>NC_139235.1:80804276-81399276 GCF_977018435.1 Lepisma saccharinum
CTTTCAGTTCGAATATCTAGGCCACAACATTCAAATTGTAGAAGCTTTGTACATTTCTTGCACACAAATGTGGTTTTATCTTTATCAATGTCCCGACAACAATCGGGAACATTAAGTCCTGAACTCGAAGTGAGATTCTTATTTGCGCTACGCAAATGCTTCTTGTCCATATCGAAACAAAATAACTCTGTGCTTTTCAATAAATATGAAAGTTCAGTGCTCTTGCACAATTAATCTCAACTTTAAACAATTGTCTTGCCCTTGTACACTAAAAAATCGAGCCAACACGTTGAGCTGCCACTTGACACGTTCTAAGCACAATTATTTAGACCCATCGTATTATTTTACTATTAATATTAACTTAATAATACTCAGCGGTGAACGATGAGACTCGGTGAAGTACACAGACTCCTCTCAGGTACAGGGGTAGTGTTAAGCAAAGACAATATTCACAGCACAGAGAAATAAAATCACATTATTGCAGTATATATAAACTGAAAGGTTTTATTCTTTATTCATTGCAATTATAATGCAAATATACTTGAGATGAAAGCGAGGATTTCGCTTTGTCGATGAATTGACTCAACTAAAACGCATAAACTCAATGCGTGGCTATCGGCAAGCCTATGATTGCATAGACCTAGCTTGCGCCCCGAACTACCACACCAAGAGATATGCAATGATAACTGAGCCAATATTTGCTCTTTAGCCTTTTATTTCCAAATTAATCTTTAGGCTAGCTTTATTATTTAACGTAGAATGGTTGCAGTATTGTGCATATCATCAATGCATGGCTATCGGCGTACCTATGTTCACATAGGCCTAGCTTGCGCCCCGAACTACCATACCAGGATGTATGCACAACACCGAGGAGTTCTTTTTAAGTTAAAAAGCTTCGACGATCCGTGGCGAAAGTGTGTTGATTCTTACGCGATATCCTCGCTTTTATACTATTTTTGAGAACACAGATTAAAGTACAGATGAATCACTCACTATTTACAAAAGGATACTACAACAAAACTGACATCTATACATGTTTAGAAATACAAATTAGTATAGTGAACTCTCGCAAACATGACGATACATTAAATTACCCATAATGTAGCATAAAATACAATAAACATTAAACAAAAGATATACATTACTAATAAGGCGCAATATTACGTAGAATAACAAGGAGGTTACGCTTTCTTTCACAAAATAAATATATTAGTGACACATTTTCTACTGATGACGTCACACAAAAATATGGATCATATCAAGTACTTATCCTTCTCCTCCATATCGTGGTTCATCGGACACCTTCCCAAAGTGTCTACCTAGAGGAAGCAAACTTCCCCTCCCTGGGTCGGAATCCAAAATGCGCTGCCTGAAGGGCTGCGAGTTCGCACCGAGGCTTCCTTGTTACATCATTGCGTAACCGATTCTATTGACCTCTGGTGGCAACATTAAGAATGATTCCATCAATCTGGCACAAATGAACAAAATGACGGCTCCGCGCGCACTACGGTCCATAATTATTACTCTACGTTATATACGTATACTTTTGTTATAGTTATATCTATGTAATATGATGCTATTTAATCTAACTTATATTCACATTATTTGTGTTATTTAAATGCCTCTGTAATTGGAGATATCCTTTCTCTGTAGAAGGCAAATAAATAAATAAATAAATAAATGAAACGAAAACACGAAGAGGTGGAATCAAGAATCAGTGGTATCGACACTGGAAAGTTTCAGTCGGATATATATATATATTCGATAGCGGATGTTACTGTTCCGGCATCTTGATCGTTTGCGGGGTTCGAAAATATGACGACACTTTCCCGGAGTCTTATATATCCTGGGAGTTATGCAAAATTCGAAAAACCATATTTTGTGATAACAGGTGTTTTTGTGTTGTGATGTAATTCTTCAATATGTTAAAGCAAACCTCTGGTACATTGATGCTTATAACCTAGGGAACGGATTTTAAGGTGCAGCACCTTTCCAAAAATGTAGATGTTTTCACACCGATCGTTTGAGATATTTATTTTAGGACATGAAATCAAGTAAAATGAACAAACTTTGTTGCACCTTTTCGTGAGATTATCATATTTATCCCCTTTTTACCCCTCTTTGATGCTTCAGCACCGTTTTCCTTCATGTTTTGTCAAAAAATTGGACAGAAAAATAGATGATTTGCACTCTTCTTGAGCAGCTATATAAAATCCTATAGTCTTATTTTGCAGAGCAGAACGAAAGCTATAAAATGGTATAATATAATCATTGCAGCCCCAAATAGTTCCTAAGATAATGTAGCAAAACCCGCGAGAGAAAACACAAACTTCAACAAAACCTATTCGGCAGAACCAAAGTTCTCTCTGCGGTCCGCGCGCATTATATACAGAAGGCGCAGAAAAAGAGAGCATTGAATAACGGAATTTTATCGGCATGATTTTTTGCACCTTTTTGAAAACATTTTCAGAACTTTTTTTTTCCTTTTCCCGACTAAAATTTTGCACCTTAAAATAATTTCCCTTCTTAAGAGTTTAACACTGGAGGGATACTTAAGGAATACTTGCCCACTAATATTAATCAATATTTTAAACATCATTTAATTGCGATAACTTTCAAGAATCGTTAAGACTATCGGTATGGGTATCGACTCAGCCATATTAACAAACAAATATTTTCATCTCTTTTTTTTTTCGAATTTTTCTGTCTACATTTGCATTCAGAAACTCCTCTCCATAAAATAAAGATCGGCAGCTGATCTCATATCCTGTCTTTGTCCCACAAGTGCTGCCATCTCGAACAAGCTTCCAACCTAATTTCGCAGGATATCAAAAGGGGGGAGGGGGGAAGAAGGGAGGTATCCTTGTTTGCTCAACACGACAGGTGAAACAACCAACCTTCAGCCTCTGCAAAAAGCAGAATATCGAATTTTGAGCTGGTTGCTGCAAAAGTGTTGGCAGAAATTCAGATTCTTGAACAGTACACCTTATGGAGGCTTCAACATATGTGCAGTTATATTCCGGAGCATTGCCGTACAGTCACGAGTACATTGCCGTTGTTAGAAACTAAATTGAAAAGTATGCAGAAGACTATACAGTTTTCACAGTGTACTTAAAAACCAAAGTTCATTCCTACCATTACCTGGCTTGTCTATCGAGTAGGAATGTAATCATATTAATTTGAATACCTTTTAATGATTCCACAACAATAATAATTTTCTTCTCTCCCCCCCCCCCTCTCTCTCTCTTCATTACACAACTCTCATAAATTTCACCGCGTGTAGAAGACATCACCATTTCCAAATATTTAAGGTTTGGGTTCATTCTTTCTTCTGTCTCATTTGTTCCTCTCTTTCGACACCACCTGTTCATCATGTTTATTTTTTCTCTCCTCTCTAAAATTTCTTCATTTTTCTCTCTTCGAGGGAGGAAAACGGGAATGGAAGAGAGGAAGAGAGGAAGAGAAAGAGAGAGAGGAAATGAAATTGTCTTCTCATTCAGAGGGAGAAAGAAACGTATACCTTTCTACTTCCCTCTCTCTCTCTTTCTCTAGAAGCAAGGGACAGAAAGATAAATGCTCCATGAAAATATGCTATATTTAAGCGTATTACTTGCCTAAAATCGGAAAATTAAAAGAGTTGCGTGTGGATTGAAGTGTAACCGTTGATAATCGAACTTGGGATCCTTTGATTACAAAGACATTACGATATCGGAGAGGACCTACAGTACATTTTGCCCCCGATTGAATTATTGGGCTTATTTTACTTCGCTTTTCTGGCATAATCGCGAAGATGACGATGAGTGATGATGGAGCATGGATTCGAACCTGGAACCCCAGGCGTCTTATCGCGCTCTACAAACCACTCAACCACGGAGGTCGGCATCCCCAACCCCCCCCCCCCCCCGAGAATGTAATCGCGGGCTGTAAATAACTCGACCGTGGATCCCTGATTGGGAAATGGGAAACAATGCAAATGTTGATCGCAGACATTGTTTTTTTTTGGCGGCGGGACGACGAAAAAAAAAGGTCTGCATCGACCGCTTTCAAAGTGAGGCGAGATCGTTTGCACGAAGGTCCGTGCACCGATAAGGAGAGGTCAAAAGCATGGGAGATGTGGGTGAAGGACGCTCTCTGGCGGGCTAGGTAAGGCAGTGTTTGGCACATGAAGGAAAATTTCCCTTCTTCGGGAAATTCGGATAGCATTTTGGGCGAAAAGGGAAATGCGATTTAAAACAAAAAAAATCAGGGAAATTTGAAGACATCGGACTCAACATTTGTTCAGGTTATGATAGATGCCAGTTTCATATCTAGAAATCTTATCTGTTACTTCTTATATGCACTCCGAGCATTAGCCCAATGTCTGTTTATACAGTAAAACCTCGTTAATCCGGACTAATGGGGGGATAAGTTGACCGGTTAAATGAAAAGTCCGGATTAACTGAAATAACCTAAAACAACAGTAGAAAGTGCATTAAAACTCCGTTTATAGCAACAAAACACGTTTATTATGGTGTATTTAAAGGGCTAAAGGCTTAAATACACTATGCAGTACAGTAAAATTTAAAGCAAAACTGTGCATACAATGCAGTACGTACGACGAATGCGATTGTTGACTTCTAGCCACATTTAAAACCTTGCATTCTGCTACTTTTTTTCATGTCTCTTGCCTGTCCGGATTAAGCGAAGTCCGGTTTATCGGGGTCCGGATTAACGAGGTTTTACTGTATTTATATTGTTTATTTTAGGTTCCTTTCCTACAGCTTCCGTTAATGGCGACGACGAGGATGTAATGAACTTATGGAATGGGTGATGGAACAAACATAAATGTACATTCATGCTTGACCAGAGTTGAACCGAACCTCGAATTTCTGAAACATTTTTCATTTATACGAACATGGACCAACAAAAGCACTATTGCGATTATTATTATTACTTATTGTTATTGTTACTACTTATATTATTATATTACATGATTTTTTCAGATGAAGAGAAAAATTGTGCAAAAAAGGGAAATTTTGCCACGTAAGGGGAAATTGTACTCTCAGATTGTAGCAACACTGGGGCAAGGTGTCGTGGAAATCAAACGAAAAAGGGTCGCATCCAGCATCGATTAACTCAAAATTAATAGCATGTTACGCTCGGGGGGTGAGGGAGAGAGGGGCAGTGTTACCACATGAAGGAAAATTTCCCTTTTGCAGGGATATTCGGACCGAATTTTAAGCCAAAAGGGAAATTCTATGAAAAATAACAACATTAGTACATATTATATTAGATTCCAATTTCGTATTTACAATTTTATCCTACTATTATTTCTACTCCACTGAGGATAACCCTATGTTTACTCATAGTTCTATTTTCATTGTTTTGCGTCGGTTTTCTACTACTTCGGTTAATGCCGTCGATAAGAATGAATGGTGAACTTATGAAATTGATGATTGAAGAAACGCAACTGTACAGGTCTGACCAGGGGTCGAAACTGGAACATATGGGCCCATTATTTAAGATTTTTATGTACTAACATGGGTGGACCAAAATAATGCTTCAACAACAACTACCACTACTAGTGCTAATTATTATTATCATTGTTAATATATTTCTTTAGATGACGGGAAAAATTGGTCAAAAAAGAGAAATATTCTCCCCTGAAAAGGGAAATTGTGTCCTCAGATTGTGGCAACACTTGGGAGGGGCACTGACTCTAATACAGCGTTGCAAGGACTTGCGGATTTACAGGGGAAATGCATCCGTTACTGTGAAGAGTTTTGTTTAAGTCCACTTTGTGCACAGAAACGCTAATCGGGACTTGAACTAGAGTTTAAAGTCGGATCCAAACCACTACGTTCCTCCAACGGGTATCGAACACGGGGCCCCTTGATCACAAGGCGACGACGTTACCACTACGTCATCGAGGAGGCCCACTAACTATGTGAGACATTAGTCTGGTTCGAGACTTGGTAAGGGGGCTTCCCTGATGGCGTAGTGGTAACGTCGTCGCCTTGGAAACAAGGGAGGCACATAGTGGTTCGGATTGCACTTAAAATACTTGTTAAACAATTTCGAAATTCACCCCAAATTGCTTTTTAAAGTTCGCGGTAACTATGCGAAACCTGTGCAGCATGACGTCCTACATTTACGATAAAAATGCAGTTTTTAATACTGTATGTAGCGTCGGAAAGATATTTCGAGATTAGAGCCGAGCTCGAAAACGAGAATGTCCTAGGAGACGAGATGACAGCCTGTCTCGCATGTAATGATACCATCCGCAAGAAGAGTGCAGACAGAACCACCCTGGTGCGATTCCAATGTGGATTTCGTTCAAGAAAGACCAAGGTTGCATTATCATGGATTTCGACTGACCCCCTGCAGCCGATGTCCTTTGATAAACAAGAGAAACGACAGCCATTCCTCATGCAGTCACAGAGGGCGTTGTCGACATTCGCACGCGACAGTCCAGGACCTGCAAATGCTCTTCAGGGTGTCCGCGAACAGTAGCTGGGACAAATACGGCTTGGATTTTCAGGACCTCAAAAGCATCAAAATATGAACAATAAATTCTCATAAACATAGCCAAAACATAAAAAATATGCCCTAAAACATTACGAAGTTCTAATAGCAAATTGTGTTTTCTCATACCATATTTCATGGGGTGAACTGCAAAATCCCTCGAAGGGCAAGCGGCTGCCAGAGCAGATTTTTCATTGGGTGACACGTGGTCAGCGCATCGGGTCCCATCGCCGCTGTCTTCTGGCTTTCGTGACCGGGGGTCCACTACTTATTCTTCTCAAGTAGCTTCCCAATTGTACTCACGACGCAGGGTCAAACGCCGAAATTTAAGATCGCCAAAACTTGTATAAAAACAATACTGTCCCGTCAAGGAAATTACTATGAAATATATAAAGAGTTGAATATTTATTGAATAACAAAAATGAAGTTATATCAATTGACGGAAAGTAAAGTTCCCGCTTAATATTTTACGCATATTACCATAAGTAGTATAGTGCATAAATCTTCCGAACTGTCCTTCAAAACCGTATGATCCAAATTCCAATAAGTTCGGTGGAAATAAAAATAACCATCGATTACATAACAAATGCTAAAACAATTATTTCATTTAATTTTAGTACTGGTAAGTCTTTCGGGGGGGATGGGTCCGGACCCTCTGGACCCCCGCCCTAAATACGTCCTTAATGTTAACTACTCAAGTCATTCATCAAGGAGTTTAGTTACGCCTAATGATGTTGCATGTTTAAGAAAAGTCACTGCACAAGTCTTGTTATAAGGTCAGGGTGTCTACAATTTCGTAAATTCAAAATTCCCTGACTTTTCCAGATAAAGAACTAAACTTTTCCAGACTAAACCATTAGGGCAATTCATATATTTTAACATGTGTGCAAGAAGATCATTATAATTTAGTTAACACCACGCTTAGAATCCCACTTAAACAAGTTATTAGAATATTCACTTCACATGTAAACGTGATAATGGAAGGATTGACTTATGTTAACAAAAAATATTTTTAATAAAAAGATCGTAATAATTTTAGCATAAATAATGCATAATTACAGTAAAATGTAGTAATAAAATCTATATTAATTCTAATATCTATCAAATAAAACCCAGAAATTGCAACAAGAAAGTTGGAAAATCCAATAACCCTTACTGTAGTGGATTTCTACATGAAAATAGTTAAATACTATTCATATATACTACAAATAATATTTATAATATAAATACTCAGTATAAATACTGTAGTTTGTCCACTACACATTAAGAAATTTCTTGCTTGCCCTTTCTTTCTTTGTTCAAAAACATACTTTTAGTGTACTACTGCCATTGGGGTGGCCAGAATACTCAAAAAGGGGGGGGCAAATACTCTCTTAATAGTCGGTCCTAATTTTATCATCTTTTCCTATCTTTGACGATTTTTTTTTTTAGAAATACTAGGCCAAAAGGGGGG
Source organism: Lepisma saccharinum (assembly GCF_977018435.1). NCBI lineage: Eukaryota > Metazoa > Arthropoda > Insecta > Zygentoma > Lepismatidae > Lepisma > Lepisma saccharinum. The sequence goes on from NC_139235.1 coordinate 80,812,234, forward strand.
TAAGACCCCCACCAACCCCCCCCCCCCCGTTGGACACACCACTGACTACTACAAACATGTTTATTATTTCCAAAAACACAGTACATTTCCCTGACATCTGCTTTCTTTTTTTTTTTACGACTGCTGCAGCCCAAAATGAGGCAACACTGCAAAGGAAAAGGAAAGGGGGGGGGGGTTAAACAGAAAATAAAATTTGAAAGTGGCAAATTACCGCTGGGCCTTATGGGCTGTAACGCTCGAGGGGCGTGCCTCTTGTTGCCTGTCCCAGCAACCACACCCGAAATGATGTGCAACAGGCAAATCACTCCATCAAGCGGGCCTCCTGCGTTGGTAAATGTACGCACACGTCACTTCCGCCGAGGGCGCGGTTGTTCCGGTCGAGCTGCGAAGCGGTCAGGGATGAGACAGCGAGAGGTAGGTCATAGACGCTGGCTCAAGGGTGCGAGGCAGTTAGCGTCGCGAAAAAGGGAAAGTAAAAACGAAGGATAACCACACTGAGGAATAAAAGCTGCGGTACGGTCAAGTTAAAAAAGAAAAGAAAATCAGTATCCCTATAGGTAGGCAACCGAGATTACAACGCAACCGACCGTGTTGCATACTGTTCAAGGATGAAATCTCATAAAAACCGTGACGGGAAGGCAATTTCTTGTTGATTGATTGATTTTATCTAGCTTTTCTGCCACTTTTAGGTGAGAGAGTCCACTTTATGACCAGGCAGTCTAATCGGGACAGGGCTCCCGCGTAGCCAAGTGGTTAGCACTCTCGCCTTTGGTGCGAGTGGTCCCGGGTTCGATCCCCGGTGGGTGAACCCAAAATTTCGGCGTTGACCAGCGTCGTGAGGAAAATTTGGAAGCTACTTCAAGAAGCAGCGGACTCCAGTTACGAAAGCCACAAAACAGTGGCGATGGGATCCGATGCGCTGAGCACGCGTCACCCAATGAAAATCCACTCTGGCAGGTCCTGCCCCATCAAGGGCTGTTGCGCCACGGAGTTTAGTCTTTAGTCTAATCGGGACTGGATCTAGTTTAAAATGGGATTGTGCCTCCACCGGGTATCGAACCCGGGAACCCCTTGATTATAAAGCGATGACGTTAGCACTGCCACTTTTGGCTAATCGCGAAGAGTAGAATGAATGATAATGAGATGAAATGGATGACAGTACATGATAGTAAACAACACGAGCCCCACAGAGGATTATACTGGCTGTGGGTCCAGACGCCGCAGCCTCGTTAGTCTGCAAAATGGAGTCCACGGTGTACTATGTGGAAGGGAAGTTGACATTAGGGTGATGAAGAGAGAGTTATCGGTGCATTTAGTGTTCAATAGCATGAACTTCCTTGTGCAGACTGGCCAAAGTGTGCGCATGTTTTCTCTACGAACGCCTTCAGTCTTCAAAAATATCTATGTACTCACATGATTGTCGTCAACTTATAGAAGTTACCTTTACTGCATTGGAGCAAATTCGATACTTCTTGTCTCCATGTTTTAAAATAACATACTCTTGTGCTTCTTTATTTTAAAAGGCAAATGTGTAAAACAAACTAAAAGAAAAAGTATGCCACAGTAGCTTACGTAAATTGGCATCCATCTAATATATGAGAATGGGAAGTTACTTGGATCATCTTACCTGCAAAAGAAAGAAAGAAGTATAATTAGCAAAACAAAAATAAAGGTTTCTTAGTTGTTAACATAACTTACCAATACTATTATAATTCTCAGCTTTAAGGTCGCATTGTGATACAGAGATATATTATAACCCATCTCCTTTGAAGCCGCTTGAGTTTTAAGTCAACTTTTTGCACTAATTAAATGGCTACCTGTGGGGTAGAATGAAAGGTGTAGGTATCGAAAAGTGTTAATCCATTAGGTATTTCATACAGGAGATCGTTTGTACAGTTATGGACACTTCTTGGATATAACAATCCTATTGTCTGTCAATTAAAACGCATCTAAGTGTCGGAGACTGTCACTGTATCAGTGGTTCGTGACTGGAATGCATTCTCACTGATATGAGAAAATCTCATTCCATAGGTATTATTTGAAGATAAATATTAAGGAGAAGCTTTTGGATTGGTGATACGTATCTTTTTCCTTATTTTCGGTTCACTGAAGGGCTAAAATATCTTCAACAACAATGAATAATTTTTTCTATGACTTTATATACGTAAATGTTTTTGCTTATGTCTATGAATTTGTATTTCTTTTTACTGTGGTTTGTTTATTGTAAAGGGTAATGTACGCATGTATGTTCCTGTCAAATATCATGATTGAATTGTATGTGAATAAACGTGCTATGGTTGGGTGTAAGACAAGCAATGAGGCTTGACGGCCTAAAACCAACAATTACTGTAATGTAATGACTACACCTCGGATTTTTAGGTTCTAAAAAGTGTACTTCTAGGTTCCTAAAATAGGCTCTAAAAATCCTAAAATAGGTTCGAAAAACCTTAAAATAGGTTCTAAAATTCTTAAGTTAGGTTCGAAAAATTCTGAAGTAGGTTCAAGAAAACTTAAAATAGTTCAAAATTTCTGAAAAATGCTCATGAGGTATAGTCACCGGCAATGAAAATGGGGACACCTCTAGCCTGAAATACGCACAATTTTGCATAACGTTATGTGTGTTGCCTAACCCTACGGGGATGGAAGAACTTACCATTGGAAATTTGATATTAAAATCCACTCCGCCGTATAGTTAGGCAATAATCTTTTTTCCACAGTAAAACTCCACAATTGTGTCTGTGAGGATCATCTTATTTGCTTAAAGTAATCTTTCAACAAAAACATAGTCAGTGGTGCAAACTTCAATGCTGAAATGTTAGTTTGCAAAGCGTGAATGCCACAAAGCACCGAAGTGACGCAAACGTGAGCAAGACCACAGATGTCAGACCACTTTGGATTGTACAGATAATAGTGGCACCAGACATTTTGGTTTGTTTAGAGCTTTGAGAAATCACCATGGACTTGGAGAAAGGGAAATCGACAGAGAGCACCGTTTCAAACACGTTCGTCATTGAATTTTTTCGTGACCAACACCATGCAAATGCCTCTATATGACATAAAAATCCTGTAAAACCTTTATAAATCTATAAAAACTTAATAAAAAAGACTTCATTTAGGCGCAAAAACCTAAAATAGGTTCTAACAAGCAAAATAGTTTTTTTAGGCACTATAAAACTTCATCAGTTGTTGCATTTTTTAACAGAACGCTGACATAACTTATTATTTATTACATACCTGTAAAGGAAACAATAGGTTAAAAACCTAAAATCCGAGGTCTAGTAATGACAGAGTTTTTAAAAAAATATATAGGGTGAGCCTAAAAGAAATAGACAGATTAAACGCTTTATAAATCGGAAACTATTTGTTTTATCAGGAAGCATTTAGCGCTGTTTTATAGAGAAAGTCTTCAAGTTTACGACCTCCACTTTTCGCTTCTTCTCGCTTCTCGCATCACGCGAGCGCCCTTGACGTCAGTCGAGCAATATGGCCGCTAGCCAGGTAGAAAAGGCTTTGTGTGTGCTTGAATTTGCAGAAACATCGTTTTAGAACACGGGATGGCAAACAACCACCTACAAGGCAGTACATCTACGATTGGAGCAAGAAATTTGAGGAAACCGGTTGTAACTTTGACATCTGTCGTGTTACAAAAGGGTCACACATAGAAAATTTGTAACTTAGCCATGTCAACTTCAGGACATACTCTTCCAACCATGTAAGAATTTCTGCCATGGCATTAAAACACTTGTTTCTGTAAAAGTTTGAAATAATTTCCTTTAGGCTCACCCTGTATATGCAGCTCTAATTTATAATCATTATCTATTTTTATGCATAATGAAATATTAAAATTAAAATTTTAGAAAATTGCGTCCTGTTTTTGTAAATTAACAGGCATACTGTTAAATTTTAACGATAGAATAGAACAAGTTTACAGTAACTCTAACAGTGCAGTTAAATGAAATAAATGTGTATCAAGCAGATAGCAGCTATCTGACTACTTATATAGGTTGTTTAATGTGAAATGCCCTATGATTAGCTAGACGAGACGAGACCGAGCAGAGTGAAGTGTGTCGCTAAGTCCTAACAGCACCCACGAGCCAACTAGCTGTGAACCAGCTGCTGTTCGAACGCGAGCTCAGAAAAGACCAGTGTTGCCACAATACGAGGGCACAATTTTCCTCTCCAAGGGGCAAAATTTCCCTGTTTGGACCAATTTTTCCCTTCACCTAATCAAATCATATAATAATAATAATAATAATAGGTAATACTAGTAGTAGTTGTAATTATTATTATTATTAGTGGGGGTGGTGGTGGAAGCAGTAGTAGTATTACCGGTATTTCAGTTGGTCCATGTCCGTGTGAATAAAAATGTTAAATTTTTCACATACATGTCAGTTTCATCGCTTCCTGGCCAGATGTGCCAGGTTTGAATCCTGGTCAGGAATACATTTAATCGTTAATCCTCATAGTTACTATTATCCAAAGGTGCAGAAAAGCGACATACAATAAACTTATATAAATAGATATATTCAAGGGAGCAGACAAAAGAACAGAAAAAATATAAAAAATAAAAATGTGAATATGAAACTGGAACTTAACAAACTTTAATAATGTAGTCAGATGTCTTCAAATTTCCCTGAATTTGTGGTATTTTTCATCGAAATTTCCTTTTGGCTAAAATTTCGGTCCAAATTTCCCCATGTGGCAACACTGGAAAAGACATGCTGGTAATGAACAAGTCGCTTCAATGACTCTTACGGATGGCAACGAACTTACTCGACATTCCACGAGGACAAGTATGTAAATCAGGCCTAGAAAACATCTGCTGGGCTGCACGAGGCACAAATTACACGTGAGGAGCATACTGTTCGTCGGGCAGGAAGCCTGCGGTTCTTAAGACAAAGGGCTCTTTGCTGAGCCCCGCAGTTTAAAAGGGCCCGCACTCCACGGCCTAGCGATGGGCGGATATGAATCTTTGAAGATAGTAATTGGAACTGATATCGGATCTGGCGTTAGAGATTCGAATGTCAGTTCTACGATTCGGGATTTGGATGTCGAACCTAGGAGTAGTACCAAGACCTTGAACGAGCCGAGAACCACCGAGATTTGACGAGATCGAAACTTCGGTATGACACTGAAAAACTTATCTAAAAAGAATTGACTTTATTAGGAGACTTCTTCAGATATACCTGACAGAAAAGTCCTGTATTTTATTTATACAGGGTGTCACACTAACCTTTGTATTAATTGAGCTAGTGTTTTTTTTCTTACCTTTACACGTATGTAAAATCTAACCTACATAGCAGAAGAAGTTGATGTTGTTTAGAATGGCAGCAAGACGCCTAAGTATTGAGCAGCGTGTCAAATGTATACGTGTATTGTCCCTTACCAATAACATGTAGCTGAAGTTCAGCGACGAATGCTGAAGGAATGTGGACCTCTAGCACTTAAAAGTGACACTATCTCAAGAATCAACAAGTTATTTGATGCGACCGGAAGTGTTTCAGAGCTGAAAAATCAGGTAACCGACGAACAGATAGAAGGAAAACCAATTACGTCTCCAAGCTTGCACTGATTTGAATGGAGCTCAAATTGATAATTATGAGGAAAACAGATTAAATTGTCATTGTGATGTCTAAGTTACTATCTTCAGAAAATAAAAATTTGCCATATTATAAATATGTTCTCATTGTTAAACGTAATTGATGATCAAAAGGTGAACTCTTTATTCGTGGCCACCCTGTAGGAATTGTGAACCCTAGTACGTGGTTGCATATAGTCAGGATAAAATCCCGTTTTCGGTGAACTCGTGGCGTCGAAAGCAGGTGTCAAACAAAACAACAAAAAACTTTATTAAGAAACTTCCATAAACTGTGAAAGTTCCTTTGCTGCTTTGGCTTATATTACTTTGCTTTATTTGCCACTTTTGGCTAATTACGACAACGACAATGATGAAATAATAAAATCGATGGAGTGACACTCACAAAGAACACCCATGGCCAAGCCGAGATTTGAAACCAGGAACCTCTGGTGTCGCAGCGCGCTGTGCTAACCACTCCTGCATGAGGGTCGGCGAGACAAGAACTACACACTACCAACTATCGTATAGTCTCGATACCGTCCCTAATCCAATGTAGGATCCTGGATTCGGCATTGCAATACTGAAATTCTCAAAACGGTTATGACTCATCATAAAGAAAAGTTTACGGAGTGACGGCGTATACCTTGAAGAGTCAAGATTATACTGCGTGAAAATCTGTGCATGTAAAATGAATTAACTATTCGAAATTCTACAAAACATTGTCTACAAATTCTTCCTGGACTGATATTCTAGTTTTGATCTTAAGATCTCACCTGTTTTGCGACCAACTTAAGCGCACACAGAAAAATAATCTCAAAGACAACTGACATTTTTTCGTGAATTTTCACAGGATGAAGGTTATCTATTGCAAGGGTGTTGTCTCAACTGAAAATAGAAAAAGAGAACGATAACCTCAAAATTACTTTGCGGAGAAATGCATTTCCTGTAAGCAAATAACTGCTGAAAAGAAACATCAATCGTGCAAAGGCAAAACTTTGTCTACAGATAATGGTTGTTGATATAATCCGCTGAAATGACTATTTTCAATTCGAAGAAAGTAAAAGACTGGATTTTAGGGAAGCTTGTTTGCCTGAGAGTAATTAGCACTAGACTGAAAACTCCTTTGTGTGTATTAAAAGCAAGCCGAGGGTAACTCTCCAAACGTGAGGAAACTATTTATCAACTTCGCTTAACAAAAAATATACAAATGGTACAGCCCTTTCTTGAACAATGGCGCATTTAAGCTCTTAGCGCGTTTGACCTTTTAAAATTATCTTCGCCTTATGAGAAAAGTTGCTCTGAGGAACTGCTGGGTTCCGGAAGCTAATAGGGAAGAGAATAACATGAATCTTGGGGCTCTGTGTGACACTGACACGTAATTAAACAGGCCTGAATGTTGAACTTTTCCCCCGACTGCGGCATAGGGAAACAAACAAGAAGCTAATTCGGGAATCTGGAGAGACACTTGAGCACACAGTACGAGCTTGTGGAAATTGTGTACAAGCAGCTGGGTGGAATTTCTTTCTACATGGCGCCTACAATTTTGTAAAAACAAAATTCCCTGACTATTACAAGTTTTCTATAACAAACATCAAAATTTTCCAGACCAAGTTATTCAACATGTGTGTAAGATAGTCAGTATATTTTAATTAAACACCAAACCTAGAATCGCACATAACCAAGTTTCTTAGAATATTCACTTCATGTCTTAAAGGTAATAACGAGAAAGGGAACTGAACAGAACTCGATAGGGGCTCCGACATGAGCTTTTATGTATTAACTAATGGTTAGAAAATAATTCTTGTTTATAAAACCCAAAGCATAAATAATACACACATTAGTAAAATTTAGTAACATATGTGTTACTCCAAACATCTACCAAACACAAATCCCTAGAAAGTAGTAAATTCCAAAATTCACTTACTGTAACAGATTTTTATACATGAAAATAGTTCAAAACATGACCCTTTTTCCTAGAGTACTTAATATATAATTTCTACTGGAACTACCAGTAACACTCAGTCTATCAGACTGAAGTATACTTTGTCTGTTCACAACAAATTTAAAATGTATTGCTTGTTCTGTTTTTCTTTGCTCAAAAACCTGCTTTTAGTGCATTACAACAAAAAAGTAGATTTTTCCACAAACACAGTAAAATTCCCGGACTTTTTCAGAAAAAGTAAATTTCCTGACTTTTCCAGGATTTCCAGACTGGTAGACACATGTTTCTAGTTCCGTTATTTTATGTTGTTTTCTTAGCTCTTCGGCTAATCGCGACGATGAATGATTAAAGATTGACTGATGAAACGATTTTATTTGATTCTTGTTATTCGGCGACGCTTTTCTGCTACTTTTGGCTAATCGTGACATTGAGGATGAATGATGAAGGGTCGCTTGCAAATAACGCCCATAGTACTTGTCCTCAGTTCATTTCCCAACAGATCTCCTAAAACCTAATGGTTCATCACCACAAATACAAAGCGTCATTAATAACCTAATCTCTTACGGTACTAATTTAGTCAATGGAATTTTATCGTCTTCATGCAAGTTCCGTAACAAAAGGCCTCATGTTATAAATCACCCTTTCCCACCCTCACACACACATATGATCACGTTCTTCCTGGCCCCTGCACATTGTACAGTCACGGACAGTTCTGGATTGTAATGAACCCACTGAAAGTCAGTTGTGTTGTTACAACCCAGAAGTGTCCGTGACTGTACAATGCCACGCAGACGTATGGGCAGATGTGGAGGTAGGCACCCACACATTCACAATCTAGGTCATTTGTGGAGGTGGAGGCTGAGTGAATCCAGGAGCCTCTCCATGCAAGGGCATTTCTGGAAAAAAACCTTACACGAAATCACCCGCGACGGGAATCGAACTCCGATCCCCTGGGCGGCAGTCCGGCGCTCGATCCATTTGCTATTTAGGTTCAGAAATGCTAGTATTTAGGGCCTCATGAATCCCCCCTTTTTAATACGTCCCTGTCTGTGCGTGTAACCCCCCCCAGAAATTGTGCACGATTTTGCCAAACGAGGTCACCAGTTCGTGTCTCAGGGCACTCTTGTGCCAAATTTACTTTCGCTCGTTGCACCTGGCACGAAACTGTCTTCAATGGTTGTAAACCGACAGAGAAAAATAACAGCAGTGTTGCATTAAGAGACATGTGTTCCAAACCCGGGAGCCGTACTGATAACAGCACACACGACAGTGGCACGCCACGAAGCGACATGCAAGGCTGCCCCGGGACACACCCCGTTAAGCAAGAATTACATATGTTGAAACACCAACATCCCTGACGTTTCGAGGCTAAAAGCACTCGTCTCGTTTCTAATAATTACGCTCCCGTAGTTTTCTATTCTGTATTACAGGTACTAGGGCAGTGGTTCCCAAAGTGTGCGCCGTGGCTGGCTTACAGGGGGCTGCGAAATGTTCCAATATTTTTACTGAAATGACACTTATTCAAAATATGTGTTTATGTAGTACTTTTTACATACAAAATGTTTCTGAATTTGAAATGTGTGTTTATTTTTTAACTTAAGGCAGCAGCAACCTAACCACACACTAACCGAGCGTTGCAAGTGTTAGATAGGCCTACATTCTGACTTTGGCGCAGCGGAAAAATCTTGAAACGAAACAGTTTGGGAACTCCTGTACTAGGGTTTAAATTTGCTTGCCCGATAGCGCTATGTTATTGTAAGGGTCGTCCTCGTCCCAAGCTGGACGCCGACCTTCGTGGCGTAGTAGTTGGCACAGCGCGCTACGGCGGCAGCGGTCCCGGGTTCGAATTGAAGTTGTTAGAAGTACAGGAATTTGAAATAAATGCAATTCCGGTCCAGGAGAGAGAAAATCAAGAAGCGTAAATGGATTCTGGACCGTAAAGAACCTTTTCATCTTTAAAGTATCAATTCGGTCCAGGAACCTTTTCTCCGGATCAATTTAAATAGGATCCAGGAACCTTTTTTTGCTGATGAATTTAAATACGGTCCAGGAACCTTTTTTTCAATAAAACAATACGCAACTTGAACCGAATTTAAATTGTGCGAGGAAAAAGGTTCCGGCCTGTTGCAGAACCCATTAGAATTTTTGGGTACCTGGGCCTTAACAACCCTGGTTAGAATCCCCAGCTGGGCATGGGTGCTCTTTGTGCAAGTCCCTTCATCAATTTGATCATATCATCACTCACCTTATATTCACGATTAGCAAATGTGGCAGAAAACCGAATCACTATTCGTGGGATTTATAACTAAATATATATTTATTTCTTCCCGTGTTCGAACCGGCTGCGTGAAAATGTTACAGATGGTGAAAGCACAAATATTCCCACACTCATGGCAAACACAAATAATGCTGTTAACACGGAGTATGTTCACGGACGTCCGCAAGGGGAAACCATGGGGAACTTGCTCTGCCCGAGATATCTGGAAAAGTTCATGTAATTTGAATGGTGAAATTGTAGCGATATATCATTACATTAATATTGTTTTCTGTGGTTTGCAAGCTGTAAATTACGGCTATGTCCAACAAAATAACGTTCAAAATAACCAGAGAAGGTTTCAACAGAAACATGAGAATCATGTTGACTGGTGTAAGGTGCCAAGATCAGCAGATTAAGTGATATCTGTGCATGGAAAAAAAGTACAAAAAGAGAAAGTGATAGATGTTTATGGAAAGGTAGAACGGCGGATCGAGTTTCAACTTAGATAGTGGACTCATGTCTGAACTAGTCACAAACGCCAATGGCCGATCCTCAACTTCCTCCACCGTTTCCATGCTGTTTCTTCCCCAGTTGCCTTCCACTTCTATCACTTCTCTCCCTGTCACGTTCATCACTCACCTCTCAGATCACCCGTAGCATGGCATTCAAGGTGAATGTGAATGACCTCGCCCCACCACCCCAGTGGACCCACCACTTCCCCTGCTTCTTTGTCCATTTTTCTGTATCCACCCTCTCAGTCTGAACCAAGCTAGTCCTCCTCTTTCCTTCTTTCCCACCATACTGGATGACGTATTTTGCTCCCCACGATTACCTTACTCTAACTTATTCCCGTAGCGAGGTCTTTGTTGGACAGTCGGCTAATAAGGCTAATAATTTTTGTCTGTCTATACTCTGTCCCGGGACTATGTGGAGCAGGCGAACGAAAAGAAGTTTCTGAGAAAGTAGTGGCTCGAGAGGGCACGACCAATAAACGCGTGCGAGGGAACGGATTGCGTGGAGGGGAAAACGACTGCAGCTACTATACGTCCGTTCTACTCTTACGGCGGCCGGTCCTCATGCCGGAAAGGGAAGTGGGGAGCGGGGATTACGCCGCAGACCAACCAGACAACAGCGGTAGCGCACCGGGAGAAAGTACTACGTGCACCTCGTTCTACGTACACCTCCAGCACTAGAATCGGCCGCCGTAAGAGTAGACAAGACCTATAGCCTTTGCAGTAGCGTGTACTGCTTTGCTGCACCCACTCGCTTTCGCCCCTTATGCGCGCCCTTGCTCCAGAGACTCCTGGGATAGAGTATATGTCTACAAGTCTTCCTGGGATAATTGTCGACCGAAATCAAGTACATTTCATTCTCGGTTCAATACAACCGAAGTTGAGTGTTCACTATAAAGCATATTTGCAATGTATTTAGGTTGGGACTAGCGATTTACGTTTGCTATAACATGCTGGTTACAAATAAAACATTCAATGCACAATTATAATGATTACATTTGCTCCAACAATGATAAGCAATGTTCATTCCAACTTTCTGAATAGCTCGCGCCCATTCTGAACCATTGACAGTGGAAGCAATCAAAGGACTGGCATGTTCCAGGCATTATTGAACACTGCTTTCCCTCTGTTGCGTGACTCTTTGCGCCAATGCTCTCGAAGCAGGAAACAGACCGAATCGTGTCCATTGGGATGCACCAATCAAAGCTACACCAGCGAGGCATGTTAACTAAACCCTCCACGGAGAGTTATTGTACTCATTCAAGTATCACTGGATTCTCCTGAAACGTTTTACTTCAATTAGTTTAATTGCCTCGATCACGTGGTTAGTTTGTATTACCGCGTTGAATGTACGAGGGTTGTTCAATAAATAGAGGCACCTTTTATTTATTTTTATATATATATATATATATATATATAAAGGCAAAATTTCGGTACAAAAACAGTCAATTTCTGTTTCAAAAGCGGTAAATAAAATAACATTTCGGTGTTACAGCGGTGAAAAACGGATCAAAAGTAGCATATAAAATGACATAATGGTTTTAAAATTGTGAACATAATTCAAAATTTGATTTAAAAATTGCACTTATTACAAAATAAACATAACCCTTCTAATAGCACATTTATGTTACCAGAATACCAAGTTTATTCGTGTACAAAGTGGTCCATTCTTGCTTCTCAAATATTTATAGCAGAATTAAGAAATTTTTTGTGAATTGCATAACTCACAGGATAATTCAAACTTCAGAAAGTGTCGCGTCGGTAAACTCTAAACTTCGAGTTTGAGTCTATTTCGCATTTTGCAATCCATTTCGCATCATTTAGTGTCAAAACAGTGTAGGAAAATGTACCTCACACCTTTCAGAAACATTAAAAATAACATTAGAATGTTATTTCACATTTCGTCAAAAACGAAATATGCATGTCCCTATCAATAAGTAAATTGAGAATTCAAATCTTTCATTTCTATTTTTGTTATTTAGGGTCGTTTTTTCTTCCAATTTTGGCTGATCGCGACAATGAGCATGAGTGATATGACGAATGGATATTCGCAAAGAACAACCATGCCCAGTCCGTGTTCGAACCCTGTAATTAAAATGTTCTATGCCCAATTTTCCAGTTGTGCAGGAGTGCCCTTTAAAATTTGACAGAGAATAAACACGGCAGCCTAATCTTGGAGATAAACAAAAGTATTGATTCTACATCGTTATCACACGATATATGAAAAATTGCATCTTAAGTGTGCTACAATCTAAATATCTCAAGTTGCTTAAGTCCGGTTCTCGGTGGACCAAGTCTATTCGAATAAGAACCTTTTGCACACATATCGGCATCAAATGGGGGGAAGTCTAATTATAGTTTACATTAACATAAATTCAGTGAATTAAAGAACTGTACCTATATTTTAAAGGCCGAAAAACAGGAAGAGGACGAGACGGTAAAAGAAAATAGTCCACGCAACCCCTGCACTTTTAACAAGTGACAAAAACTAATGTGTTTGAGAAAAAAAATCAATACGCTAAAATCCATACGTAGACCTACGTAATGTCGTACTTCGTGTGAAGATACAGTACACGCTACGAAATTTCATGACGTTTGTTGAGCAATTGAAATGACAGAGCAGCGTTAAGGATATTTTCAACAGGATGGCGCTACGTCCCATACAACAAACGAGTCCCTCTCCCAGGCGCTGATCCAAAGTTTCTCCGGGGACCGGATAATTTCATGAAACTTATGGCCACCGAGATTACCTGATTTAACACCTCCAGGCTTATTTCTGTGGCGGTATCTTCAGGAAAAAGTGTACGCTAAAATCACCGGTATTGACAACAGCACGTTTGCACGCTCCAACGAATGGCCAGGAACATGGAACTACATGTCCAGCTGTGCCTTCAAGAGGGGGAGGAGAACATTTTCTGCATGTAATGTTAAGGTTATTAAACTACATTTCAAATGTAGTGACCTTTTGCTTTCTTGATTCTTGTTCACGTACATTGATAATGAAATGTGTCAGTTTTTCATGAATCACCCTGTATTTTTGTTTGATTGTACAGTTTTGCGGGTTAAGTGGTGGAGCAGCCACAGGCTGAACTTTGCCCCAAAATAAAGAATTTCTAATAATTCCATACTAGCGTAAATTTTCTCGTGGCTGTACATAAAAAATGAAATGGTATAATCAACATCAGAAATTATTATAGTTCCGCGAAAAGAAAGAACGCACTCTCACACTATTATCGTGTTTCATATGCTAAGTAAAAGCACATCGTACGTATTTGAAAGTACTATTTACTGAACAGAACCTTCATGAACTTTCTGATAAAGAATAAACTAGCATTCCTTCCTTAAATAAACATGCTTATCTTTCACCTATGTTCCTTCACCTCTTATCGGTTTTAGAATGTGCTCTGAATAAACAAACTTTCCACGGTTCCAGCTGCTTTCTTCAGATTACTGCCATTGTAAAACCTGACACCAAACATGAACACTAACATTTTAAAGGTTACTGACAACTGTGCAATGAACACCATAATGCAATTTTAAATTAATATTTATTTATCATGTAAAATCCATTTGCACAAAATCTTTTTGGTTGTTTATGCCTGATTCATGCACAGTTAGGCTCGTGGGGAGTAGACCTACAGTTTAAAGTGTGAACCGAATCACTTTGGAATTTGCGGCTCCACCGGGGACCCCTCGATTACAACGTGGAGGAGTTACCATTTCGTCATAGGCATCATTGGCGTTGCCAAATTTTTTGTACTCAGAGAACTAAATACATCATATCGATTGATGCACCAGAATGCATCGATTGATGCACTAAAGTGTGTTTTATGACTTCTTCAAAGAATCCGATTCCTATTTGATGCATTTGGGTGAATTTCTGTGTGTTGTGAAAGAAACACCAAAGTGCATCATTTGATTCAAGTGAGGATTTCTTTCAGTCGAGATGCACTTCAATGCCTCATCAGTTGATGCGTTTTGATGTACCAAATTGCATCTTTTTTGATGAGCTACATGAACTCTGTAGCTCAGACCAAACGTTTAAGTGCATCAATCAAAAAGATGCAGGAAGGTGCATCAAGGAACATCAACTGATGCACTGAAGTGCATCTCGACTGAAATAAATCCTTACTTGAATCAAATGATGCACTTTGGTGTTTCTTTCACGACACAAAAATTCACCCAAATGCAGTAAATGTGAATCGGATTCTTTGAAGAAGCCATAAAACACACATTAGTGCATCAATCGATGCATTCTTGTGAATCAATCGATATGATGCCTTTAGTTTTCATGGCAACTGATACAACTTGATTGGTCTCTTTAATTTGTTGTTTTAAGAGCACTTTATGCACAGATAGGCTAATCGGGACTCGACCTACAGTTCAACCACTGTTCAATGTGCCTCTACCGGATACACTATGTAATCAACTATGCCTTGATTACAATGCGACGACCTTGCCACTATGCCATCGGGGAAGCCAGGATGATGTTAAATATCCAAACTCCTCACGAGAAACAGACTGGCAGACTATATATTCCTGCATAAAATAGTGAATGGCAACATCAGAAGTGACCGCCTTCTCCAGGAAATTCCCTTTAGAGTGCCGTCCCGCTCAACACGGAGCACTGAACTTTTCGCTTCTCAGAAGCCGAGATTGTGCCTCATCCAGTGTTCTATGTTCCATAGACTGCCCAGCCAAATCTAACAAGTCATAAAAACTTTTTGGAAAGTCTGGCACGTTTTAGAAGAATGTTAACTAACAGTATGCAAGTTTCTTAACCACATGTTCTTCTGTTGCTAATACGTTCTAATGTAAAATGGCTAACGCTGTATTTGGAATCTTCTGTTAAATAAATAAATAAAATTAATAAATAAAACTTAATTAATAAAAATAATAGTCATAATAATGGTTATAGTTGTTATTTTCAATGATAACTATTGCAAACTAATAGAAATAATCGAATTTTATTATGCCTGTTAAAAACCTGTTGTGAGGTGCAACAACGCAAGTTCTACCAGAAGCTTCATTCCGTGTCTCCGAGTATAGGCTTCCTTCCGTAACGGTACCTTCCTCTATCATTTATTTTTAAAATGTACACTCTCGCGTTAATTTTTAATAAATCATCCTGCAAAGAAGCTTGTATGTGGTAAGTAAAATAAATCCACGACTGAACCACGAAATGTTTGTTTCTTTGTTGGCATATTTGCCGCTTATTGCTACACTTCAAGGTCCCACTTTCCATGTGAACCGAAGCGTGCTAACTATATCATCAGAATGTCCAGGGCTACTCACCGCATTGGAATTCCGGAACCACCTGGATGAACGCCGACGGTTTTACTTCCGGGCAGTATATATTAACGTGGCAGTTTCCTTTCGCAAATAATAAGTGCCTGTTTTTTTAAAAAAGAAAACAGTTCGCTACACTTCCTAACTCGTAGATAATTGTTTCTTTGCAAAATAAGCACCTCGTTACCTTTACTTCTCAAAGTAAGAATATGTTTTAAAGTGTACCTCCATTATTAGGCGTAACTTGGGAGGAGGCGTGCGAAGGGCGGAAATTCACCCTCCAAATTTTCAGGTTTACTAAAATTGAAGATAAGGTTTGTTTTTTGTTAACATTCTGGAACTTCAGGGTCCTGCTTTGAAGGGAATTTCCTTTCCTGTGGCAACAACAATGAGACTGAAGTCAATATGTTTACCAAATGACTTCTCCAGCTTTCATCATTCATCTTCTTGGACTGAAAGGAGAGTGCCTGAACATGGATAACATTAGCAAGGGTGGAAATTAGCCGAAGGGTCCCAATTACTGATTCAACTGGCCAATATAATTACAGCCTATCGAGAAGTTCGCATTTTACAAATGAAACAGGTATTCTATTAACAAACTAATATTATCACCCAACATCACTGTAGGCAGTCATGGCGCCAAGCAGTAATTCTTATGGATAATTGTAAATATTTTCATTCTTATAGTATAGGATTTAATCTTGTGTACTATACGTTTCCATTTTGCACTAACAAGTTAATGAACTGTAAATAAAAGTGATTTGGTAACAAAGACGTGAATAAGACAAGAAAAACCAGCCTTCAACCTGGAATATATATTTTTTCAGCCATTATGGAGAGTCAAAGCTCAAGAAAATATTCCATAACTGTGTAACCTTGTCAGTACAATGATAGTTATTACTAATAAGGGATCTGACCCCAGTGTTCCCCTCCGATTTCCATGAAACTTCGCACGTTAAAAAACTGTTTTAGGGGCAAAACCCCACCTCAAATGTCAAGATGAGGACAAATTGAAGTAAATTGAGGAAGAACACGCACATATAATTGGAACACACACAGCACAGAACTGTAGGATTGTCGGTACCAAACGCAAGTGCTATCGTGAAGGACATATGAAGTGCATATCACTGGCAAACACAGCTCTGTGCTGTGTGTGTTCCAATTATATGAGCGTGTTCATCCTATGCCATATTTACGTGGTTTCGGGGTCAGATCCCCACTTCAATTTGTCCTCATCTTGACATTTGAGGGGGGGGGGGGGTGTTGCCAACTAAAACAGTTTTTTTAGCCGAAACAAAAAAAAAACACGTATTTCTTCCTTTGGGCCCCTGTATACACCTGCCAAGTTTCATGGAAATCGGAGGGGGACACTTAGATAACCTCCCTTGTAAGTTAGGAAAATGACATAACGAGTGTCTTATCCTTTGGTGAACTGAAAGAAAAACACATATCTCGTCTTACTGAAAAGTCGTCATGTACGCCCCAAGAACAGTGAGGCCATCAGCACAAAAAATACTGACTAACTAACCATTTCCACCCTTGCATTAACTCAGAATCAAAACTAATTCTTGTCCACTTACCGAGCCACACTCTTTCAACCACTATCACCGCAACCCTTCTGTGTTCGCAAGAAAACTGTAATAATAGAGATTTAAAGAATTTGGGCAACCATGGACAACACATACAGCATATGAATTTGTTCCTTTTTTTACCTTATGTGTCACATAAGAAAGGACCTTAGTGCTTAAACAGCAGAGATGGAAAAGCAACCAAAATGCAAAGAACGTCTGGATATACGTTCAGAACTTGACGAACAAACCCAGTTTGTCCTGACGAACTGGAATTTGTCGTCCTTGTATTTCTGCATTGTCAACCATGCATATAGCGATTTGCCGATGAAGTCAAGTACATAGAAACCTTTGAAGAAAAGGTGGAACTGTTGCTATGGTGTAGGTATACGATTTCAGATATTTCCACACTGAAAGGTACAGTCAGGGTTTCGCATTGTAAGAATATATTCAGGTGTAATGGGGAGAAGCTGCCATTTTGAGCGCTAACTGGCCACACTCTTTCAACCACTATCACCGCAACCCTTCTGTGTTCGCAAGAAAACTATAATAATACAGATTTAAAGAATTTTTCTGAAACCGTTCATGATTTCTTTAACAATATCCTATTTTTACTGAAGAAATTCCGCCCGAAAGACTTTTGATTGATTGATTGATTTGCTTTATTTTACTTCGCGGTTTGTGCCTCTTGGCTAATTTGCGAAGATGGGGATGAAATGATGAAATTGATCAATGGACATTTTACAAACAACCATACCCGAGCGGGATTCGAACCCGGGACCCCTGGCGTCTCCGCCCCAAACACAGAAATCAACTTACGATACAGGCAATAAAAACTAGGACACATACTCGCTTCCCTGCAAGCCGTTGTGTGTTTTCTGCCCAACTTTACGGTAGAAGAACTTGGCACTGAAAATTGCTATTAAAATCTACTCATCGCCTTGAAGTTACGCAACACACATCACACCTTGCAGGGAAGAGAATATTTCAGGATCTACGTATCCCATTTATATAGGTGGTGGCTGTACATAAATTGGTTAAAACTTTCATGAAAACGGAATTGTATATTTTTCTTTTCTATTCAAGGTCAAGATTATACAGTGTGTTAATAAATGATTATCCTGATTTGAACAGGTTTACCGAGGAAACTTGCTGAAGAATATTTATTGCAAATAAACCTGGGCAGTCATAAAGTTCCTGTACTGGTGTGTTTAGTACCCTGCTTTCGCCACTAGGAGCGCTGTCCTGAATTTTCTTCCAAATGGCTTCAGTGAAGGTAAAAAGCCCAATGTGTTGTGTGGCTAGCAGAAGCAAGTATCAAATTACTATGCAGCAAATGTTTAGAACACGTTATGGGAAGAATTATGAATACAATGTATCACAAAAATTTTAACTATGGGATCGGTTCACAAGGGTAAAAGCAGTGACAGACCGCCACCTTATGAAGATTGAATTCCATGATTATGTACTGGTTTTTAGATTTGTGTTTCAATAAAAGTATCTATTATTAAAGAATTATAATCTATTCATGAACACCCTGTATAAAAGGGTTATCGGAATTTAGATATGCCACGACCAACGACACTAGAATCAGGAGAGAATTTTACTGAACAACATTTACAATTCACGATAAGCACAATTCTGCACAAAATCGAACACTTCATGACCTACAACTATAGAACTATTAGAAATGACTATGTTGGTTGAGTGATTCATTTGGTTTATTTTACTTCGCCTTTCTGCCACTCTTTGGCTAATCGCGAAGATGGGGATGATTGATGACATGAAATTGATGAACACAAAATACCCATGCCCAGGTCGGCATTCGAACCCGGGACACCTAGTGTTGCAGCGTGATGTGCTAACCACTCTGCCACGCATGGAAATATGTGCGTACAACTGAAGCGGAATGTTCCTATATTAAACACTATTTATTGTTTCAAGTAGAGTGTCTTCACATCAATTATTTCTATATACGTTAGTTAACGGGCTAGTCGACAGTCCAAGTCTACTCCAAACACTACATTTTTATGCTAAGAAGAATATGTTACGGTTCAGGCAACGTTCTCATTACGGCAAATCCCACTCAACAGTACACCAGAATTCGCCCATTCTAAGACTATGTATTAAACACAATGAAATGGTCAGAAAAGGTGGAGACTTGGATTTCGCCATGCCATTCAAGCATTCCTGTATGTCCTTCAAACAACATTATGAACAAATTAAGCTCCTAAAGAATTATACATGTTTCTGTGTATATTTGTTTATATATGAGTATATACATGTGTATAGTTATGAATGTCTGCATATACAGGGTGTATCATAAGTAATAGCTCAAACCGACAGTTGAAAGTACACGATAATAGAAGCAAAAAAAAGTATCAGAAAACATGGGTCTGCAAACGAGCCGTTTTCGAGATAATTGCGAATGTGTGGTTACAAGCCGCCACTGACTTCATTGTTTGTAAACGTCGTCCTAGTTGGTGAACTGTACTCTTCGTTGCTGTAAGGTTCCATTTTCACTAAGCAGTACAGCACAACTGACGTGACTTCCACAGCACGATTAGACTGAGTACTGATTGTATCCATCCTGTTCGATTACAACGCCACCTCTCGGAAATGTTCTGTTTTATAAACAAAGAGCAAACCTCGGAACGCGCAAGGAGTACGGTCACGGACACTTCTGGCTTGTAATAACTCCATATACTTTCAATGGAATTGCTACAACCCAGCAGTGTCCGTGACTGTACATCACTCGGTGTTTACAAAATGCAATCAGTAACGGCTTCTAACCACACATTCGCACACATTATTAGCATTTTACCAACTAGGACGAACGTTTACAAACAATGAAGTCAGTGGCGGTTTGTAACCACACATTCGCAATTATCACGAAAAAGGCTCGTTTGCAGACCCAAGCTTACAGAGACTTTTTTGCTTCTATTATCGTGTACTATCAACTGTGTCAGTTTGCGCCATTACTTATGATACACCCTGTATATATGTATCTTGTTATACTTCTGTAAATGTTATTTTTAGATTTATGTTTTGTATAAAATTTGTGCTAGTATTCTTTACGGAATGACTAGTGTAGTTTTGCTTTATCTTTGTTCTTCTTTTGTTTTGTATTGTTGAAATTGTAATTTTTTAATTGCTTTTAATCTATGTAAGACTTTTGTAATTGGAGCCAAAGCTCTTGTTATAGGTGAAAATAAATAAATAACAAAAAAAAGTCTTCTTCAAACGTGGTGGTTCAACCATCACTCCCACAAGCTTCATTCAGACCAACAAAGGTAAATAACACAATCCTCCCAAAGAGGCAATCCGTTCCCACAAAGAAAGATGCAAATACACCGTGGAACGAGAAGACTTCCGCGCCGTAATAACGCCCAGGCAAACATAGACTTCAAACTACCTCATTACTATCACTACAACAAACTCGCCTACAACATTCTATCCTGATGCTTCCTTCGTCCTTTGTCCCTCTCCTCCTCCACAGTCACGCAATGCAAACACAAAGGAGCTTATTGAACCCTGAAAGACTACAGGAAACAGTCTCCAACTGTAACAACTTCCTCTACAACGGAATTATGCACCAACCCCACCGGGACAATGCTCATTGATGTCTCGCCACCAGAACCACACGTCGACCAACTGACATTGTTTAAACTTTCTTTTCCTCTCGATGAAGTTAATAATGGTAATCTGGGTATGCAAGGATAACACTAATATGCAACTACTTGTTGAAATCTCTGGGAAACGTATTAGTAGAATGCTGCTCTCCCATCCGGACTATGGCTTCTAAAACTAATCTTCTTGTCAGAACACAGTTTCCGACAATCACTAAGAACATGTAACAATTTCTTTCTTTTTCGTCTGCCATCTTGTATTGTCTTGTTGTTGTTACTTTTTTCTTGTTGCTACAGTTTCAGTATAAAATGGTCTTTCAGTACTGTACCTGAAACTTTAAGTAAATAAATAAGTGCCCACGAGGGTTGGAAATTGGTGCAAAATGCTAGGGAATGCAACTAGGCTTGCCAACCCTGCCGGAATGACGGGGGGGGGGGGGCTGTGGGGTTCGATCCCGCCCTATCATTTGCCTGTCATTATATTTTACTTTACAAATAAAATCCCCCCCCCCCACTTGAAAAACAAACATTTTTATCATTTTACATTTAAAGAACTCTCAAACTGACTTATCAAAATATTTCATAATCTCCAATATACTTGTCATCAGGGGTAGAAAAATACAGGGCGCCAGAATATTTCGACTTCGATTACGGAAATTTTCATTACTTTTTTTTAAAAAAAATAACGAGTACAGTATGTGTTTTTAACGATTGTGTGTTTTCTGTATCAGATGTATGATTAAATCAGAATGATAAACATGCCATTGTAAATTTTTGCAATGTTGTTAGATGAATTTTATAATCTGCGACGATATGGTACAGATGGTCATATATTACAATGCATTGCATAGTTATACACGCTGTTACCAGTTGACCCTTCTTTAAGAAGGCCACTACAGCGCAAGAATTAATTACCTTTAGTCCAATCTTGTATTAATTAATAAATTAATGTTTTAAGATCACATGTAGTAGCTTGTCTTAGATTCATAGCTTCCTTAGCCGGAATTAGAAAAAGAAGCGGGGTCCTGAGAAAACGATGCTGGCGCCTGAATTATTTTAGGTTCGTCTGTCCCTTCTTGTTATAGTCATATATCATTTACACTATCTGTGAGAACATCATTATTAGGAAAGTAAGGAAGGACAAGGACTTATAACCAGAATTAGCATGGATAGGCACTGAAAACTCTCAAAATAGGCAGGGAAAAAGCACCGAAAATACAAAATAGGCATTAAAAGTGATTAACAACGACAGATTTTTCATAGTTTTCTAGGATTAGGCACTCAAAAAAGCAGTTAACTTCGAAATAGGCAATCTTGACTAAAATAATTTGAAATGTAAAGCCTACATTTTCTGGTCAAGGGGAAAAAAAAGGCAAATTTCAATCCTCAGTCTATTAATGACATATTTTATTGCATAAAATTATAAAACAAATCTCTCAGTTCAGCCCACACAAAGTTTTTCAAAAGTTGGCGCATTTGACAGTTACCGAAACTTTCCTTCGCGACGAGGACGAAACAAGCTTCCTCGTTCAGAAGACGAAACTATAGCATTTATTTACGAGATCTACGCTTAGCTCGCCAACAGCTTCCGCAGCTTTTATCTTGTCGACAAACATCCGAGGAGGAACATCTGCGTCCCTTTCCAAATCTCTCCAAACGCAGCATCCCCAATCCTCTCAATGAGGGAACCCGGCGTGACGCAACAGCTGATACTCCGAACAATGTCCACGGGGAGGAGCGTGTGAGAATCGAGAGAAGAATGCTGGTTCCAACAATCGTCCCCAGCTGGTACGGTATCAACTGGCACACGCACAAAAGGTGCGGTAGGTAATGAACAGCACAGCACGGTGCTCTCTCTCTCTCTCTCTCTGCATGCGGAAACGTTCGACCAGAACACATCTGCATCTTTCTGTTTTTTACAATTCTCTGTCATTTCTCTTGCCGTACCTTCCCCGTGAGTACGCTGGAGAGTTTTGTTATCAAAAAGGTAAAAAGCTACCCACTGTAGACTCAAACATGCGCTGAAGAGTGAAGCAAATGGCATATTCACAATACCGTCAATTTGTCGAGATGATGTTATCAGCACCATGCTCTTGGAGATTGTCACAAAAATTCCCACCCCAGGAATCGGACCCGGGTGTACCCCGTGTCAGTCAGATGTCCTGGGAAGGAAAAATGATTCACTGATTGATTTGCTTTATTTTACTTCCCATTTCTACCACTTTTGGCTTATCGCGAAGATGTGTTTTTCAGTTTTAAGTCCACTTTTATGCACAGGTAGGCTAATTGGGACTGGACCTACAGTTTAAAGTGAGATCCGAACAACTATGTGCCTCCATCGGGTATCGAACCCGAGATCCCTTGATTACAAGGCGACGACGTTACCACTACGTCATCGGGGAGGCTCCAATCGCAAAGATGAGGATGAGTGATGTCGAGTTCAGTTGCTGTTTCAGGGTGGCCGCTCTGGGATCATGGTAAAATTCAAGTATTATTCACGGTTTTTAAGGCGAACTTTCCAAGAATTCAAGGGCGCAAGCAGATGCTTCCTCTATTTCAACCTTACGTATTACCCGGCTTTCACCACCTATACACACACACATGCACACACAAAAATATTAACAATATAAACGTCGGTGTGATTCCAATGTATCCAAAAACTATTAATTCAATTCAATTAAACGCTATATATATATATATATATATATAATATTTTAACTTAAGGTGCGGAGTATACATTTTGCATTTCACATACTCAGACTCGAAATACATCTACAAACACAATCGTATAAGAATATCACACTCAAATCTAGCAAATCAACTTCAAGACATCTTGCAATAATCTTCCGTCTGTCAGATAGATTGTTCTGCAAAGGACATTAACAAAGTAAACGGATTGAGAAAATTTTTCTTTATTTTCCAGGCAGTTTTCTTTTCGTTCATAGAAAAAAATAAAAGGTAAACTGTGAAGAACTTGCCTCGGGTAATTTATAAATATGTATAAAATCAATGCGATTTGCATTCATAAAAGTTGCAAATCTTTCACGTCTACTGAGAACACTTCACGCAGAATTCCTGCAGTCTGGAATAAGGCTGTGCAATATTAATTTATTGAGAATGCTTGCGTAGTGATTGGCCCTTATACATGGGTGTACTTTGTACACGTCACACGTAGCGCATGAAACAACCAGTCAGACAAGAATATACTCGAAATTTGCCGGCGCTCTTATTCTATTGGAGGACACAAATGGCATAGGCCCTACTACAGTTTTTGCGGGCAGTTTCAGATCCATACGTTTTCGCATGTTGATTGTTGAAGGTAACACTTCCAACCTTCGGCTTTGCTACATTAAACAAAGAAACTAACAAAAAAGGCTATCATGGATTTCAACAGTGGCTTCCGGGGCGTGAGGACGAGCAGATAGGTACTCGTGTTATCCTCAATAACAGAAGACATGAACGACAAAACACCAAGGTCGACCACGATTTACACACGTTAAATCATGGCAGTACAACGCACAGAGATAAAATCACTTCCGCCAGATGACATTTCGAGAAACTTCCCACTAGTACGGGAATTCCTGCTACTCTTAACAAGAGACGGGGACACATGTGTGATCTACATGAATCTATCATTTCAATACAAGTTGCATGGGTCGCGTTACCAAATCAAGGTTCTTGTGTTTAATTCTCATATGAATCATCAATGTCTGTGTATTTTGTACGGCTGAGCCGATACCCCTTTGAACCGATGCCGATACTCTTACAGATTACCACCTATACCGATACTTGAAAATAATAATAATTAAAAGTTGTTCACTATATCGATCAATATTGGTAAGTATTCTACCCCAATTACATTCATCAACATATCTTCATATGATGCTAAAAGCAATGTTATTTTGTAGTATCTTGGCGAATTGTGGTATGTAAGCTCGAAAAATGCTATTTTTATTTTCCATATTTTTACATACAATTTCCATATTTTCAAATATCTTCCGACATATATTCCATATTCATGCCATTACTACATTATCTTGCATTAGATACAAAAGATTTTCAGTTCATTTGCATTCTGTTCGCTTTGTTTTCTGTTTATTTTAACTCTTGACATTATACAATGTATGTGTTATTCTAACATTTTTGAGAACAATAGAGAATGTTTTCGCGATGAAAATTTTGCATATTTCAAATATACTGCCACTACTTCATGTGATATTGAACGCAGCTTTACTCACTATAAATCTTATTTAGGAAGATTCATTTTTCAGCACTTCAAAATAAAGTTTTGTAATCCTTTGCTTTCGTAGCAAAAAAAAATAAAAATGAAGCACATCTTATATTAATGTCATGTAATGATGTAAGAAAAATGTGTTTTATTTAGCTATGTGAGCCTCTTGGGCAAGTTGCCATTTTTCACGACTATAAGTCCATATTTAACTCCATATTTTGATTAAAATAAATAAATATATATTTACATGTCTAACACTATTTGGCACATATAAATCCGTTCCCTGTTCATTAATTTACCAAGAATTTTGATTTAAAATATTCAATAATTACACCAGAATATTAAAATAAATTTTATGAAATCACAAAATCCACTACGCAAATTAGTAATCACTTTATTCCAGTGGCTCAATAATCTAATCCCTTCTTTACCTGGTTGCCATTTCGAACAAAGCTGCCTTTGCCCATAGCATGATCTGTATTCTTTCCCCCGGGCACACACTGACATCTAAATACTGTAATTATGGTGCGACGACCTTGTGGAAACGCTGTTAATGTGTCAAGGTTTTCAGGAAGCCGCCTTATCTGACATTTTTTCCCTGGGCACCCGCATGAAACAGATTTGCATCATTACTAGAAACTAGTTGCATGTCGTGTGAATGATTCCATTGGAGAATTAATTTTGCCATGCGTACAAAGACTTTTCTTCCTTTCTCTCATTTCGTTCATTCTCTTCTTATGGCCTTTCCCCCTATCACTTTTCCTTCAGAGCCCCGACTTCTTTCTTTCTTTCTCTCTCTCTCTCTCTTTCTCTTGCTCCAATCTCTCCAATTTCTCTCTCTCTCATCGGAGCCTCCAATTCTTATATTTTCCCTTTCTTCAGAGCACTCCAACTTCCATCATGCTTTCTCTCTCTTCTGAGCCTCAAATTTCTCTCTCTTATCTCACTTCAGAGCCTTCAACTTTTCTCTTTCTTCAGAGAAAAAATTCAACTTCTTTCTTTCTCTGTCTTTCTTCAGAGCCTCCAATTTCTCTCTCTTCTCCTTCTTCAGATCCACCAATTTCTCTCTCTTTCTTCAGATCCTTCCAATTTCTCTTCTCCTTCTTCAGAGCCTCCAATTTCTCTCTTTTTCTCATTCTTCAGAGAAAAATTCCAACTTCTTTCTTTCTCTTTCTTCAGAGCCTCCAATTTCTCTCTCTTATCTCTCTTCAGAGCCTCCAACTTTTTTTCTTTCTTCAGAGAAAAATCACAACTTTTTTCTTTCTCTCTATCTCTTTCTTCAGAGCCTCCAATTTCTCTCTCTTCTCTTTCTTCAGATCCACAAATTTCTCTCTCTTTCTTCAGATCTCAAATTTCTCTCTCTTCTCTTTCTCCAGAGAAAAATTCCAATATTTTTCTCTCTCTCTTTCTTCAGAGAAAAATCCCAATATTTTTCTCTCTCCCCTTCTTCAGTGCCTCCAATTTCTCTCTCTTTCTTCAGAATCTCCAACTTCTCTCTCATTCTCAGAGCCTCTAATTTCATCTCTCCCTCTCCTCCACTTTTTATCTTTCTCTTTCTTCAGTCTACAACTTCTCTCTCTCTCTCTCTCTCTCTCTCTCTCTCTCTCTCTCTCTCTCTCTCTATTTCTTTCTTTCTATCTATCTTAAGAGCAACTCAGTAGCCACCTCAAATGACGTAACTGTAACCCCAGTTCTCGTGTTGCAGAACGTATAAGTTGCTGTGATAATAAACACCAAATCTACTGTTTTGAACGATAGTCTCTTATCTTATCTCATCAAGATCTCCTCGATGCCGTAGTGCTAATGTCTTCACCTTGTAATTAAGAAATTCTAAGTTCGATACACATAATGGACTTAAAACTCAAACGTTGTTTGCAATACCAAACCGAGTGTCTCGAAACGCCAATCTAAGTGACTTGCAACACCAAATCGGGTGTTTTTTAAAACTCCAATATTAATGATTTTCTTTTAAAACCCAGAATCTGGTACCATAAAACATCAATATTTATGATTTAGAGCACTGACATTGGTGAAACATATTGAGTTTGTTGTTGGAGATTCTGAAGAAAAAGAAATTGGAAGCTCTGAAGAAAGAGAAGAGAGAAAGAAAGAAGTTGGGATTTTTCTCTGAAGAAAGAGGAGAGAGAGAGAAATTGGAGGCTCTGAAGAAAAAGAGAAAGAAAGAGAGAAATTGGAGGCTCTGAAGAAAGATAGAGAGAGAAAGCTCTGAAGAAAGACACTGACAGCCTGACACTGAGGATAGGATCATTTTTGATTAGCCTACCAGTTACTCAGAAGGGGAACTCAAAAGAAATCTGAAAGAATTATGGCACACCCCTTTCTTTCAGAAATAAAATGCACAAAAAAAGCTCACATTGACGGCTTTCACATCGAAGCAAAGTGATTGGGAATTGTTTTGGTTCATGGCAAAGCTTTCTCCTTCGATGCACCGGCGGTGCTAACCACATGCAACATCCTGAATGCCCGCTGGATAGCCGAGGTAATTTTTAAAAGGAAAAAATTAAGAAGTTCCCACGCCATAAAGAAACGCTCACGTGGAGAACGACCTGCTCAACAAGCCAAAGCTTTCTCCTCAGCGTAAGTTGTAAACTTAAAACATGAATTTCCACTTTTCATTTAGGACTTCTCACAAGCATGATCATAGCAATGCTGCAAGCGACCCTCACAAATAAATGTTTGTTGCAGGGTAATGCCATAAAGAGCGAACCAAACGATCAAATTCTCAGGTGCATATAAGCCAGTCATGTTACATGTGACTGACTGATGGCTTATTATGACTGAAGCTATGCGATATGTACTTGCATACAGTTTTCCTACTGCTACTGTGATGTCAGCAGAAAAGTAATGTTCATAACATTTTAATTATTTTGTAATTAGGAAATAAGATCAATTGATTATTTTAAGTCTGCCAGGAAAGATACTCAAGAACTGTGACTCGCTTCTGCAATTGTCCTGTTCGATTTGATTTTAATTTAGCACCACTTTTCTGCCCGTTTAGGCTAATCGCGACCATGAGGATGAGTGATTATATGATGAAATTTATGAAGTGACACTCACAATGAACACACATGCCCAGACCAGGATTCGAACCTAGAACCCCTGGCGTCGTATCGCCAGGTAACTACTCTGCCCACTGACACGTGATGATGTACGTGTATGTACATGTGTTTGTACAGAGTGGGCTACAAAAAAAGTATCCCAGGCTGAAACAACAAGCAAGTGGACAATGTATAACTACGACTTTATTATTACAATAATCGTTTCTTTCTAAAGGACTGGTAACGCACTCGTCATAAGAGAAGCTGGGAAGGTTACATATTCGTCGCTCACCCTGTATGCATGCAATTCGAATTGTATCAAGAAAACGCAGCCTACGCCTTCTGTAATCAGAAGTTTAATCCTCTGTAGAAGTGCAAGGAATAATAAATAACTCAGACTGCGTTCAAAACAACAAAACATTCTTCTGCTAACTAGATCACTTTCATGGATGAACAAGCGCCTCTCATAAGCCGGACAAGCAATGGCTTCTTGGTGCACGTGACGTCATCGTCATCGGATGTTTTCTCGAGAGGGAACAATGCAACACTCTCTTGCAGGGCGTCATTTCCAGGGCCCGATGGGCGCAGCCTCTGCAGGGAAAACGGTTATGAAAGAAGATTCCACTGTTTCCTAACAGGACGTTCGGCAGATGAATTCCCGGGTGGTGAATACATCATCCTCAACGGGTCACGTGATTCTCATACAGTAGATGTTTGTTGCCCCAACATTTCTTTCTTGTGGAGAAGGGGGTCACGAAAAAGGAGCCTCACTTTGAATTTTAACACTCGCCCATATCAAATATCGTATTCACCCGCTGCTGGTGGTAACTGCAATTTTTTTTCGTGTGCAAGACGGAAACACAGCTCTCGACAGTTGTTCATCCATATTAAAATTCCTATCGTGCAAAGTTTTTCTTCGCGTACATTCTTAGCACTATGTCAGGCACAGTTCCCGCCACTGAGTGGCTTGTTCCCTAACGCATAGTTGGTGCATTCATGACTAGGGAAAGGATTTTAAGATGCAAAACTATGGTCGGGACAGGGAAAAAAGGTTCTGAAAATGTTTGCAGACAGGAGCTGATAAAATGCATTTCATCGGTGCATTTTCTGCGCACTTTCGTATAATGCGCGCGGACTGCATAGAGAACTGTGGTTCTGCCGAATAGGATTTGTTGAAGTTTGTGTTTTCTCTCGCGGGGAACTATTTGGCGCTGCAATGATTATATCATACCATTTCATAGCTCTCGTTCTGCTCTACAAAATGAGACTGTAGGATTTTATGTAGCTGCTCAAGAAGAATTGAAATATTTATTTTTCTGTCCAATTCCTTTAACAAAACATGAAAGAAAAGGAAGGAAAAAGGTGCTGAAGCATCAATGAAGGGCTAAAAAGGGGATAAATGTGCTAATCTCACGAAAAGATGCAACAAAGTGTGTTCATTTTACTTGATTTCATGTCCTACAATACATATCTCAAAAGATCGGTATGAAAACAGCTATATTTTTGGAAAGGTGCTGCACCTTAAAATCCCTTCCCCATTCATGATAGCTGACTGTGTTGTTGCAAGAGTCCTTCGTAGCAAGCAAATAATATGAAGGATAAAATTAAACCGAGTTGCGTCATCTATGGCTAGTGCATGACGTCTACAAATGAAATAACTAAAATATTCTTGCATACGTACTGTATATACGCTAAACAGTATTATTTAATCCGCGCCATTGACCAGGGACGTATATTCTAGGCTAGCTAGGCTATCTGCGAAGCCTGAAGCCTAGAAAGTAAAATACTGAAGAAAAATATATTTAAAAACTTTGATTTAACCTGATTTAAAAAAGAAGACAATGGCGATTCTGAAGTTGGCAACCTGAATTCCTAGGAGTTGGAAACCTGAATTCTTATATTTGCAACCTGACTACCGTTTGGATGGCAACGTGGCTTCCTTGAAGACGTCAAGAATGAGCTTAGTCTTCTCCACTCGTCCATAGCCTAGAAACAGGTGTCATAGTGAGCTACTGCAGGTCTTAAGACTCAGGGTTTCGGAGCGGAGTGCGGAGCGTACTATAGGAGCGATCCGGAGCGACTTCGAAGCGTCAGTTCTACTCCGCTCCGGAGCGGAGCGTGGTACGACAGCACTCCGATCCGGAGCGGAGTGGTTCGACATTTTGAGTCGCACGCTCCGATCCGGAGCGGAGCGTGATATAACAGCACTACGCTCCGGAGCGGAATGGTTCGGTTTTCTGAGACACACGCTCCGATCCGGAGCGGAGCGTGATACAGCGGTACTCCGCTCCGGAGCGGAGTGGTTCAAATTTTTTAGACGCACGCCCCGATCCGGAGCGGAGCGTGAGACAACAGCACTCCGCTCCGGAGCGTGGTGCTTTTGACAGCACGCTCCGACCCGGTTTAAGAGTTTTTTACACGAATGCTGTAATGCAACTATGAATAATGGAAATGTGCACATTAAAGCCGACTTCCGTGACGGAGTGGTTATAGTAGAACCACATGGATAAGAGCCTGCAGTCCTGTTTCCACGTACTCTACTTCTTTGTCTGTATGATCGCACCAGCTTGGAGGGGAAGGACAGAGTGGATCATGCTTCCTTATGACCCTGGTGAAGGGGGAGGTGCGCGGGGACTTTTGGCCGAAGCTTTTTTGTTTGTGGTCGCTCTACTGCACATCACCCTATGACGTCAGGGATCAGTGGGGTGGTTCAAATCTCGTCATGGGCTTGTACAGGGTCAACGAAGTTAGTAATAAGTTTGTTTTATACACTTGTATGTTGAATTGTATCTTCTGCAAATATGCTGTATAAAGAAACAAACTGCCGGAGTACTAAGTGAGGCGAGTGTACAATCTTTGTGTGTATCGTTCATCAATTTAATCATAATATCGATCATCCCCATCTTCGCGATTAGTCAAAAGCGACAAAGAAGAGAAGTAAAATGAACTAAATCAATCAATCAATCATGCACATTAAACATTGGTAAAGCAATACAAGAATGTTGTTTTGGCTCAATAGAGAGGGAGAGAGAGAGAGAGTACGTAAATTGTTCATTTGATGTAAGTTGAAATATGAATTACGTAAACAGTATTTCTGTATTGAGATGTACTATTTTGTATTGTGACACTTAGATATAAGAGTTTGACTGTTATGTGTTGAATGGGTTACGAATAATTTCAAGCAATCAGTTTTTCTGCTTTGCGGATTTGTCCGACCCACCTCCCCCATACAACAGACAGCTTCGTTTTGTGCCGTATTCCGTGTTCCTTGCAGTGTAATCGGCTAGCGCATTGGTCTTGTGCCTGTTTCAAGAGGGAAGGAGGGTGAAACTGGTACATAGCTTGTTGGGTATGCTTTCGGGGTTGAGAACTTCGTTCGCTGCGCTGTACGTTGCGTTCGACTTATCCGTAGATGGTAGAGACATCGCCTTTGGCAGACAGATCCGGTGTTGCCATTGTATTAGAATTATGCTACACCAATTCTGGCTAGATTGTTCTCTTTTAAAGTATTACATGCGCGTGTTGTTCTTCTCTTCACTGTCATAAAAAGAAGTCTTTAAAGGCTGTGTTCTCTTGTATCATTACATGCATATTATGTGTGCTTGTCAACGGTGATGTATGAACATTTAATGAACGCCGCTGATACATGAACGTCTTCAGGATTTTTTCCAGGAAGGGACAAGCAAGGTACTTTTCCAAGGGAGGGGGGCAGAATGAGGCAGAATTTCCCCAAAATAGCATTACTCCCTTTAAAAAAATTCTACAGTTTGAAGTTATCATGTTCATGCAACGCCCTTGCAATAATTAACATATATTACTGTGACTGAAATGAAATTATATGCGTGAAATATGAGCTTTTTGATTGACTTTCATTTCCGGGTGGCGTGGCCCCCTCCCTTCCGGACGTCCATGCGTATGGAGAAATCATTCCAACCAGTCTCGGTTAATGGAATTATAAGGTGACTAGATTTGTTAAATCAATATACAAGAACAACAAAGAAAAATCCGCAATTGTTAATTCTATGCATCATAAGCCACGAGAATCATGGAAGATCTATACTGTAATAATGAATTGAAGGAAATCATGCCGAGTTTTTATTTATAGTCTACCTGTTCAAGTAGGAATGGAAAGGTGCACAAAAAGAATTACAAAAATGTATGTAAAAGAAAACCAAGTATTTCGATCAAGTTATTTCTATAATTGTAATCAACAATGACCAATTGTCATTTCAACTAAGTATAAGTTTCAATTTGTCTTTACAGGACTATTAACTTTGCCTTGCCTTTAATCGTATATTTCTCATGATCCGTAATTTTTTACAAATCCTAGATAAGTCGGCAAAAAAAATAGGACACCGAAACTATGGAAAAGAAATATACTGTGATAGAGAAACAAACACAAACCAATGACATTAACGCGGGTCAAACCAACACCATTTGTCGTTGAGAGCTGAACTCACATCCACGAACTCGCAGAAATATTCCCATGGAATTCGTTATTCGTCTGATATTGAATACCCAATGATGCTTTCTGTTATGTAATAGACACTAATGAAGTGAATACATTATTAGGACTTTGTCAGAATTCAGAAAACACACACACACACACACACATACGTAAAAGATATGAATAGGAGGTTGTTCATTTCGAAATTAATTTACAAGTTGTATTTTTATGCTCTTGTTAATAGATGTAAAGGAAAGTGAAGTATCTTATTGTTAAACAGAATTACAAATGTATATTTGCTTAAGGATTAATTTATCACAATATACATTGCAAGTATACATTCAACATACGTTGAAACAATGCCTTTTGTTATGGACTTTTGGTGGATTAAAGACTCAACAATACGCTATCGAGAATAGACCTACAGTTTAAATCCTACCTAAAGTGGGATTCGAGCCACTATGTCCCTCCACCGGGTATCGATCCAAGTGCCCCTTCATTTTAAGGCGACGTTGTTACCACTATGTTATCGGGGTACAGCGCGCTACTTTTTTTTCAGTACACATTTATCAATTCTCTCATTAACATCGTCGCGATTAGCCAAAATTTAAAGCTAAGTAACAAAATCAAATCAAATGCCATCAGTGAGGAAAGCACGTATTGCTCGCAGCCCTGCTTTTCAAAATGAAACCATAAAATTCAGGACATGCCCCTATCCAAGTAGATAATATTACATTTTGTGTTTATCACGGTTATTAAGGTCTATACATCTTGTTTCGACTTATCTGCTGACTACACATTGTTCATTACTGAAAACTTGCTTTCAGTTTGCTGTGTACAACGTACTTAATAAAAAAATATTAATTTTATACGTATACGTTTTCTGGCTTTCTAGACTTAGAAAGTTAAATATAGCAACATTCCATTCGTCGTTTTTCCAATTTTTTTGCAATTTTCTTATAACCACCATCCCTATTTCCAGGTTACTGCTTACAAACTTGAAATGTTAGATATGGCAACCAGACATTTTGTAATTTTTGCAGTAGTATACGTATGTAACCATTAAATAACTATTTCAACTTCCTGCCTTTAAAATTGGGAAAAAGAATCGATATGACAACCTTGTATTTCATACTATTGAAATTCCCCTGTTCGGCTGTATACAAACTAGGGGTGGCCAGATCCGGATCCTGGCGGATCCGAAATCCGGATCCGGTTGGTTCCGGATCCTTAGGATCCGGATCCTAAAATTTTTCGGATCCGGATCCGCGGATCCGGAATTTTCAGATCCGGATCCGGATCCGGAATTTTCAGATCCGGATCCGGATCCGCGGATCCGGAATTTTCAGATTCGGATCCGGATCCGGATCCAGAACTTTCGGATCCGGATTCAGAACTTTCGGATCCGGATCCAGAATTTTCGGATCCGGATCCAAAACTTTCGGATCCGGTACTTTCAGATCCGGATCAGGTACTTTCGGATCCGGATCCGGTACTTTTGGATCCGGATCCGGAATTTTCGGATCCGGATCCGTTTTGCCATCCCACATGCGCTTCTTTGGAAAGTAAGAATGTGCTTATAACATATTGTTACCTGCTAATATACATATATATATAATATACATACACACACATATATATATATATAGTGTGTGTGCTCGCGTGCGCGGTTTGTAATTAATTAATACACTTACTTACTAGGGAGGTCTAAGTCTCCCCCTCCGATTTCCATGAAACTTGGCAGGTGTATAGAGCCCCCCCCCCTCAAATGTCAAGATGAGGAGAAATTGAAGTCCCCGAAACCACGTAAATATGGCATAGGAAGAAACAGGGGGCATACGGCCTCTCTATACACCTGTCAAATTTCATGGGAATCGGAGGGGGACACAGGGGTCAGATGATTCCCACGGCAATTTGTCCTAATCTTGACATTTGAGGCGGGTTTTGCCCCCTAAAACAGTATTTTAGCCGAAACAAAAAAACACGTATTTCTTCCTTTGGGCCCCTCTATACACCTGCGAAGTTTCATGAAAATCGGAGGGGAACACAGGGGTCAGATCCTTACTTCAATTTGTCCTCATCTTGACATTTGAGGGGATTTTGCCCCCTGAAACAGTTTTTAGCTCAAACAAAAAAACACGTAATTCTTCCTTCGGGCCCCTCTATACACCTGCCACGTTTCATGGAAATCGGAGGGGAACTCAGGGGTCAGATCCCCACTTCAATTTGTCCTCATCTTGACATTTGAGAGGAGGTTGCCCTCTAGAACAAATTTTTTTCCGAAACAAAAAAACACGTATTTCTTCTGCCAAGTTTCATGGAAATCTGAGGGGGACACAGGGGTCAGATCCCCACTTCAATTTGTCCTCATCTTGACAATTCAGTGGGTTTCGCCCTGTAAAACCGTTTTTTAGCTGAAACAAAAAAAACAACATGTATTTCTTCCTTTGGGCCCCACTATACACCTGCCAAGTTTCATGGAAATCGGAGGGGGACACACAAATCAAATGCCCACTTAAATTTGTCCTCATATTGACATTTGAGGGGGGTTGCCCCCTAAAATCGTTTTTTAGCCGAAACAAAAAAAACACGTATTTCTTCATTTGGGCCCGTTTATACACACACCTACCAAGTATCATGGAAATCGGAGGGGGACACAGGGGTCCGATCCTCACTTCAATTTGTCCTCATCTTGACATTTGAGGGGGTTGTGCCCCCTAAAACCGTTTTTTAGCTGAAACAAAAAAAGCACTTATTTCTTCCATTGGGCCCCACTATACACCTGCCAAGTTTTATGGAAATGGGAGGGACACAGGGGTCAGATCCTCACTTCAATTTGTCCTCATCTTGACATTTGAGGGGGTTTTGCCCCCTAAAACCGTTTTTTATCTGAAACAAAAAACACGTATTTCTTCCATTGGGCCCCACTATACAGTATACACCTGCCAAGTTTCATGGAAATCGGAAAGACACAGGGGTCAGATCCTCACTTCAATTTGTCCTCATCTTGACACTTGAGGGGGTTTTGCCCCCTAAAACCGTTTTTTAGCTGAAACAAAAAAAACACGTATTTCTTCATTTGGGCCCGTTTATACACACACCTGCCAAGTATCATGGAAATCGGAGGGGGACACAGGGTCAGATCCTCACTTCAATTTTTCCTCACCTTGACATTTGAGGGGGTTTTGCCCCCTAAAACCGTTTTTTAGCTGAAACAAAAAAACACGTATTTCTTCCATTGGGCCCCACTATACAATATACACCTGCCAAGTTTCATGGAAATCGGAAAGACACAGGGGTCCGATCCTCACTTCAATTTGTCCTCATCTTGACATTTGAGGGGGTTTTGCCCCCTAAAACCGTTTTTAGCTGAAACAAAAAAAAACACGTATTTCTTCATTTGGGCCCGTTTATACACACACCTGCCAAGTATCATGGAAATCGGAGGGGGACACAGGGTCAGATCCTCACTTCAATTTGTCCTCATCTTGACATTTGAGGGGGTTTTGCCCCCTAAAACCGTTTTTTTATCTGAAACAAAAAAACACGTATTTCTTCCATTGGGCCCCACTATACACCTGCCAAGTTTCATGGAAATCGGAAAGACACAGGGGTCAGATCCTCACTTCAATTTGTCCTCATCTTGACATTTGAGGGGGTTTTGCCCCCTAAAACCGTTTTTTAGCTGAAACAAAAAAACACGTAATTCTTCCTTTGGGCCCCACTATACTGCCAAGTTTCATGGAAATCGGAGGGGGACCTTTAGATAACCTCCCTTGTTAGTCTTACACTTTGTAATTATTTAACACTACATATATTATAATGTTTTATTTTAATTTGTAAAACTGTAACTGTAGAACAATTGTATAATTTTTCTATAACATTTCTATCTTGTTATATGTGTTAAAGGTTTCATCCTGGAAAGGAATGTCTCACATTTATGTGTGTTTTCATTTCCAATACATTCGAATGAATACATATTCGTTTCAATGGCATTTACAAAATCACTTCGGACATTTGTGCACGAGTGTGTTAGCCGATGCGTAGCAAAGTATTTTAGGAACAACACTTGAAAAAAATTCTTGTAGGACTAAGGTGTGGTAATATTATAATGGGATTGAGATACGAAACTCTTGGATCCGGATCCGGATCCAGATCCGAAACTTTCAGACCCGGATCCGGATCCGCGGATCCGGAGCTCTCGGATCCGGATCCAGATCCGGAAATTTCGGATCCGGATCCGCGGATCCGGAACTCTCGGATCCGGATCCAGATCCGGAATTTTCGGATCCGGATCCGAATTTCTCGGATCCGGATCCGGGATTTTCGGATCCGGGATTTTCGGATCCGGGATTTTCGGA
This sequence comes from Lepisma saccharinum, assembly GCF_977018435.1. NCBI lineage: Eukaryota > Metazoa > Arthropoda > Insecta > Zygentoma > Lepismatidae > Lepisma > Lepisma saccharinum. The sequence goes on from NC_139235.1 coordinate 80,849,107, forward strand.
TCCGGGATTTTCGGATCCGGGATTTTCGGATCCGGATCCAAGTAGATCCGGATTTCTCGGATCCGGATCCAAGCAGATCCGGATCCGGATCCAAACGGATCCGGATTTTTCGGATCCGGATCCGTTTGGCCATCCCTAATACAAACAGCACTCCGATTTTCGACTTTATACCTTCATAAAATTAAACCAAATGTGGCAACTTACATTTTTGATTAAGCCGGTTTTCAACTTTCTAGTGTCAGGATTTTTAAAAAGTTAGATATGAAAACTCTGTATTTCAAATTAAAACGTCTCCTAATTGGCCGTGTTTACGGTAACATTAAAAAGCATTATTCCGATTTTCAACTTCATACATTCAAAAATCGAAAAGTTAAAATTAGCAACCTGAATTTCCAATTACTTTAAACTTTTCCCTTTCGCTACATTCAAAGTATCATACATAACCAGCGTAAAAGAAGGTTAGATATGGCAATCGTGCACCAGCGAGTGTTTTGCATGAACACCTGTCTGCCTTTTATCTTCCTCCGTACAAGTTGCTTCGCCTTTCCTCTGCGCGCTTTTGGCCTTCAGAAGGTCGAATGGATTCTCTGCAGTAGTTTCGCCAGTGTTACTCGAACCAATATTCCGGAATAACTCACTTCTCCCGCGGCGTGGACTGTAACGTCGGGTCGATATGCCGAAGTGCTTAGCCCGAACCAGTAGTTGAACCGAAATGAGTTTCAGTCGCGATTCCTGGAGAGAGTGGTTCCATTCTCTCAACTTATAAAACCACACCTGCTATTGAAATATATTATCCCCAGAAGTAGTAGTAGAGTAGTAAAAGTGATAATGAAAATATAATAATAATATCGCTCTCTTCACGAAAACAGTCCAGTGAAGATCGAAGCTTCCACTTGCCTCCTTCACACCCCTGGTCCTCCAGGTTTGCCACACTACTTCTACGCTTCACAGTTGACACATTTCGCGTTGTACGTATGCGGTTGATTGTGCCTTCCCTGGTGTCTTGTGTAAGGATTATTACTTGCTTATTGGCAACACTGTAGGTGAGTGGCGGAATCTTGTCTGGACTGTTTCCGTGGCGTTAGCTTTAGTAATAATCAGTTTTATAACAACAATAACAGGCGATTTTCAAATGCCGTACAAATTCCACAAACAAAATTACTAATGTACTCGGAACCTTTGATCGTTAGTTTTCTGTATACACTCGTATTATCCAACCTCGGAGTCGCTCCGGAGCTGAGTGGGCAAGTTCTTAGAATATCGCTCCTCGCTCCGGAGCGTTGATCATCTCCGCTCCGAAACCCTGCTTACACTCAGCATACGTCACTGCCATTGACATATAACACCTTTTTGATAGAAAACGGTATTCCTCTCCGTTGAATAGTTATCGGCTTTGAGAAATGTGAAGTGATACATTGTTTACATCTCACTTGGCCGCCATCACATTGGCACTCGTGACCTAGGCCATGCTCCAGATTGGTAACGCTACGAAAAACGCTAAGGAAATTGGACCGATTCTATTCTTGAGAAAATGCCATAGTATCTGCAATGCCATAAGATTTTTCACTTTATACATGCCGGCCCCCGTGGCGGAGTGGATAGCACATCGCGCTACGACGCCAGGGGTCCCGGGTTCGAATCCCGGTCTAGGCCGGCTTTCACTGTGAGCTCTTTTTGGTATATTATGTTTCTGAAAGAAAGAGGTGTGCCAAGGTTCTTGAGTAGTCAGGTTTCTTCAGTGTGTACAGACATGCTAATCAGCATAAGCGTCCGCACCGGGAGTGGGGGGCAATTCCCCCCCTCTTATCATGGCCGTCCGCAGATTTTTTTCCATGGAGGGGTAAGCAAGGTATTTTTCCGGAGGGGTAAACGGGCATATTGCCCTCTCAAAAGACACCACTTAAGTTTGAAATTATCACGTTTCTGCATCCTCATTGTAATAATTAATATAAATTACTGTGACTGAAATCAAATTGTATGTATGAAATACTCGTATGTGCTCTTAGGTTGACATTCATTGACCATCATTGCTCCCCTTCCCTCCGCTTCCGGACGTCCATGCCCTATATACTTTCACCTAGAAATTCAGTGTAGATGAATGTTATGGCAGTTATTAAACAATATTATACTCTTAAAGAAAATAAAGCATTTTCAAAGCTATGAAAGTTCCAAGTAACTACGGGGAGGCGTGTGCACTATTTCCTACGTAATTGAACTCTAATACATAAAATTACACTAAGGGGATTTTCGGCGTGTCCGGGCACACGTTATATACGCCCCTGTTTCGTACCTACCATCAATACAGTACAGCAGTGAGATGGAATGATGATTTTCTTTCCCGACTGAACTTGCATCTTTTTTGCCAGAGGCGGCACCTTTATATAAATATTGGGGGGAAGGCAAGATAGACAATATTTTCTTACCTACAATGTACTGTATATACTTCTTGAGGAATTTGGGGGGGGGTCGGGCAGAAAGTGCCTTGCCCCCCCTAAGTCGGCGCCTACGCACTCCCTAATCAGAGGGTCTGCGCACGCCTATGCTAATCAGGAATGAGCTTCTTCTAAGTGTCAGACTGTACTGTGACGTTTCACCAATGAGAGTGCTGCAAATCGTTAATATTGGTGTTTTATAATGGCAAATCAGGGTTTAAAGAAATATCCATTAATATTGGAGTTAGAAAGACACCAGATTTGGTGTTGAACTGGTGATCCACCGGTTATCGAACCCGGGGGCCCTTGATTACAATGTGACGACATTAGCACGGTGATGTCCACGGTCAGGATCTCTTTGAAAAGTGTCTCGATTCGGGATGTGTTTATCACAGATTTGATGTCTCAGTGGAATTTGTCCGCATTGAGGATGTCCTTTAATTGCCTAAGGGAAGGGAGGGGGTAAGGCCGGTTTCTTGAGAATTTCGATCTTTAGGAGCAAGGGGAGATCATAGTCCAAATCACCTTGAAAAGAAAATTGCTTGGTTAGGTTAGGTTAGGAAGGAGCGACCTTCGTGAACTAGAGGAGGGCGACCACGTTCAGTCTTCAAGTAATCCATATTTTAGCAGGACTCAATCACAAGTGATTAGTCGTCTGAATTTCCATGTAAGTAAAAATCAGATCCAAAAGACAGGTCCATGACAGGTTGGGGGAGGGTAGGGGGAGGATCATAGCGTTCCATTGCTACGCAAACCTCGCGTGCACGTGCATGTTCAAGCGGTGGAATGTCTACCCTATGAGTCACTCCCACTCTAGGGCTCCAGTCAAGAAGACATCCTGAGTTAGGACAACCTCACTTCTTTAGCAAACGGGTTCACAGAACACATCCCCAATCGAGACAATTTTCAATGGAATTTCCACAGATCCTGAATCGAGACATCCTCATTGTGGTATAAATCATTAGCACTATGCCATCGAGGAGGTCTTGAAGATAAGATGCTACCGTTTTAAAACAGCAGGTTTTACAACAGCGACCATCAAACAATTTAGTCGGCATTTCAACATTTCAGATCAGTGCTGTGTTTGGGATATAACACATCAGGCCCGTATCCAGGATTTTTTTGAGGGAGGGGCCAGATCCGAAAATGTATGTGTATATGTGTATATATATATATGAGAGAGGGAGAGAGAGATTACAAAATAGCTGAAATATTTTATTTAATTCTTGCATTATGCTAATAATTATAAATAAGATTACACGTTTATATTATTCTTGCATTCTTGTTTTATCGTTATTTTGATGTTGTTGAGGTCCGTACCCAGGATTTTTTTAAGGGGAACAAAGAGAAGATAAGAAATACTGTGAGGTTGATTGAATTAGGATATCTTTGCGCTGCTTTTCTGTCAAGTTTGTCTAATCACGACAATGAGGATGAGCGATGATATGATAAAATTGATGAAGGAACTCACAAAGAACACCTATGTCCAGGCTGAGATTCGAACCAGGAGTTCCCTGCGTCCTAGCGCGCTTTGCTAACCACTACGCCACCGTGGCAGCCTTGCATCAATGATTATAAAACTCAAACCTACCCAATATTGCAAAGTACAGACTTCTACACAACTAACATATTCATTTATGCAAAGAAAAAAAAATAGAAATGTTTACAAATTTGCAAAATCGTCGATGTTATTTTCATAGCTCTTTGTAGGTCCATTCTTAAACATTTCATGGTTCGAAGAGGAGGGGGGGCATGCCCCCTCGCCTGGGTACACATCAAATAACTATATAGGTCGCTGTAATGATAACACTGCTTCATGCGGCCATCAACCCTTTTTCATCAGCAATTATTTAAATGAATTCGCCACGCTGATTATTTCGCATGCTCTTTTACGCACGAAGAGAGATTTATTGCAAATTACATTCAATGGAAACGACGCAAAGTAATTTACTGTCCATAACTGACGCTACCAAGGGAGCTGTGTTGAAACCCATGGAGGATGTAGGCTAGTATAGGACACAGACGAGTTTAACGGTCAAAATCCCCCTCTTTGGTTCAATAAACATTTTGCAGTAATTTCATAATCAAATGAACAACTGTTGAAAAACCACAAAGATTGAAACTGTAACATGTCGTGAACGCATATAAGGGAAGGGATGTGAAGGGCCTCACACATTCACAATTTTTGCCAATTTATTGAGGTGATGTGATCAGCACCATCCTCCGGTCGCAGACCCTCCATGCTGACACACCCGTGTGGCAGTCAACGCCCTACCGACTGAACAACGTCAGCTCTATACAATGATTGAAAGGGTTTGAAAGTCCGTGGATTTCTTCATAACTATTTCATAAATTATTATGAAAGGATAACTATTATCGACAACAAAAATTAACCTACAATTGATCAGATATGAAAACAAACAATGACACGTTCTGATAGTAACTTGTAATTTTAAAAGTAAAAAAAGCCAGGATGTAATATAATGTACAAAAATATATATTGCTTTGGATAATAAAATAACTTCACATAAAGCCAATGTTGATATTGAAATGGTCTGGAAAGATTTCATTGGTTAATTATTGAGCTGCTAAATAGTACTAATGGTACCCATTAACATTTTAACAACATTGATATACACTCCTCACAAAAAGTTTGGAATATTGTTATATTAAGCACATCATCATTTGAATATTATTATGTTTGGCGATAGGTAATAGGCAAAGACGAGAACTTCCAGCAGACATACCATTCCAAGACCGTGTCTATCACCTATTGTCCAACGTACCAATATTCCAAACATTTTGTGAGGAGTGTATTACTTTTCTATACATACACAGTGTAAGTACACATTATACTCAGATAAGATAAGATAATAGGGACTGGACCTACAGTACAAAGTGGAATCCGAACCAATGTGTCTGCACCGAAAATCGAATCCTGGGCACCCTGATTACGATGCGAAAGCGTAACCGCTACGGCATCGGTCGCTGTAGGAGACATGAAGGAGTGACGAGGAAATAACTGAAGAAAGAATAGAACGAAAAAAAAACACTGGTAGGTCCAGGATGGAATATGTCAAACAAATCCCTCAAGATGTGAATAGCGAAAAACTACAGAGAACCGAGGTCATTAGCAGACGACAGGAACAAATGATGAAAAGCAACGAAGTAAAAAGATACTGTAAATCAGTGTCACGAGATAAAAGAGGGGAGGAAGGGGCAAATAGGAAGTGTGCAGGGAAGTTTTTCCTGAGGAAGGAAGAAAGACGAGAGTTTCAGAAAACCACAATCTCTCTCAAACCTCAATGTTACAGAAAGAGTCATCATGGCACCAGCAGATAAAATACAGATCTGAAATCATGCATCAATGATCTTATGTACAGTGCCCTGGGTTATTGTGCCACTCGAACGCGTGCCCATGTAGAGGCTGGAACCACATAATTCACAAACACCATACATTCATGCCTGACCAGGGTTCGAACCTGGAATGTCTGGCGTGGTAGCGAGGAGGGCCAAATGTTCTAAGCATGTTGTGTCTATATAAGCAAGTCCATATGTACATGTATGTGGTTAATTTGTTAAGCATTTGTCATGTATACGAACCTGGTCCAATGAAAATAGTAAAACTGGGTACTCATTATTATTATTATTATTACTACTACTACTAGAACTACATGACTTCTTCAGACGAGGAGGGAAATAGGAAATGCTATCCGTGCATAGGAAAATTGTGTAACCAGGTTGTGGGGGGGGGTCCCAGATTCGATACCCGGTGGAGTCACATAGTGGTTCGGATTCCACTTTAAACTGTAGGTCTAGTCCCGATTAGCCTTATTGTGCATAAAGTGGACTTAAAACACCAATTCAATCAAAACCAGGTTTGTGGCAACGATTCTCGTACTTGGAACATTCACTGGTGAGATAGTTTTCATTGATTTGGTAAATTTGACTTCACCTTTTGCCAGTCTTGGCTAATCGCGAAGATAAGGACGTGTCATGAAATTGAAGGGACACTCACAAAGAACCCCATTCGGGCTGGATTCGAACCCGAGACCATTGACGTTGTGGCGCGCTGTGCTAACCACTCCGCCACCGCCCAATCTCGACTTCCAAAAGCAAAAAAAACATCTGAACTGCTGAACAATGTCCTCAGTACAAAGGGTGGTTGAACCTGTCGTTATTGCAAGAAACATGGGGTCAAGGCATTATAAAACCTAAAGCAACTCCAGCAAGAAAAGCGCTATGGAATTCCAAAATCGCCATGAGAGATCTTCCTTGCTCTCGCATGCAAGATGTTAGTGGTCCAGAGCTTGCAACATGCAACACTTGCGTTTGGCTGCCGACTGTAGCGGTACCGGGTCATCCGGAATAACGGTAAACATTTGGACAGTGCGTTAAAATATATATGTGTGCCACGCTCACGCACATGACGAATGCAGTTTGGAAAGAAAGTACCGCAACCTCTGCTTTTGGTTGCACATTCTTGACTTCAGTAATTCCTTACAACAATGGTTAATACGATTTCGTTTCTTGTTTTTTTAAAAATATATATACACGGAGCACATTTCTGTGATTTGCATTGTACATTGCAATACTTATAACATATAAGTGTAATATCACAAAATATTTTTTTTAAAATAACAATGATATAATCACCGCGGTAGCTCAGTCGTTAGGGCGTCTAACTACCATGCGAGAGACCCGGGTTCGATCCCCGGCGGGGTGAACCGGGATTTTTTGCACCTGTTCAAGCGTTGCCCACCCAGTCGTATAAAGTGGGTACCTGGAGGAAACACTAGGGAATAAATGCGGCTAGGGGCGTGGTGCTGATCACATCACCCCTACCTTCAGCCGTGATCAAGAAAGTGTGGAGCCCTAACCCCACATCCCCTATACGCCTTCATGGCGTGGTGCATAGCACAGGGGAGCACTTTATCTGAAAGCGGCGAGATAGCCGCCATGTTTGATTTGCTTCTTTGGAATCAATGTTGGACCGTTTTAGTGAATATGGAATTTCCATGCAATTTTGAGAACTGTAATCGAGTTTATATGATGTGTAAATATGCGTAAATGTACAAGAGGTATGATGTATAAGTGTTGTGTGCTCAATTGCAGATTTAATTATGATGAAAAATGTAAGAGTAACGTTCACATTTCTTAAAGATGTTGCCGAAAATGAGAAATGTTTAGAGCAATTCTATGTAATTCATTCCCTACGAAAAGATACAGGGTAAATAACAAAGGTTTTACAGTCATAAATAAATAATAGAAACAGTTTAGTTCATGATGTAAAGGCACCATATGTCCGGAATAGGCATCTAATATACTCTTAGAATTGGTCATTTTTTTTTTAAATCGAGTATCAAATTCTAAAATATTCCGGATACGGAAGAATCGGGTAAGGAAAGTTGGGTAAGAATTCCGGATCGGAGAATCGGGTAAGCAATCCACAATCGGAGAATCGGGTAAGCAATCCACAATCGGAGAATCGGGTAAGCAATCCACGATCAGAAAATATGGTAAGCAACCCACAATCAGAAAATCTGGTAGCAATCCACAATCAGAGAATCAGGTAAGCAATCCACAATCAGAGAATCTGGTAAGCAATCCACAATCAGAGAATCGGGTAAGCAGTTCACGATCAGAGAATCGGGTAAGCAATCCACAATCAGAGAATCGAGGAAGCAATTCTAGAAACGAGAGTCAAGTAAGGAATCCAGGATCAACGTCACATAAGAAAGCCAAGATCAGAGAATCGGGTACAGAATTCCCGATCAAACAACTGGATAACGAATCTTAGATCTAGAACTTATTCTAGCACTTTCATTACAGCATTGACGCAATAAAAATTTGTAAGAGGGGAGGGGCATGGAATGAACGTGGCAGATTCGGGGGAGGGGGGGGGGTTAACTCGTCTGAACGCTCGTACGAGGGTCACTATTTATATTTTGAGCCTTGGCAACACTGATTGAAGTTAGGCGCGATTTGACGTTTGCACGGAATCGTCTGGCATTATTGACCATAACGTACTTCAAATGTTTTGTCAATAGCTTCATTTGTGTTGTTTATGTTGCCTTGGAGATTGCGCGACAACAATAAAATGGAATTAACTCGTGAACATTTTCGTGCGATGATTTTTTACGATTTTCGACGTGGATTATCAAGACAAGAGTGCATCGATCAACTTAATTCCACATTTGGCGATGAAGCCCCATCCTTTGCCACTGTGAAACGCTGGTATAACGAATTTAATCGTGGCCGCCATTCGCTCACCGACGAGATTTGCGAAGGTCGTCCAAAATCACTTGTTGTTCAAGAAAACATTGATGCTGTGCAAAACCTAATACTGCAAGATCGTCATGTGACATACTGTGAGATTGAGGCAACCATAGGCATTAGTTCCACCAGCATATATAAAATATTACATGATCATTTAGCTGTGAGAAAGGTATGTTCTCGTTGGATCCCACACAATTTGACAAAAATTCAAAAAGACGCTCGCGTCAATTGGTGCAAACAAATGCTCAATAAATACAATCGTGGTGCTTCAAAAGACGTATATAAGATTGTAGCAGGTGACGAATCATGGATATATGCATATGAGCCGGAACGTAAACAGCAGTCAACACCCATGGGTGTTTCAAGATGAACCCAATCCAACAAAAGTTGTTCGCGCTCGAAGCACATCGAAACAAATGGTCGCCTGTTTTTTCGGGAAAACTGGTCATGTGGCAACTGTGCCTTTAGAGGAACGTAGAACGGTCAACTCTGAATGGTACACAATAATTTCTTTGCCAGAGGTCTTCGGTCAAATACGGAAAACAAACAAACGCCGTCGGATCATTCTTCATTGAGACAATGCCAGCTGTCACACATCTCGTCTAACAACCGACTTTATGAACAGTCAAAAAATCGAATTGATGGGTCATCCGCCGTACAGTCCTGATTTGGCACCCAATGACTTCTTCTTGTTCCCGAATGTCAAGAATAAATTGCGTGGACAACGATTTTCGTCGGCGGAAGACGCCGTTGATGCGTTCAAAAACCATATTATGGAGGTGTCTCAAGAAGATTGGAAAAACTGCTTTGACAAATGGTTCGAACGAATGCAAAAGTGTATTGACCATAAAGGAGAATACTTCGAAAAACAATAAAGCAGTTTTCAATGCCAAATTCCTGTTTTTTCATTGTTAGGCTCAAAATATAAATAGTGACCCTCGTATGGGTAAAAATTACCCAGGCGACTTGAAATGTATATATTTGTTTATCTTTCCAATAAATGCCTGAGCCCACTCTTGTCGGTCCCTTTCCAGTGAACTCTTTTGACTGTCGGTCGGGACCTTGAAACAGCTGCATTCGCATAGCTGTAGAAACACTTGCCCCTGGGTATAATTTCACTCATGCGTTTCAGTTTGATATTTCAACATGATGTTTTTTCTATTTTTAAAAAATATTTCAATACAATAAAAATGTTCGAAATTAATACAATTAGTTTAATCAATAAATATATGGTTATTTAAATGGTTTATCACAATTATAATTCGGACTTACGGAGCAATTTTGATTGTGGGTAATATTTACCCAGCGGGCGTCATTTGCTTCCTAGTGGAGAACGTGCGTTTTGATAGCAGTGGCGTACCCAAGAGGGGGTTAGTATTCCTAAAAAAACGGCAAAGGCAAGGAAAGATGGCAAAATGAGGACTAACTACTAAAAAAAAGTACCCCTCCCCCTTTTTGAAAATCCTGGGCACGCCACTCGTTAAGTAAAATAATTTAGTAACATTTTCATTGACTTTGTTGTCGCTACTGTTTCTTACGATTCAGTCACGGATACGTATAAAGATGGCAACTAACGCTGTGCACCTTGGAACTTCGATCTGGGGACTGGGATGTAGCGTGCGCGGGAGTTCGGCTCGTGACGTCACCCCAGGGATCAAATGCACGCAGACCGAGCGACCAGTTGCGGGTGATTGAACTGCCTCCGACAGGGCACTGTGTCAACGTCACTGGCATCGGGTCAGACGAGGGGTCAAACCGTAACAGTTCTTTGTAGCTACTCTGACGGGGCCCTGTTAGAGCTCGCCAGATAATGTTGTCAAGGGTAGCAGAGGGAATTTTCCACGCTCGCGCCTACAGCAAGCTTACCGGATATCAGAAACAGATTTTCTGAACAGGATGTAATGGTGGAGATTCTGACTCTGACGCACAGAGATGATCTGAAATTCATTCGAATTAAACAAAACGCAAAAGGTGGGAGGGGAGGAGGTCTAGAGAATACATTTATTTCTCCGTATTAAGATATTTTCTTAAAGTGCACAATTTTAGAAATATTAAAAAGCCGCTGGCATTCTTTCGTTAAAAATATACAATTTTGAATTTATATATTCCCAAAGCTGCGGTGTTCCAGTTGGTAGAGTGTCTGGCTGCCACGCGAGAGACCTGGGTTCGATATCCGGCATGGGTTATCTCAGTGCGGAAATCTTCCTGCGATACGTAGAAATTTTCAGCGAAAAATGCAGGCTCGACCAGTACTCAAACCCGAGTCTCAAGTCCTGGTCGAGCCTGCATTTTTCGTTGAAAATTTCTACGTAGTACATCGCCTGTGTGTGCCTAAGCTTCAATGTTTCTGCAATGTTCCTGTTTGAAGCGTATCTCGGGTGAGTAGGGTGCAGATCAGATCACCTTCAGTACAGCCGAAGGGGGTTTTATTTTCGTTGTTTAAAGCCCATGTTATGCAAAGATAGGCTAATCGGGACAGGGCTACAATTTAAGGTAGGATCCAAACCAACCACTATGTGCCTTCACCGGGTATCCAGGACTGCTTGTTTACAAGGCACAGAGAGTTTCGTAACAGCACCTCTGGCGGTGACCAAAATTGAAAGGAAATGGATACCAAATCTGTAACGCTATTTTTTAAAAGTCAAATGAAGAAAAAACGTTTGCTAATAGAATGAATACATTGGTGGAGAACAACCTAGCAATCCTACCAGCGACTTCTCATTCGTGAGAGGTGAGAACTGACAGAATACAAAAAGTAAAAACAAAGACAGGCCTCGCCCACCACCGCCACGCAAACATTCCACACCGCTGCGCTCACATGATTTGCACATTCCTCAGTATGTGTACACATGTGACGAGCGCATACAAACGCACGGCGAGGAGGATTCTACAACGAGACGCGGAAGTTGCGCAAACGCCAGCCAGCACGCGAAAACAAAACATACATGACTTTTTTGTCCTCTGGAACTTGCAGCATTCGAAAACAATTGCAATGAGTTGTTATTGAGGCTCTGTTTACATATAATAAACCTTGGTTTCTACATTTGTACATGAGCTCGAACTGAGTTACAAATTTACAATATGGCAATATATAGGACTAGGATTACTTGAGCCGATACCAATGTATCTCGAGAGGGCTCTGGTATATGCACTAATCAAGAGACTCTGGTATCGGCACTAATCAAGAGAGACCGGTATCGGCACTAATCAAGAGAGACCGGTATCGGCACTAATCAAGAGACTCTGGTACAGGCACTAATCAAGAGACTCGGGTATCGGCACTAATCAAGAGACTCTGGTACCGGCACTAATCAAGAGACTCTGGTACCGGCACTAATCAAGACTCTGGTACCGGCACTAATCAATAGACTCTGGTATGGGCACTAACCAAGAGACTCTGGTATGGGCACTAATCAATAGACTCTGGTATAGGCACTAATCAATAGACCCTGGTATAGGCACTAATCAAGAGACTCTGGTATCGGCACTAATCAAGAGACTCTGGTTTCTGCATTAATCAAAAGACCCTGGTATCTGCACTAATCACAAAATTCTGGTATCTGCATTAATCAAGAGACTCTGGTATCGGCACTAATGAAGATACTCTGGTATCGGCACTAATGAAGAGACTCTGGTATCGGCACTAATGAAGAGTCTCTGGTATCGCCACTAATCAAGAGACTCTGGTTTCTGCATTAATCAAAAGACCCTGGTATCTGCACTAATCACAAAATTCTGGTATCTGCATTAATCAAGAGACTCTGGTATCGGCACTAATGAAGAGACTCTGGTATCGGCACTAATGAAGAGACTCTGGTATCGGCACTAATGAAGAGTCTCTGGTATCGGCACTAATGAAGAGTCTCTGGTATCGGCACTAATCAAGAGACTCTGGTTTCTGCATTAATCAAAAGACCCTGGTATCTGCACTAATCACAAAATTCTGGTATCTGCATTAATCAAGAGACTCTGGTATCGGCACTAATGAAGAGACTCTGGTATCGGCACTAATGAAGAGTCTCTGGTATCGGCACTAATGAAGAGTCTCTGGTTTCTGCATTAATCAAAAGACCCTGGTATCTGCACTAATCACAAAATTCTGGTATCTGCATTAATCAAGAGACTCTGGTATCGGCACTAATGAAGAGTCTCTGGTATCGGCACTAATGAAGAGACTCTGGTATCGGCACTAATGAAGAGACTCTGGTATCGGCACTAATGAGTCTCTGGTATCGGCACTAATCAAGAGACTCTGGTTTCTGCATTAATCAAAATACCCTGGTATCTGCACTAATCACAAAATTCTGGTATCTGCATTAATCAAGAGACTCTGGTATCGGCACTAATGAAGAGTCTCTGGTATCAGCACTAATGAAGAGACTCTGGTATCGGCACTAATGAAGATACTCTGGTATCGGCACTAATGAAGAGTCTCTGGTATCGGCACTAATCAAGAGACTCTGGTATCGGCACTGGGCTCAAGATAGTTTGTATCGGCACTGGAATGGAAATATTTTGGTATCGTGGTCTCGAGAGAATGGCATCGGCTCTGGTCTTGAGAGAGTGGTATCGGTACTGGAATTCAGAGATTCTAGTATCGGCAGTGGAATCAAGAGATTCTGGTTTCGGCAGTGAAATCAAGAGATTCTAGTATCGGCAGTGAAATCAAGATATTCTGGTATCGGCAGTGAAATCAAGAGATTCTGGTATCGACAGTGAAATCAAGAGATTCTGGTATCGACAAAGGTCTCGAGAGACTCTTCACCATCCTTAGCAATTTTCTTCAGATCTATCTTAATATTGTCATCCCATCTTTTTTTACCAGGTCTCTTGTCATCAGATTTGTTACGTTGCTGCAGTGACAAGTTATCAAAATATGTGTGTCCAATCTACACAAATTTTCATAATCACTAACGCAACAACTAGAGTAATTTTCTCTAACAGGCACAGCACTATCTATATTCCATTCTCATTAGAACTTTGCAAAAAAAGGGCACCTTACTTTTTTTTTTAAAAAAAAAAGACATCAACCCTCCTTCTTGTCTTCCATAGCAATGTCTGAGAAATGGCGCACTCTCTTTCTCATTAGCCACGTGGAAATTAGTTTGGTGCACTCATCGTACACAAATTACGAGTCAATTTGTCGACGCAGCATCATCAGCTCGTTCAGATTATAAACGAACTCTGCAGCAGGAGGGAAGAGCTCTCAAAGAGTCATCAATGGTTCCATAAATTGTAATTGAAAATATGTAGATTATGGTAGGACTATGTCGCACTGGAAAAAAAAAGAGAGACACTGGCCGTGTTCGTACTATATTTCTCAAAACAAGATTCCTCGACTTTCGCAGTTTCTTCAGTCACTTTCAAATAAAATCCAGTTCATTCTGTAATGTCTTGGGTTACTCTCTCATTTAGGATGCAATATTTTAGTATAAATAGGGAAATAATGACTTCAATGCTCAAGTTTTTTAAAAAGTTTTAGTATTTATGTTTAATTATGAACAATTGTTGTACTGAGCTGAAGACACTGGTTTCGGCAGTGGGATCGAGACACTGAAATATAGAGACTATAGTATCGGCAATGTGCTCGACAGTGATGGTACCGTACTGGGCCCGGAAGACTGGTATGGCCACTGGGCTCGAGAGTAGAATATGATTACTGGAATCGAGATTAGGGTACGAAATCCCAGAATCGATAATGAAGTATCGAATCTCGAATATGAAATACGGGTACGAACTGTGAATTACAGATTCCACGACAGAATGTTACAGACAGCGTAAGGTTTTTTTTTTTTAATTTTTTTTTTTAATTACAACTCGTAAACAGTCCGAGGTTTGGATCGTAAAGTGAAGCTTCAAGGATTCGATAAATTTTAAAGAAACCAGCCTCTACTCTCTCCAAAAAAAATGAAGGAATCCGTCAAGAGATACACAGAGGGACTGGACGCTTTGAATACATCTGCATTTTTCTCTTTACTGACACTTTTGGGAGAATCTGGGCAATGTCTCTTCTAGTCCACAAAACGATACGAGCCCAGTCGGTGACGTAGTGTAATAACCATGGAATATCTGTCTGACAAAATTCTCACTGACATTTTGTCCAAAACTGCCTCACTCCAATTATTACGAAGACGACCCAGCGAGTGATACAACGAATCTACCACTGAAAGGCAGAATTAACACCAGAGCCACGTGTATAACTGCAAGACAATTACCATAATGAAATACTGAAGAGTCGGTTACAATGTGACAGCTTCAAGCAGCGTTCCCCTCCCACCTCGACGCCGTGGAGCATGTATCCGGTTGAGTGAGGAGGCAGCTAGAAGCTACAAAAACTGGCTCTCCGGACATAATGCCGTTAGGAGTATCAGAAACACTGGCACGCTACTGCAACAGTTCACTTACCCAATTATACAATTGCCTTATTCGTTCGGCTAACGGAAAGGTCACAGCAGCCCGTGGATAAATGGATGAGTCAGACCTTCACGATGCCCGTGCTTCCCTGGTAGCTCTGAATCAATAATAAAAAAAAAGCCTCTTCTACTGTAAACCCAAGCTTATGTATAAATCTTGCTTTAAATGCGATTAAATAATATGCCAAGTTCTTGTAAGGTATATTAAATAGGTAAGCAGCTATACCCTGTCCCAGCTAACTGTAAAGCAGAACCGCGCATTGCGGCAGAGGAGGAGGAGGGAAATCGGTGTCGTGTCGTTTGCGCCAAGGGTTCTTATCGGTTCATTTCCAAGACCTTCCTTGGCTGGTTTTCCCACAATCCAGAGTGTCATCACCGCCGTGGCCGCGGTGGCTCAGTCGGTAACGCGTCTGACTACCATGCTAAAGGTCCCGGGTTCGATCCGCGAGCTTTTCCCCGGCGCCCACCCAGCATCGAATAACATGGGTACCTGGGGGAAACCCTGGGGGGTAAAGACGGTCAGGGGCGTGATGCTGATCACATCACCCCCACTTACGACCGGATCAAAAATGTATGGGGCGTTACCCCCACACCCCCTATACGCCTTCATGGCGTGGTGCTATGCACAGGGGAGCACTTTACTTTTTTTTAGGGGGTGTTGGGACTGGCGTATATGGATAAATCACTGGTGAATGTCACCATTGAAAAGAAAGTTTAAAAATACTTAAAGGGCTCGGGGGTAAAACATGATGAGTGACATTTTGGTCATTTCTGAGTTAATTAAGAAAAAAGGTAAAAGCTATACTGTAGATAAATTGTTTTCGTGTTGTGTTTACCAATTTCAGAAGGCTTCACTGAGTCCAATGCAAATTGTATGAGATGGCAATTTCACTCGAAAATTGAAGGATGGCACGTTTTACTTTGTAACTCGAAAATTACCAAAATGTCACTTACCATGTTTTAAAGCTGAGCCTTTCATTAGAAACGAGGAAAACGTCCCCATAGCTCTTTTACACCCTTGTGAATCCCTATCAACATGGAATTCTCCAGGATTTTTTACCTGGGGGTGTACAGTGTCCGACATACGCTTCTTCACTCCTGTCGACATACGCTCGCCGCCACGCACAAAAGCGCCGAAAGGAAGTGTTACGCAACCTCGAATCATGTGACGCAACTGCCAGGGCAAAGCATGACGAGGAAAAAAAGGGAGTTTGAAAAAAAAGGTAAGGGACGGTAGGAAACCAGCCAACGAGGGAAGCGGGAAAGGGGGCGGGGGGTAGAGAAAGCTGCTGGTTGAAGGCCAAAAAATTGGGGCAACGAAAAACAGACGGAGCGATTTACAGTGATGGCACGCGACAAGCGATTTAGTCGGGATGATCATTTCTCTTTGATAAGTGTCCCGAATTTTTCAGACTGCATTCCGGGACGTGCCAATGCCCTTTTTTGTTAGCTCACATTCAGGCAGTGGCGTATCCCGAAATAACACGTAGTTCCGCCGAACCGTGAATATATTCTAAACAGTATGTAGAGTGAGGAGCATAAGAATTGCCAGTAGCGTAGCCACGGGTAGAGCTGATGGGCTATAGCCCCTCCCAAACTAAGAAAAAAAACCAGTAAAGAACTCGAAAAAAAAGTGATAAATGCAAAGCCCAAAGATATATTAAAGGGAGTCAGGACCTAGTAGTAGTTTTTTTGGGCAAACTTAGGCGACCTTACCTACATGTAAGCTTGATAATGAATACGTACTGCTATATCTATTCTTACGCCGTCTTTATATCTATTAATTAATTTACATATTTTAATTAATATTACTTTAATTTTAATTATAACGTAATTATTTAATTTAAATGCTTATTTTATGTATTAGGGTAAAGGTTCGTAATATTGTGATAGTTGCTGTGTAAAATTCTAACAGCATTGCTAGGCGAGATAGACGTTTTCTTTCTGCTTGCCTGCATTCCTCGAGAAGCGTACCTGCAGTGAGCATAATGGTTGTCTCGTGAGAACGCGTGCAGGGGCCAAACTTCAGAGAAAATTAACAACACCAAAGAAAAGAGTAAGTTGATACAAAAGTGTTGTATTTAAGAGAAGTAATAACTGGTTATAAGTAATATCAAACTGAAATTCCGGGTGCTAATACTGCATATTTAGACGTATTTTTTTCTGTGTGAGAACTCCGTTGTCAAGGAGTCATGTCCCTGCTAGAAGCTTCTGAGCATGGCGTTCTTTCTTACAGTATTGCAATATCGAGCAGTGGAGGACGGAAAGGTTCGCAAACGGCGTGATATGACCCCCTTAAACTTAAAAGATGCCGTAAAAATGATAATTCATCATCATTGGACAATATATAAGGCTTCAAAAGAGTTTGGGATTCCATGGAGCACCCTCAAGCTCCATGTAAAGCAGCATACCTCGGACAGTTCTTCAGATGTAGAAGTTGACATTCCTAAATTTGGGCGGCCATGTGAAGCAAGAAGGAAACAAGCCCATGATCCTAAGACGAAAATATATTCCCACGCATGAAGCAAAACAACGTGGAAGGCCAAAGAAAGCCACCAATGTTGAAGACTGTCGAACGAACTAATGGGACTGCACCTTCTTCAAGTAAGGGAAAGCAGGTGATACGTTTTGTGGTGAGTGTTCTGGCTCCTAGAATAAGGATGTACATCTCAAAAATGGAGCTGAGTGGATTCAATGTGATTTTTGTTTTGTATGGTACCACGAAATATGCGCCAACATTGAAGAATCTCCACAGTTCATGTGCAAAAAATGTGAGGATTCTTTGAACGATGACAATGATTAAGAACAGAACTTGAATTTTGCCAAAGCATTTATATCAGACACTTAAAAATATTACTACAGAAGTTTCTTGTTTATTATATTCAGTAAATGTGAAATACATACGGGGTTCGGGTTTTTTAAGTTTATCACAATTTTAGCAATCCTGTATCACAATATTAGCAATCCTGTGTCACAATATTACCATCACTGCCACAATATTACTCTATGCTGTGAACATAAAAAATATTTTAATTGAAAAATATGTAATGTAATTGTGCAGTGTATTTCTATGATAATGACATTACTTAATTAAACTGTGTACATGTCTCGTGTCATTGCCAATTAGTTTTCTTTTAATTACTTTGGAAATAAATAGGGGGTTTCTTTAAAATATCACAATATTACCAACCTTTACCCTATTATTATTTCTGAGACATTTGGTTCGGACCCCCCCATCCCCCGCGCAAAACGAAAAGACAATCAAATAAGAATTTACTGTCAAGAATTGCACTGCCAACACTAAGCGAAGAAAATGTGACCCGTTCCCCTCAGGGAGTATAAAGAAATAATTAAAAAAAAAAAAAGATAAGGGCACCTTCGGGGCTTGAGCACGCTGAGAGGGAATACCGTTTTCAATTCAGCCAGGCGAGGATGCAGGTGGGCCGACCTTCTCGGAAGGAGAAAACTGTTTCCACCAACCACGCGGACATGATTGATCGCGTTTCGGTCTCGGAAAGGAATCTTAAGGCGCCGCGAAGAATATCAGGAAACAAAGCAATTCATCTCCTTAATGGTTCCAAATGATCTTCCCTGCGGCCAGCTTACGAGGGAAATGCCTTCTTTTTCTTTATTGGATGCGACTTCTTTATGAGTAGAAGCGAGAGAATTCCCTTTTAAGCGATGCTGCTTGTTTTTGCGGGTGTTCCGCATTCCAACAGCGTTATAATGGATTATTTTTGTCTTTCAGTTTCAATTTCCATCAATTACGGCGGCGCTGGGCCAAAACTCTATCGTTCCGGAACGGCGTTTCAAAACAACTGGTACGGTAGCACAATTAGCGTTTGGACATTGAGTCCGCAACTGGCAGGAGAAGAGCCAAATGGAAACGCCTCCTCCAAGGACGTCCAGAGTCCTGACCTCCCCCCGAAAGACCAAGTACCAAAATTAAATAATGAAAATTGTTTAGAAATTAGCGAACTTTATTGGAAGGCAAGAATTACATTGGAGTCATACAGCTTTGAATGGCAGTACCAAAGAAGATTTATGCACGCTACTACTTATAATAGCATGCATAAATATCAAATAGGAACTTTATCTTTCGTCAACTGGATTCAGTTTGATTTGATATTTGTTACTTAACGTCGCCTTTCTACCACTTTTGACTAATCGCGACGATGAGGATGAGTGATATGATTAAATTGATGAAGGGACACAAGGACACCCACGCCGAGATTCGAACCCGAGAACCTTAGCGTCGTAGCGCGATGTGCTAACCACCCCACACGGAGGTCGACAACATACTTTCCGGGGCAGCAGGTCCGTTCTCACAGACTCCACCGCTCATCCAGAGTTGATGCTGTACAGAGGGCCTCCCGAGTCACCGGATCGTCTTCTGGGAATAAAAATATCGCCTTTTTCTCAACTGCGGCCGTATTTTTAGCGTCAGAAACTTTCAGACTCAAGTAACGACACTTCACCACAAACTGCACACACCTGAGTAAGCACGTTCCCCATCGGTCCGGAAAAAGGCATTTGCCGCGCTTGCGCAATGAACAGACCGAGGTGAGACGACGTAAGCTCTAGAGAAGCCGCCTCTATCCGAATGTGGCAAGTGACATGTGCAGCGTCAGTATGAAAGTCTGCACTTGCTTATTCGGGTTCGTTTTCAGTGACGACGCGTGTCGTCATGTCGGTGTGGAATCTGCCATATATTCTTGAAACGGAGAAGAGAGGAAGCGAATGACGAAGTGGAGAGAGAAAAACAGAGGAAGAAATAGAAAGGTGTGTGAGAGAGAGAGAGAGGGGGGATGGATAGTGTGCCAGAAAGAGAGAGAAACATAGGAATAAATAGAAAGGTGAGAGAGAGAGAGGGGATGGATAGTGTCCGAGAAAGAGAAAAAAGGGCAAACGGAAGGGAAATAGAAAGAGGCGGAGAATAAGAACAAAGTCAGACAGGGAAACGGAGAAAAGAAAGAGCGACAGATAGAAAAAAAGGAAAGAGAAGGGAAAGGAAGAGAGAGAGAGAGAGAGAGAGAGAGAGACAGAGAGAGAGACAGAGAGAGGGAAGAAAAGGGCAAACGGAAGAGATATAGGAGAGGTAAAGAAGGGAAAGGAAGAGAGAGAGAGACAGAGAGAGGGAAGAAAAGGGCAAACGGAAGAGATATAGGAGAGGTAAAGAAGGGAAAGGAAGAGAGAGAGAGAGAGAGAGAGAGAGAGAGAGAGAGGGAAGAAAAGGGCAAACGGAAGAGATATAGGAGAGGTAAAGAAGGGAAAAGAGAGAGAACAGATAGGGAGACGGAGAAAATAAGATAGAGAAGGGAAAGGAAGAGAGAGATGAAAAGGGCAAACGGAAGGAATATAGGAGAGGGAGAGAAGAGAAAGGAAAGAACACAAACAGGGAGACGGAGAAAATAAGAGACGGAAAGGAAGAGAGAAAGAAAGAGGAGAGAAAGAAAATAGATGGAAAATAGAGAATGGGAGAGAAAGAGAAGAAAAAGAAGCTAGGTTCCACAACTGCGAAAGTGCTACTTGGCTCGTCCCAATTATACGAAACTGTGGAATACAGCTGCATCCGACTGAACCGGACACTAGGCCATGCAGTTACGCAGCAGACGGTGTAAAATGATCCACTTTTTCTTTCTAGCTCCTAGACTGTCTTCACTCACTGTCGGTGGCACACGAGATAACCTGACGAGGGAGCGAGTACGTCACCCACGTAACCTTCTCCACGAATCGGTCACGTCATCGCCAACCTTCGGCATCGGTACCTACCCGCGCAAGCCACGGGAGTGCGGAAACAAAAAACAAGGGCACCCGTCTTTCCCCGAAAGGTAGGTACAGCACACGATATAAATTAGAAGACTTTGTCTTACGAAACATATTAGTTATCACGAATCCGCCACCTAGGGTGAAAACTCATTGTAAAGTTCTAAAAAGTGTGTTATTGCAATAACGTTTACTTATTCGCCAACACAAGAAAATATATTGTAATTTTCAATTCTTAAAGTTAACCCGATATAAAAGCGCTAAGGCAAATGTGAATGTATTTTTTATAATACATGTCATGTCCCCCTCGAACTATGAAATATTTAAATATTAACCTACATAAATATACGAAAATAATATCGACGATTTTCAAATTCGTAAAAACTTCGTTTTAATCCTTGCATAAATTTGTGTGTGTTCCTTCATCAATTTCAACATTCGTCGCTCATCATAATCGTCGCGGTTAGACAAACTTGGCAGAAAAGCAACGCAAAAATAACCTAATTCAATTAACCTCGTAGCATTTCTGTTCTGCTCTTCGTTAAACATAAAACCTGAGACTTAATAAAAACATTTCAACTACATCCTGCTCCCCCTCTCTCTCTCTCTTCACACACACGAATATAGGGACATTTTCGGATCTGGCCCCTCCCTCAAAAAAATCCTGGGTACGGGCCTGCATGGCATCTAAAATGCCGTAAGATTTCTCGGTAGTATTATGGTCATGCCATAAATACTAAGAAAAATTCTAACGAAAATGCATTCGCCTAAACCGGACCTAAGTAGATAGTCAAAAACTATCTTCGCGGCATCTCCATCACCACATGAGTTTAGCAGCGAGCCTACCAACAATACACAGCGTGAGAAATAGGTTGGCGATAGGTGCTAGGTTGACATGAAGTCATCGGTTCGCTTGTTGATTGGTGCACGGAACAATTTAAGGTTGTGGGTAATACATATAGATGGATAGCAGACTTTACAACTAAAGACCCATGGTTCTATTTACACATTCCCACGGCAGGTCATAGTTTTCATCAATAGGTTAGGGACAGGACACGTGCGTTCACCAGCACACCTAGCAAAAATACATATTAAAACTCAAGGAAATTGCAAATGTGGTAATGAAAATCCTGATGCGCAACATTTATTCCTAAAATGTCCAATTTTCTCAAATCAACAAATCACACTCTATAAAGTACAACGTTTGAAAATTTCATTTTCCATATCACTCTCTTCCCTTCTATCAGAATTATCTCCTCCACTAATATGGCTTCTGTGTGCATATGTTCGAAAATGTAGGCTCGAAATATAAAATTATTTTTATAAAATAACAGCAAAAGAATAAAAGTGATTTATTCATATAATCGTTTATGTTTGTGATACGGGTGAACTTGACTGACTATCAATTTCAGAAGAAAATCATTAAAACAAATACAATAACAGTAACGATGTCCAAAGTCGACAAGATATTTTTGAAAGGGTCATGTAAAAGAAGAAGAAGAACATCAGTAGTTGTAACTCGCTCCCAAGAGGCAAGTCAAGGGTGTCACAAAACTAATCTTCCTCTAGAATGAATGGTGTCGGGACAATACAGTTGTTTCTTCTTTTCCACAGATATTAGTAAACTATATGGTTGCTCTCACGTGGTCGAATGATTGGCGCTTTCATCCTTATGCGAGCGACCCCGGGCGAATCTCCAAAATTTTGGCGTTGACCCAGTATCGTGAGGACAACTGGGGTGCAACTTGAAAAGAAGAAGTACGAAGTTGCTGCCCAGGAAGTCAGGAAACAAGAGTGGGTAGAACTCGAACCGCTGAACCACGCAACACCAACGACAAAGCCGCTGAGTAGAACATAGCCCTCACAGGCCTGTTGCGACATTGAGTTCTATTGATAACTTAGTAGATGATCAGGTATGTCACAATTTAATCCAAATAAAAATCATTACTAATTTATTGTCGTGGTTATGGTGCGACAAACACAATACATTCACGCCTTGACCAGGACTCGAACCTAGGACCTCTGGCCCATGGAAATTGTTGCTGAAGCTTGTTTAAAGTCCATTTTACATTATGCACAGATACAATAATTGAGACTGGGCCTACAGTTTATAGTCGGATCCGAACCATTGTGTGTCTTTATTGGGGAACCTTTTGATTACAAGCCGACGTTGTTACCACTATGTCATTGGGGATGCCCACCATCACCGTAACAACCCTTTCTAGCAACACGAACAAACAAAGAAACAAAAAAAAAACACGAAGCAGAATATGAGAGAATTGGAAATCTGCCAATGGATAATATGGAGATAAGATGACGTCATTGTCATCCGATAAGGACTTCGGATGAAGTTACCAGGGACTTCCCCGCAATCCCGCCACCATCAACGTCTACAATGTATTCACTGTATTTGAATAACAAAACACACTCGTGGAACAGCGAAATGGGCAAGTGTTGCCGCTTCGTTCCAAACAATTCCCCAGAAGAACTAACTTCCGGGGCATTCGTATAAACATGCCGGAATAAATCGACATGGATAGTTGCCAAGTGTGCCTCCCGAACCCAAATCGATCTCCACACATACATTTCCTTCACATTTCGTGTCTTGCACGAAGGGAGACGGCTGCCAAAGGACCAGCTTTGAGCTGCACAATGTAAAGCACCACAAACCGACGTGCAATACAACACAGCCTGGCATTGGCTCAAATTTAGACAACCAGTCAGCGTTGCCAACTATTAAATCGATTTCATATAACACCAAGGACTTGCAGCAGAAGGTGCTAGTACTACGAAAGCATACGAGAATCTTGCGGCAGTAATAAAGAATTTGACTCCGCTGCCCAGAGAAGGGGGAGGGGATAACACCCCTTGCACCCAAGTTTTCTAAAAAGTAATAATATCTAATAATAATAATAAAGTCGATACACAAAAATGGGAACTAGAGTAATGGCAGTGTTTTAAAAAGCAGACCACACACACATACTGTACAAAATTTCCAAATATAGTTGAATCTAAGTTTACAGCAACCGCGTGGAGCTCCTCGATAGTGTAGTGGTTTACGCTTTCACTTCTCAGAATACATTTGAAGAAATTTTGTAAATTTCCTGGGTTATATATTTTTCATTATATGTATCATGAATTTTATACAAATAAATAAAATATAAATAAAACAGCTTCTAAACTGTCAGTCTGTTACTTCTGATTTTGCACGCGGACTTTTTAAGTCCACTCCTCCTCCATATAAACCCCATCATCACCCATCTTTGACTCCTTCACAACGAGAAACGTTTTTTAAATAAGGAGAAATACTTTACAGCCACCCTGTACCTAAGGAACAACTTCGCCTTAAATAAGGGTGACATGTCACTGAGCACGAAGTGATAAGGATTTACGATACGCGATCAGATGAGGGTGAAGACCCTAAGCGAGTTTCAGTTTTCCCAAGAGACGCGGGTCCCACGATGACGTCAACCAGTAAAAACTTTTACGAGAGAAACTGTTGCAGCTACGTCGAACATCGTGATACGTGATATTTCGTGCGTGTTCTAATCACCTCCGTGGTGGGAAAACAGACGGTTAGATTCACAGCTACAAGAATTTATGTGACTATATCAATATAGTATTATTTTTTGCTACGACAAACTAGACTATTCCAGGTTTCCGGGTAATTTTAAGTAACTTTCCGAACTATGATGGAAATGTCTTGTTCTACGAAACAGTATAATTATTATTGATTGATTCGGTTTATTTCGCTTTTCTGCTAATTGCGAAGATGAAAATGAGTGATGATATTGAGCATCATACAGTACTGACGTTACACATTCATTGCCATAAAAAAGCCTTCATTCTCTGATGAATGTCAATTGGGGACACATTTTCTGCAGTTAGAAACTCGGTCACCCCACCCATTTTCAGGTGCACTGACATAGTATGGTTACATGCTGCCATTTTCCTCGCTCTAGTTCAGCAACCCCTGGTGATAGAAGTTTGAACTTGTTATAGAGAAGGGGGAAAGTCTGAAAAGTACAATGCATGGTTGCTCAAAATCCAAAATGTCTTTACACAGTCACAAAAAAATAGGAGGCATTACTTTTCAGCACGCCCTCGTATATATCAATTTTTTTTTTTTCCAGAATTTTTCTAGATTTTGTTAGATCCGCAATATTTACTCGTGCAGGAATCCCCGGTTAATTTGCACACTGCTCTATCGGTGAAACTACATGAGTGTTCTCTAGTATCTCTCATTTATCAGAACTCTTTCATGCATTTTGAGTTCTGTGTGTAGGGCGTCGAAAATATGCACAGATTATATACCCTTGCCACAAAAACAGCATATTATACGCTAAAACTATTTATATCCTTCTATTAATCTACTCTTGATTGAAAATAAAATTACGCACTAAAAATATGAAGCCTGTATTTTTCTTTCATAGATGGCAGTAGAGAATCATTAACTTTTGTTGGTTACAAATATGACGTAAAGCCAGAAAGTTGATAATTATTTTATGTCCTTTCATACACAATAACCGAACCCTAATAGTGAACGAAAACAATAAAGTGTAGCTGATCTGGTACAATAATAATTTACAGTTTGATTTTTATATCTTAGATAAACAATATCTCAATCAATTCATAAGATCTGAAGCCAAGAACCTTTAAGTAAGCCCATACGGCATACTTTCTGGTTTTAAGGAAGGCTATTTACCACCTTATTGATGACATTCTACCGCCCTTTTGATGGTCCTGATCACAAAGCAATCAGGGAAGCCCATGACATGAGACAACAAAGATACGGATGCATACTGTAGGAGGGGCAAAGTTCTCCAGAAACTGTTACGTCAGGGAAGAAAATGTGAACAAACAAGATTTTCCGAGAAGATCAATGACTCATAATATGTTTTATCTTGAAAGATGGCACTTTGTAACAACTTTCCTTATCGCACACGACACAAAAGGGAGTGATTTCTCCCGCATTACTTGAAGGAAATCTCTACATGAATTCACGACTCAAAGGTTGCCTCAAATGGTGCTTTCATGATAGAGCGACACACCTTAAAAATTGTGTGGAAGTCTAGTTTTTGTCTGCAACTCGCCGGTTCGAGTTCGAGGTTTGATTTTTAAGTCCACTTTATGTACACGCGAATCGGGACTGGACCTAATGATTAAAGTGGAATCCGAACTACCATATGCCTCCACCGTCTATCGAACCCAGGGCTCCTTGATTATATTACGCTATCGAGAAGGCCCGTGCAACTCAGGGACGGTACTAGTTAAATAAAAGTGCTGCAGGGAGAAGATTTCGCTTGTTCCGTACCTTGTACTTTTGGAGCCAAGATGGCCGCCACGTTATTCTCTGGACACTAGTGCCTACTGAAAGTGAGAGAGTGAAGGGTCTGTGAGGAATGAAGCGACGCGATGTAAGAGGTATTGCAGGTTGGCTGCAAGTAATGTATATTTTGCGACGAATACATCAGTTCGATGTAATTGAGCGTCTTAGTCACAAGAAAAGTGAAGTGGTCAGCACCAGGATGCCACAGAAGACCTAAAGTTTTCACAAGTTCACTGCAATGGATATTTAAAGGCACAGTTTCTCTCAACTCTACAGGTACTGCTGTCAACACTTGTGGCTCACTAGAGGACCATTTACGTAACTCAAAACCACCCTTTGCTAGTAACTGTATCAATTGTGACTGCAATTCGATAGCTTCTTCCACAGTGCTCTAGCACCAGATACCAAGTCATCAACATAAAAATCATTTAATAACACTGGAGGTGCTACTGGAAATGCATTCATTTCATCAATATCTAACTGTTGAAGACACTTTGTTGCAAGATAAGGTGCACTGGATGTCCCATACGTCACCGTGAGTAGCCAAACAACATCCGAAACAAGAAGAGTGTTTTCTTGTTGGATCAAGGGCGCGAACATGCTCGAGCGCCAAATAGTTCGCACGGAGGACGCTAGATAGCGTACGGAATAGAGAGCTTCTTTGCTCGAAAGAATAACGTCGAACAGGCAAAAAGAGCGGTATACATTCGGTAGTACACGTATAACCGTAATTTGCCTGTGGTAGTGGGCCTTCATATATTGATCGTGAGGTGAAAGACATAGTCATATCCATGTTAAAATGTAGTTTAGTCTATCTTACGAATACACAGATATATGAAAATGAAATAGATGACTGTGGGCAAGGCGGATATTTTACATGTATGTGTTTACGATTATTGTCACATTGAATTGAAATTGCATTGTATATACTTGAGCGTGGCACGCTCGAGGGTAGAAGATTCGAACGAGTGAAAGTGGTCCCATGCAGTACTTTATGACTAGGACAAAACTCGGTCTCATCTCGTCAAAATCGTGACGAGAATGAGAGCAAACCTTCCAAGCCTTGTCGAGTCCAGATCGAGACATTGTTAAAATCAAGACAGGATGAGATTAAGGCCCGATTGTATAAAGCAGTTGAACCTCGATTAACCAGTGATCTGCAGTCACGCTGAACTCTGATTTTGTGTTGTATAAAAGTTGAACTGAGATTAAGTCCCTGCGATCTGCGGTCAAAGTTGACCCGCGATTTTTCTCCGATCAGCAGACATTGACCGTAGTTCAGCTGTTCTAACATGGCTGTACTAACGAATATTTGCTTGTAAAATGTGTTGCAAGTGAACGTATGCGGCAAGTCGGGAGAATCAATTCATAAAATCCTGTTTCCATAATAATAAAGAAGAAGCACGCACAACGACGTGAACAATGATAAATATTTCTTCCATTTTTATTTCTTTCCGTGTGTCATTGTTATTTACTGTTTGAAATAACACTATTTTTTCTTGAAATTTGCCTTAAATGACTGCAAGAGCATATTGTAACATTGTTTAATTTCACGATCGGAGAAAGGTAAGTTGAGAACAATCACGTGTTGATACAAACAGAAAATATGACCCGCTTACGATTTCTTGTTGATATCATTGTAAAACTTGCGTTGGGATGAAGAGGGGGTATAAAAATATTGCCATTTCGCTTTGCTGCATCCATCCAAGTGTCATTGCAATTCAATTTTGTCCGCAGAATGGAACAGAGCATGCAACTTTAGTTGTAGTGTATATATCTACTGCTTTATGAACCGAGCACGTTGCATTTTAGTTGGTAAAGCTTTCTCTCCTCCTGATATATAAATAACACATATCTTATTTTATTTCGAATATTATTTGTTTTGGGCATAATTTACATCCGAGAGGACAAACGTCATTGTTGTTTCAATATTCCTTTACATTCGGGAAAATGCAAACACATTTTACATTTCACAACGTAAGTTATTCAATTAAGTGCAAGGAAAATTCCGTAGACTACTTACAGGAACTAATGGTCCACCTGTCTTACGTTATCGTGTAATCACAAAATAAATATAATAAACATCTCCTCACATGAACAATAGTTCCAAATCGGAGTATAAGAAAGTTGTTATATGTCTTTTAGCATTAAAAATAAATACAGATTTCTTTTTTAAAAAATTATATTTATGCAAGCATATTTTCTCCCCTTTGCAACCGAGAACCGATAGTTGCTTTCGTTGTCAATGACAAATCATCCACTTGGAACTCGCACAAGCAATAAATGGCCGTTTAGTATCTAATTTACGCAGTAGCGTACGCAGGATTTCATCTAGGGGGGTGTTATTTCTAAAACTTTTTTCCAAATTCACATTACCATTGTTTTATTATACTTTAATTAAATAATAATAATCACAATTAATTAATAATACTTATAATTAATTAATTAGCTGAATTACTACTAAAATACTAATACCACTACTACTACTATTAAGTAGTCGAGATCTACATAAATATAGTATTTATGAAAACAATAGAACGAAATTACTTTCTAGTATTCGATTTTTATCAAATCCTGGGAGCATTTTTTTGTTTCTTTGTTACGAAATAATTGTCTGGTCAACGAGGTGAGACATTTCAAGGGTGAAGAAGATCCATAAATACAAGAAAATATATTAAAATAAATTGAAATAATCAAAGTATGGAATGCGACGCCAAGGGTCCTCCCGGGTTCGAATCCCGGTCGGGCTTGATTGTTTGTGAATGTCCATTCATCAATTTCATCATTTCATCACTCATCCCCATCTTCGCAAATTAGCCAAGAGGCACAAAACGCGAAGTAAAATAAACTAAATCAAATAAAAAAAAAAATCAAATCAATGTATGGAACTCATCCAAGGAGCTGCGGTGATCTGGTCGGTAGAGCGTCTGACAAGTGACAATCACGCGGGAGAT
Source organism: Lepisma saccharinum (assembly GCF_977018435.1). Classification (NCBI taxonomy): domain Eukaryota; kingdom Metazoa; phylum Arthropoda; class Insecta; order Zygentoma; family Lepismatidae; genus Lepisma; species Lepisma saccharinum. Next base: position 80,878,280 of record NC_139235.1, read on the forward strand.
CCGGATTCGATTCCCGAAATTGGTTGGAATTTTCCCGGCTTTTTTCCGGCAGAAATGTCCCCGATAATTCACAGCCTGCGTACGCCAGTGTGTTGAACATTGTTGCAACTGAGATACAAAACAACTTTTTTCTCTTTTAAATCATAGTTACCCTAACCTAACCTCATAAACTCGTGGTTATTTTCAAGGCATCACTCTGAAAGACGCATGTGTTTGGAATGTTCTGCTTTTCTCCATGCTGCATGGACATAATAATTCAAATTATTATTATTATTATTATTAGTAGTAGTAGTAGTAGTAGTAGTAGAAGAAGAAGTAGTAATAGTAATATTATTGTCCCCGATGTTTGACTGTGAAAAATTGTCCATTTAATTTTTTTCCCACAAGCTCAAGGGGGGGGTTTAAACCCCGTAACACCCCCCTTGCGTACGCCACTGAATTTACGTGATTTTACTAAATTTGCAACATGTTCGAATATTTACTACGTCCAGCACCTTAGAATTATTCTTTATTCAAATATTAAATACATGCATCTTCCGAAACAGACTTTAAAATGTTTGCTGTTCAGTGTTGGACAATTGGCAACATCACAGGCACACTAGCGACATGTCTTGATTTGCCACGTTGCCAAACGTATTTCTTTGACCCAAGATCAGGATTTGATCTAAGATCGACAAACATCATAGAAGCTTGAATTTAGTTCATTCGCGGATCGTAGGTCAAATCTGATCTCCAGTTAGTGATGTTTATACAACCGGCCCTTAATGTTCGATACTCTAAGTAAACCATAATATTTGAAAACCAAAATTACTTTAGTAAATGACAATCAGACGCACCATTTGCAAAGTTAGTCCATTAGTGGCAAATGTGAATCTCTGAATGATGGTTGCATATATTCAGGATAAAATTATAATTTGTTCATGGTCGCAGTCGAAACGAGGCATCAAAGAGAAAAGAGTTATTGAGGAAAGTTGTTTCCCCTTACATTGTGAGAAACAACTAGAGACGATTTGATTGGTTGATTGAGTTGGTGTTTTAAGTCCACTTTATGCACAGTAAGGCTAATCGGGACTGGACCTACAGTTTAAAGCGGGATCCGAACCACTTTGTGCATCCACCGGGAATCGAACCCTGGACCCCTTGATTACAATGCGACGACGCTACCACTGGGGAGGCCACAACTAGAGATGATACCGAGAGAAATGTTATACAGCTAAATCTCGCATAGTTAGAGTGGGATGCATAAGTATCGCCAGGCAAATTGTCCATAGCCATTTTTATTCGTTTTGATTTACCCAAGGAGAGCTCCAAAAATTAAAACAAAATGAAAAAGCAGTTGTTGAAAACTTCAGCACCAGAATAAGTAAAAAATCTATACCTTTCAAACACGTGGTATGCACGAGAAAGAATAATGAAAATAGTCATGGACACTCGGCCGAGCAATACTTGTGCATCCCATTGTACCTAAACCCCTTCCTTGATGTTGTAAAATGATCAATAAAGGCATACTTTGTAATTTTAGCCAATTTTAGGGTATGTATGCACTAGATATCGGCGCCTTAGTTACTAAATATGACACATTTACCTATATTTTCACTTCGTTGACTTGGCTTTAAACCAAAATATCTTACAATCGGTCCACTGCTGCACGAAGTACCGAGTTCTCCAGGCATAGATGTAAAAAATTCAAGATGTCACCACATTTCAAGATGGCGGTAGGCACGGACGAGCACCTCAACATCGAGCGAACACAGCGCTGGTGTAGATCGAGTTTGGTGCTTAATCCCGTGCGTAAACGATTCCGTCAAATGTTGACGCTAACAAAACCCATAAGCTTTTGTTTACACGCAACGTGAAGTGAGAGGCTGCAAGGAACGGGCATTGAACTCGGTTCACCTTGGCACTTACCGCAGGCGCTCAGGCTTTCTTCGGAGAGCCACGGTAAAATGCGAGAAAGTTTTATTCCTTTGCTATCGGTGAGGTTACTCGGAAGAACGCGGAAGAAGAGCCGAGATCTTTCGTGTTTGTTTTAAACTTATCCGGCTTCAATACTCGTTCAGCAACTTTGGAGCGTCTGCCTCCGCCACCCACGACCCTGGGAAGGGACCGAGTGCCTATAATGCCCCATCGTATGCCGAGTAGTTCTTCATCTTGGCTATTTCACGCCTTTATTTACACTCTTATGTTAACTGCAAGGATGAGGATGAGATGAATGAGGGAACGCATACAAGGACGCACGCAGTATTTCTTCCCAGGGGTCGCAGAGTCACAGAAACTTTTATTATTACAGGGTGACTACTCTAGGACCATGATAAAAATCAAGTATAATTCCCGGGTTTCAAGGTGAATTTTCCAAAAATTCAAGGCTACAAGCAGATATTTTCTTTATTTCAACCTTACGTATGATCGCTTCTCAACTCCCTCACACACATACACATACAAATATAGTAAAAATAGTAAAAATATAAAGGGGCTGTGTGATTCAAACATATTCAAAAATTCTAATTCAATTGAATTAAACTGTGTATTTAAAACATTTAATTTGAGGTCCGTAGTTTATATTTGCCATTTCACATACTCAATCTCGAAATACATCTACAAACACAAGTCATAAATATTACGGCACATTGATTATTGTGTAAGAATTTCAAACTCAAATCTACCTAATCATTTTCAAGATATCTTGCAATAATCTTCCGTCTGTCAGATTGCTCTACAAAGGACACTAACAAAGTCACTAGAACCAGAAAATTCTGTTTTATTTTTCACACAACATTCTTTTCCTTCCTAGACAAAAATAAAAGCTAAACTGAGAGAAACTTGCCTCAGGGCATTTATAAATATGTATAAATTCAATAGGATTTGGATTAATAAAAGTTGTAATTTTTCACGTCGACGGAGATAAATTCAAGCAGAATTTATGCATAATTCCCGGAATTCAAGAAATTCCCGGTGAGTAGCCATCCTGTATTATTAGTATTGCTATTATTTTTTTCTTACTATTACATTTCTATTACTACTACTACTACTATGATTTCGTTAAATTACATACATTTGTAATTTCCATATTCTATATATCTATATACAATTTTCGTAACTGTATACTTAACATTAATTCATGAAGGAAAAAAGCTGCTTTTATAGTTAGATAATAATCAGCGTAAAATGTAATCATTACGGATAGGATTTTCATGACTTAGCATATTTTTTTGTGTAAGGGTGATGTGTTCCCTAAACATGTAGAAATTCATATTATGAATAAACTAATTAAATTAAGGTGCTTTTTAAGGGCATATTTGGCCATTTCTACATGATATAGCATATTTTGATGGATTTTCGGTCATATTCAGCATATATTTGCATCTTCAAGAAATATACAGTCATTTTCGAAGTGGATTCGTTCTTACTCCCATGTTTACTCTAGTTTTTTTTTTTGGCACTCCAGCAAAATCTTTTTCATTTTTTATTTGAAAATTTAGAGAAAGTATTCATTGTGTATTGCAACTCAGGGCCAATAAAGTGAACTAAAAATAGTACAGTACATATGTGAAAATATCTCAGCATTTAGATTTTGATGTTTGAAACAGTCCAGTTATAAGGACATATTTTTCAAATTATAGTGCATATTTTGTAAAATTTTAGGTCATAAGAGCATATTTTATTTTGCATATTTTGGTGATATTTAGGTCATAAAATCATATCCCTAGTAATCATATTTCAAATAATAATAATAATAATAATATTTGCTGTAAGTCACAGAAACCAATACTTTTTGTTATAAAATATCTCTTCAATTTCACCATTCGAATTCCATTAACTCCTTCCAAGGAAATATCCACCACATGGGAGTTCGTTCCATCGCACCAACTGCACGTTTGTTTTAAATCACGAATGTGTGCGTTAGTTAGTATCTCCGGACCGTCCGCTTAAATTTCGTATGCTTAAAAGAACTGGCCTCGATCATGGCTGGTCGAAGCCACAATGTAACAGTTTGTGACGTAGGTGAAACACACATATATTATGGCCATGCCTGGATTCGAATCTCAGGTGACTAGAAAAAACTCAATGCGCTCCGCCGCCGAGTTGGCACTATGCACACACACACACACACACACACACACACACGCATTTCGCACGTTACCTATTCACATTATCTTTATATTTTATAATAGCAACGTATAACTAAACCGTAGATTGGATTGGAATGATTTTGTGTTCTAAGCCCACTTCTTTTATAGTAAGGTTAATCGGGACTGGACCTACAGTTTAAAGTGGGATCCGAACAACTATGTGCCACCACCGACTATCGAACCCGGGACCCCTTGAACACAATGAGACGACGCTACCACTGCTATAAACCGTAGAAAGCGAATATGTACTTGTATGACGCTGGTGTTTTATGAAGCATGCCCCTCATAGCTATCGACGCTCCAACTATTCTCTACCTCGGCCATACTGGAGGCGATGCGCACCACACTCTTACCACCCCTGTCCCACCCACTGATGAACGTTGCCTAAGACCCACAGCCACTTAATGCATGGGAATGATCGGAAAACTTCTGACATATACTCCGAGATTCGAACCCTCGACTTCAGCCTGAAAGCCACATAGACTTTTCTGTCAGTTAGCACATGATTTTTTCGGTGTTGACAATTGTATTTTAGTTAATATATTAACACTTAATGCCTTAACCAGTATTCGAACTCAGGACCCTGCGCTGACTACTCTGCCACGGAGAACTGCACCGACACTTTCCCGAGTCTTTTTATCCACTCAGCGACAAAAGAAACAGTAGGCGAATTGTCCATCATCATTTTCATTCGGTCTGTATTACATACACAATATGATGATAACGAATTGAAATAAAGACGCCAATAAGGAGACCAACATAATTTCATTCCTTAAAAGAACACACGATGTGGAATAAAAAGTAATGAAAATAAGGATGGACAATTTGTCTACCATTATCTTTGCCGTTGACTGTACAACGAATGTTGCAATAGTTTCCGCGACACTGGGCATAATGAGCCCCCCCCCAAACGTGTGAGCTGTTCCGTACAATATTTAATGAGCCAAAACTTTCTCCTTTGAGCAATGCAGGGCGTTCTGCTGCCATAATTTTGAAACTGACGTATCACAGTCGCAATTAAAGAATCCACGTTTCTGGATTGGTTTCAGGCGTAGCTACCATTATTCGTCATTCCTTTCGCAGTCAACTTGCCTTTCCAATTGTCCAAATGGCAGGACGCCCAAAAGAGCTTGGGCAGTGGTCACCATCTTTCTCATTGTTCGATTCAGGCAACAATTGTTTCAGCGCGTACAAGGATATGGCGCAAAACGGTATTGTCTTTTGTGGGAAAGCAAGTGTCGAGTTCTTGCTGCTGGTTATTATAACTCATTGATTGGGTTTCAAATTATAGGTTGTTACGTTTCTTAATTATTCCTTTAGCCCAGTTAGAAACCAGATACTCGTGAATTGGAAGGATGCGCCTCTTCCATTATTTTTTAACCTAATCTCTATAATCTTGGAAAAATAAACAGTGAGTGGAAGTCGCTTTTTATCACGGTGCGAAATCCTGGAGGGGCGGCGAATTTCTCCCCCACCCAACAATCTTGCCTCAACCCCTCCCCCCCAAAAAATCGGGGGGATTTTTGTTATAACAACAAAACATAAGCAATTAGTTTTGACGTCGAACTATTTTACTAAGGATAATATTGAAAACACAGAAAAACAAGAATACAAGAAAAATTTAAGTACGAAATTTAATTGATTTATATTATTAGAAAGCAATAACTAAACAAAAAACTATTTCATTTCAACTATTACCAAATGAAACTATTTAAACTATTTTGTAATTTATTGACATATTTAACCAGTTAGTAAAGGAAGTAGTTTCTACTTTACAAATATCTGATATATATATATAAAAGTACCGTAGTAACTCCTTTACGTGTATTTATTGCCAATAATGTATTTTTAAATATTTAGTACTTTACATTTAGTAACGTTATAAATATGTATATCATATAATTACTTATGTACAGGGTGTATCATAAGTAATAGCGCTGACACAGTTGAAAGTACACGATAATAGAAGCAAAAAAGTCTCAGTAAACATGGGTCCGCCGTTTTCAAGATAATTGCGAATGTGTGGTTACAAGCTGCCACTGATTGCATTTTGTAAACACCGAGTGCTTTACTCCTTGCGCGTTCCGAGGTTTGCTCCTTGTTTACAAAGCAGAACATTTCCGAGAGGTGGCGTTAGAATCAAACAGGATGGATAAAAAGAGCAAACCTTGGAACGCGCAACGAGAAAAGCACTCAGTGTTCAGTGTTTAAAGAAATTGTATCAGTGACGGTTAAAAACCACACATTATGAGCATTTTACCAACTAGGACGACGTTTACAAACAATGAAATCTGAAGTCAGTGGCGGCTTGTAACCACACACTCGCAAATATCTTGAAAACGGCTCGTTTGCGGACCCATGCTTACGGAGACTTTTTTGCTTCTATTATCGTGTACTTTCAACTGTGTCAGTTAGCGCTATTACTTATGATACACCCTGTATATGTATATCTGTGTGTGTGTGTGTGTGTGTGTGTGTGTGTGTGTGTGTGTGTGTGTGTGTGTGTGTGTGTGTGTGTGTGTGTGTGTGTGTGTGTGTGTGTCTCTCCCTCCCCACCTGACTTCAACGATTTAGCACCCTGCTCTTTATGATGACTTTCGGCCACCGCCTTGCTTGAACAAAGCTTTTCTCTAACTGTTATTGTTTTAAGATTCGGCTTACAAGCCAGAGCAAAAATAAAGGAAAAGAAATAAGGGTGAGTGAATTGAAAAGAGAAAAAATAAGCACTAGATTTTTAAGACTTAAAAAGGCGAAAAATTAGCAAGAAAAACAGGAAAAAAGTAGGGAAGATATAAAAACAATACAAAAAAAACCAAAGTAAGCTATCAATTCTTCCACATTCCACTTTCACCATCTGTATAAATTTCTGCATTAACCACATTTTTTTAAAAAAAAAATTGTAAAAGAAAAAGCAACTTCCGTGGAACGGAACTAGGATTGCACTTGTTCCCTGCATTACAAGCAAACGATCGTTACTTTCTGGACGCGCCTCGTACTTAAGTAATTATCGTTTCAAATGTGCAGAAAGCAATAAACAAGACAGAAACTCGTCCATGTGATTAACTACATTTCTCTTTAACCACACCGTACACGACTACATGTACACATCAAAACGACACCCGTTTCTGTAGAAATCGTCCGCCCTTTGCATTGATCGGTAATTGCACATGCGACAGTTCCCTTGCTCTCGGTTTCTGAGACAGGAGTTTATCACACGTGATCTCTTCTCCTTGCACTGCCATGCGAAATACCATTCTGACTAGTCATTGGTCCGAAAGTGTAAATTGACGTTCGGTTGCAGCAAATGGCATGTAACGTTGCTGCCGGGAATTATACCGAGATAAGACAAGACTTGGCAATGACTTCATCTCGTCTCGAACTATATAAGGGGTCATCGCACATACTTTCACGGCATATAGAGGTCATTAAGGCAAATGACTTTCGTACGAGTCTCCAAAAAAATTGGATTTTTATCCTGAACTAGCTGATTGCCCGGCGTTGCCCGGGTATTTATTTATCCGAATCTCCTATTAGACAGGAAAATAATGAATTCTAACTATAGTGTAAACTGAACGTGGAGTTGAAAGGCATTGGGAGTGTCACTATTCATCTTAGCGACCCCGAAAACTATGGATTCGACACTAATATCGGTCGTTTTCGATAATGTTTGCATGTCAGCCCCTTCCCACGCCAACCCTCTAGGGGTGCCAGGAGTGTCTTGAAGTTGAACGGCATTGAGAGTGTCACTATTCATATTAGCGACGCCGGAAACTATGGATTCCACACTAATATCGGTCTTTTCGATTATTTTTACATGTCACCCCCTCCCACCCGTGTCTTACACCCACAGTATTTCTTTCCAGATTGCAAAGTGATATGTGTATCAAGTTTGGTTGAAATCGCTCCAGGCGTTCGAGTTATGCCGGAACAAACACATCATTTCATTTATATATATATATATATATATATATATATATATATATATATATACACAGGGTGACTGGTAATTAGATGTATTCCCTGAAAGGGGTTAAAGTAGAGACAATTTGCAATAAATTTGACCATATGATACCCCGTCCGAAAATTAGTAGTTTTCGAGATAATCGAATTTCAATTGTTTTTTTTAAAAAATGACAATTTTCCACATAAAAAGATGAATTGAGAAAAAACTGCTCATTGTATGGAACTTATTTCAGCGTTTTCTGATAGCTAACAAATAAGTGGTTCCTTTAAAAAAAAGTTTTTCCCAAATAACAATCACATGTAAGTAACGGGTTGGTCTAAACTTACAAGTGATGATAAAAAAATGCACTCTTAGTTTACTTGGCAACGTATTAATAAAAAAAATGGTATGACACGAAGCGTACTAATTACTTAAATTACTTCCTTGAGTCATCAGCTATCCAACAAGGTATAAATGTTGCTAGCATTCACATTTGTGTTCAAGAAATAATACTTCATTCATCTTCATGTGCATGGAAACAATGAACAATACAATTAAAGAACATTACACGTCTTGCTCAAAGTGGGCACCTCCGTTACGAATGCAGGCACGGAGGTTTTTACGGACATTTGGTCTCGTAACTCGTGATGTGATGGTGGCCTTGATGTGTTGACCAGCTGTTGAGATCCCCTCCCTGAGCTCTTCTTGCAAGTTTACCGTTGTCTTGTCATGTGGCTCCAAATGTAAAAGTCGCAAGGCGTCAAATCGGGGGATCGAGCCGGCCAGGGAATCGGTCCGCCTCGGCCAATCCATTTCTTTGGGTACTTTTCATCCAGCCACTGTCGCACGCCCAGGCAGAAGTATGGATGGGCGTAATCAACAATCATTTCATCGAGCCATTTTTCCTGCCCCAAATCTTAAATGGCATCACTTATGAACATTTTTTGCGGAACGGGATGGCAGTGTTGTTGGAGGATGTGCCTCTAGCTACAAGACGTGACATGATTTATCAGCATGATGACTGCCCAGCTCGATCCCCCGATCGATTTGACGCCTTGCGACTTTTACATTTGGAGCTACATGACAAGGCACCGGTAAACTCGCAAGAAGAGCTCAGGGAGAGGATCTTAACAGCTGGTCAACACGTCAATGCCACCATCACATCACGAGTTAAGAGACCAAATGACCCGTAAAAACTTACGTGCCTGCATTTGTAACGGAGGTGCCCACTTTGAGCAAGACGTGTAATGTTCTTTAATTGTATTGTTCATTGATTCCATACACATGAAGATGAATGAAGTATTATTTCTTGTACACAAATGTAAATGTTAGCAACATTTGTACCTTGTTGGATAGCTGATGACTCAAGGAAGTAATTTAAGTAATTTGTACGGTTCGTGTCATACCATTTTTGTTATTAATACGTTGCCAAGTAAACTAAGAATGCATTTTTTTATCATCACTTGTAAGTTTAGACCCACCCGGTACTTACATGTGATTGTTATTTGGAAAAAAAACTTTTTTTTTAAACGAACCACTTGTTTGTTAGCTATCAGAAAACGCTTAAATAAGTTCCCTACAATTATCAGTTTTTTCTCAATTCATCTTTTTATGTGGAAAATTGTCATTTTTAGAAAAAACAATAGAAACTCGATTATCCCGAAAACTACTAATTTTCGGACGGGGTATCATATGGTCAAATTTATTGCAAATTGTCTCCATTTTAACCCCTTTCAGGGAATACATCGAATTACCAGTCACCCTGTATATATAGAATAAGATGTCTTGAACTGACGGCCGGAAAGTGACGATCAATGTTCGGGTGTCATCGTTTACTTTCGTGTTCGAAGGTGCCGAACGCCACTCACGGTACCAAACAAGAATCGGTGAAAATTTACGTTTCCTAATCTACTGTCAGTGCATACTTTTCTTCCCTCGTGCGGTTGTAAACGGTGCCAAAGGGCACTGACTCATTGCACATCCTTTTAACGTGCAAACATGACAACAAGCAGCGCTGCTGTTCCTAGAGCGTTCAATTCGCAAGTGAGATTGCCACTCGCTCCAGCACACATCCCATGAACACGACTATAAAGTAAAAAGTAAAGTGTTCCCCTGTGCATAGCACCACGCCATGAAGGCGTATAGGGGGTGTGGGGGTAACGCCCCACACTTTCTTGATCTCGGTCGTGAGTGGGGGTGATGTGATCAGCATCACGCCCCTGACCGCCTTTACCCCCCAGGGTTTCCCCCAGGTACCCATGTTATTCGACGCTGGGTGGGCGCCGGGGCCGCTTTCACCGTTAGAAAAGTTCCCGGATTTGAACCGGCCGGGGATCGAACCCGGGACCTTGAGCATGGTAGTCAGACGCGTTACCGACTGAGCCACCGCGGCCACATGAACACGACTATACTGATCGCATTTCCAACTCGCGGCTGGGAAACAACGAATCAGCGATCAGTTAAATTCTGTTCGACTGACATCGGGCAATTTCGAGTCACAAGGTACAGAAAGTTCCTGGCGGGAAGAAACGCATGAGCGTCGGATACGCAGCATGTTGCCAAAAGTACTGTAAAACGGGAGAGAGTTGATCAGCGGCGTTACTCGAAAAATTTTTTTTACAATAGTATAAAGGTTTCCCAAATGAAAGTGAGACTCTTGGTATGGATACCCTGAGCGAAGAACGTCCGTGGTTGAATCCGGAACCAATCGACGAGAAGGGCCCATTGTTTTTGGATTGGCTGGACGCAGGTGGGACTGTCAACTCAACCACATACTGCACTACCCTAAACAAACTGAAATCGGCCATCAAGAGTAAGCGACCTGGCATGCTGCCCAATGGGGTCCTTCTGTTGCACGACAACGCACGCCCTCATGTTGCACAAATATGTCGTGATCTCCTGCGGCGTTTCCGCTGGGAAGTCCTCGACCATCCTCCCTGCAGCTCCGATCTCTCGCCCTGCGACTACCACATATTCGGGCTACTAAAAAAACATCTGAAGGGCTACCGGTTCGCCAACGATGCTGAACTCCGTGAAGCCGTTGAAGATTGGTTCCGCAGTCAACCACGAACGTTCTTCGCTCAGGGTATCCATACCAAGAGTCTCACTTTCATTTGGGCAACCCTTATACAAAAGTACAGAAAAAATAGTACACAAACACCCAAACACTGTACAAAGAAGCTAATAAAACAACTAACAAAAACAGACGTACGCTTGGCAACGTTGTAAAGGGAGAGCGATGATAACCCTAAAGCTTTTACTATTGTTGACACTAATAGAGGCACACGCCCCTAAAGACGATAGAAATAACCAGGACAATGAGGGTGAGAATTCCTCGAGACAGGAGTCCGCTAGTATTGCTCCTCAGTTGTCATCACGAAGCTCTGTCAATACTGAAATTCTGAAGACTGGCCATTATCAGTTCTAGCATTTCCGCAAATAAACCGTGCTGCAAAATTATCACGGTCATTATTTCTTGGACGACCCCCGTATATATGAAGTTTATCTCCACTCTCACGGCAAATCAGGGCGGTCGACAGAGAGCAATTGTATGCTAAGGAAACGCAGCTCGTATCTGACGAAATCGTGGAATTGACTTTTGTGAAGCTCCTGGGAACAAGTGAAAGTTTCCACTCGTGAGAGACTCGAGCAGGAGAAAATGACGCATTTGCAAAACAAAAACATAACGTAATCGTTCCGTATTCTCGTATTTTGTACGCAACGGTATGGGAAGTAGATGTTCTTCACTTGCTACTGGAAATATTTGCATATTTCTGCAACGTGCAATGTAACGTTATGCTGAAAATCGTATTCCTAATCAAATTTGATGAAACCACTAGTCTGATCAGGTCGTTATAGATCACATATTTTATGATAAATCGTTACAGATAATAGCTACATTTTATCTGCCTTGTTTTGGACGAAATTATTATGCGTACGTTGTTATAAATCAGACGTTTTAACTGCCCTGTTTTGGACGTAATTATGACCAGCAGACGTATTATCTGCCCTGTTTTGGACGAAATTATGACCAGCTGTTATATTAATCGGACATTTTATCTGCCTTGTTATGAACGAAATTATTACCAGATGTTATAAATCAGACGTTTTATCTGTCCTGTTATGAACGAAATTATGCCCAGCAAGCGGCAGTTATAAAGCTGACATTTTTATCTGGTATTTTGGACGGAATTATGATCAGTTTCTATAAATGAGACATTTTATCTGGCCAGTTTTGGACAAAATTATGATCAGTTGTTATAAAATCAGACATGTTTAGTTTTTGGGACGGAATTACGATCAGTGTCTATAAATCAAGATATTGTATCTGGCCTGTTTTGGACGAAACTATAATCAGCTGTTACAGTAACATTTTATCACAAACATCTACTGTAGGTCAGACAGTTTACATAGTTTTGTTTCGGGATTTAGGACACACACATTGTTTAAAGGACAAGTTAGGCAATTGCGAAATGAAACCTCAATCAAATTCCCTCCCCTATTTCCCGGGCACGTCACCGACTGTAGCCATGCAGAGAAAAATGTTGACGTCATTCACCACTTCACACAGGAAACGAGACTTGCTTCCTGGATCAGGATACTATATGCAGTGGTTCATTAAAAGGGTAGTGCAGATTCAAGTACAAATCAAGACACGTAATTTCAATATTCACAAATTCTTCCGTTGGGTTTTCAGACTTTATGGCCATATTATAGGACCGGAAGTGGTGGAATCGAACCTGAGACACCTTGCTTGCAAGGTAAAATTAACATTTATTTGAGTTCTTGTTTTAAGTCGACTTGATGCACAGTAGGATAATCGGGACAGGACTTGTAGGTTAAAGTGGAATCCGAACCACTATGTAGCTCCACCTGGTATCGAACCCGGGGCCCGTTGATTACAAGGTGACTACGTTACAACCACGCGATCGGGTTATATTATATATATATATATATATATATATATATATATATATATATATTATATTAACATATATGAACACTGATTTAAATCTTGAACAATTATGGGAGGGAGAGGTGCCGATGCCCCGATTAGCATTTCTGTGCATAGGTAAAGGGAAAGTTCCTCGTGCATATAGCACCGTGCCATTTTGGAGGTGACGTGATCAGCAACCCTCAGGTACCCACTGATTTCAGGATGGGTGAGCCCCAGGGGACAAAGTCGGAAAAATTCCGAGCTTAGATCACCCACCCCGGGAATCGAACCCGGGTTTCCCGCGTGGCAGTCAGACGCCCTACTGACCAGACCACCGAGACTTTCTCTGCATAAAGTGGACTTAAACTAAACCACTATCAAGAGGAGGCGCGGCTCTTCCAGATGCTCATCTTGCACACAACAAGACCGTTGTAGAGGAACCAGATTATACCATTTCTAGATTTTGGAAGTCAGGTGGCTATATGTTTTTTCTTGGGCAACGCGAATTGGGGCAAGGGGAGATGGCCGTTTGGCATGGAACATTCCGAGCAAGACCACAAGACTTTAATAATTTATGCCCCAGACTTCTTTTAAAGTCGATCATAATTTTGCGCGCCGGTCACGTAGACAGAACAGAACAAGAGTCACCTCGGAAAGCAGTGACTTAGGTTATCATCCATTCGTCGACACGTGCCAATGCAACGGATTTCTCCTTCCATGTTTTTGTCTCGCAACTTGGCAAAAAATACACTGCGGAGACAGCGCAGTATGACGTATCAAAATCTACAGCAGGGTTATGCAACGGGTATCTTTCCCTCTGGGCTAATCGCGGTGATGAGGATGGATGACGATGGAATGGAAGGAAGACAGAGCCTTGGCGGAGGTGTGAACCCTGAACTTTCGTTGACGACAGTGAATTTAAGAAGCTTTAGGCGATTTGCTTTATTTTACTTCGTAGCCAAGTGAATGAAGCTTTCACCTTCCGTGCGGGCGGTCCCTGGTTCGAATCCCGTTAAAGCCAACAAATTTCGGCGTTCATCGGCGTGTGAACAATTGGGAAGCTAATAAAGCGGGCTCCGGTCTCGAAAGCCAGAACAGCCGGACGGGACTCGATCCGGTGACCAGGCGTCATCCAATGAAAAAGGCCGCTGTGATAGGCCTTGGGGTCTTAGAGGGTGCCATGGAGTTAAGTATAGTTTTCAGTTACTTCGCTCTCCTGCCATTTCTGAGTATCGAGAAGATGAGGATAAGTGATGATAAAGGGACACTCATAAAAAACCATCCGAGTCCATGTCGCTTGCGCCGAGGCTTCTTATCGGTTCATTTCCGCCGCGACATATGTCAAGATCTTCCTTGGTGGGTTTTCCCACAATCCTGAGTGTCATTACCGCCACGCACGTGTGTTTATGACGTTGCCCTGCTGCAGCCGTGTTTATCTTCGATTGAAAAGGAAGGTGATTAGTAAATGAATGTAAGTATATATGAGGGATCTACATTGGGAAATTAGTATTAATTAGTGTAGTGTTGTTGTACAAGTGTATCTAAATATTGTTTATATATATGTAGCTATTACTTATATAATGTTTGCAAAAAGTAACACTGAATTTATCATATTTTTGACAATTTTATGTTTTGTATAATAATTAAGTGTAATAGACTGGAACATTTAAGTTGCTTCCAAAGTGTACATATACGTAGTACTTGTAAAATGCTTGCAATATTTTAACAATACTGTATTTACAATGTTTTTTGACGATGTTATGTAGTGTATAAATGATTAATAGTCTGATGCTGATTTATGTATTTTGTGTTGTGGAATAAAAGTGATACAACTAATCCTGTGTAACATCTTTTGAAATGAGTAAAGAAAAGTCATATTTGACTCTCTGGATAGGTTTAACATTTCAGTGCAAACACAGCTGTGCAACGTCATAAACACACGTTTGTTTGATTTTATGTTTTAAGTCCACTTTATGCACTATGCACCATGTGCTCATAAACACATGTGCGCGCGGCGGTGATGATACTCTGGATTGCGGGAAAACCAGCCAAGGAAGGTCTTGACATTTGTCACGGTGGAAATAAACCGATAAGAACCCTCGGCGCAAACGACAGGACACCAACCATCCATGCCCAAGGCGGGATTACAACACAGGACCCCTGGTGTCTAACGCGCTGTACTAACCACTCCACACGGAGTCCTCTACGACGGAGGGAAGATCTATCTATCTATCGCCTTGGTTTTGTACTTTTATTTTAATTATTAATTAATCCATACCATACCTAACTGAAAAACCCTGAGATTTCCAAAGTTTCTCTTCTGTCACCCAAGGAGGGGTTGGTGGGGGTTATACCCTCCTTTTTCAGTTAATATTTTTACAACGGAACAACTAAAGTAAAGGCCTCCCTGATGGCGCAGTGGTAGCGTCGTCGCCTTGTAATCAAGGGGTCCCGGGTTCGATACCCGGTGGAGGCACATAGTGGTTCGGATCCCACTTTAAACTGTAGGTTCAGTCCCGATTAGCCTTTCTGTGCATTAAGTGGACTTAAAACATCAAATCAATCAATCAATAACTAAAGTAAAAAGGTTGTTAGATTTCAAAAATGAGTGTAAGGTGCAGGAAACAGTTCAGCTTCATGTTTTCATATATCACCACTTAATCCAATCCAAAGGATAAATGGATCCCTAAGTCTTCAACATTTCTAAGAATAAAATTTTGCTCGTAAGAGATCACACAATTATGACTAAACATTTTCCCTTAACTTTCTAAAGGTTGTTCTTGATCATGTATAAGAGGTAATAAAAACAGCATTTGAGTACATGGGATAGTTTTGTTGGATAATTACTCATCTGAAGGAGTAGGACAAAAATATAGCAGTTTAGTATATGTATTATAATGAAACATGCTGTGAAGACATATGATCGGATGTGGAGGTAGGCCCTACATATTTACTATCTCGCCCATTTATGAAGGTGATGTGATCAGCATCACGCTTCCAGGCATCCATTTAATAGAGGCTGGATGAACCTCAGAGCCACTTCATGCAGAGACACCCTCCCGACTGGACCACCGCGGCTATTATTATTAGTTTATAACAATAAAATAATTGTTGCTGCTATTATTTCTACTATAGTTATTTTCCAGTCTTACGGCGGGCGCCCTACATGCTGGCAAGGGAAGTGGGAAGCGACCAATCCATTGCGATGAGAAACAGCAGCCTGTAGAATGAGGTGCGGGAAGCACTTTCTCCCCTCGACGTCGAAACTCTCGGCACTAACGCTGTTGTCTGGTTGGCCTGCTGCGTATTCCCAGTTTCCCATGCCAGCATGAGGGCCGCCCACCGTAAGAGTAGAAAACACCAATAGTATTTTTTGGTCGAAAGCCTGACCTCCACAAATATTTCTAGCGAGGCACGAAACCTGAATGTCTGGTGAAGAGATCGTGAAACGACGCTTTTCCCTCGAGATCGCGATGAGAACGAAACGAGTATATGCGACTCAAGACAAGACGAGACTGGCCTCTGGATTTTCGTTCATTCAAAACCTATTCTCTGTCCACAGTAAGAATGAAGTGAATCTGACTTGTGACCTTGCTAACTGGTTAAGCAGCTTATTTATAGATACACTGCCTAGGTGTACAAAGACTATAAAATGTCCCATAACATCACTTTAGCAACATAGTCTAATGCGTGCCCAAATGGGGGTGGAGGGTGTCATAACTCCCCCTTTGGCCCAGTATTCCTACAAAAAATAACGTCAAAGGCAGGAAAAGATGGTAAAATGAGGGCTGACTAAAAAAAAGTATATGGGCAAATCCATTTCAATTCAGGCAGATTTAAGAAAATCTGTCAGGGTGATGTCACAGATATCCATGAAAGTGAAATACATTATTCTAGATACAAAATTATGAGATACATATTTTTTGTTTCGTAAAACAAAAATTTGTGGCCGACTTAGGCTGCTTCAAAGTTTGGGGCCAATTTTAAACGGCTGTTGGATTCTGATTTTTTTTTCTTTAATCTGAAAGTTCATTGAAAGTCTTTTCAAATGCATACACAACGAACTTTATATGCAGCTTTTGGGGTGTGCTATGAATGAAATAATAAAAAAATAGCCCCCTTTTGAACCACCAAAACCTCGAAAAAGCCACACTCAAGAATCTGCAAACTTTCAGAGCAGTTACAGCAATAGCTCAAGTTGAACATATATAAATTTCACGGGGTGTATATGCCTGGTTGTAGTTTTACACAATATTTTAATAAGCACATTGACAAGCTGAAAACTTAAACGCAATCGTAATATTGAAGGAGACAAACCTTACTTATTTTATCAGGCTATTGTTGGTAAACAATATAAGAATTTTAAATGCAAAACAATCGAGACATATACATCATAAGAGTCCATAATCAAACAATTCATGTAATTGGTATATATATATATATACACAGGGTGACTGGTAATTAGATGTATTCCCTGAAAGGGGTTAAAGTAGAGACAATTTGCAATAAATTTGACCATATGATACCCCGTCCGAAAATTAGTAGTTTTCGAGATAATCGAGTTTCTATTGTTTTTTCTAAAAATGACAATTTTCCACATAAAAAGATGAATTGAGAAAAAACTGATAATTGTAGGGAACTTATTTAAGCGTTTTCTGATAGCTAACAAACAAGTGGTTCGTTTAAAAAAAAAGTTTTTTCCAAATAACAATCACATGTAAGTACCGGGTGGGTCTAAACTTACAAGTGATGATAAAAAAATGCACTCTTAGTTTACTTGGCAACGTATTAATAACAAAAATGGTATGACACGAACCGTACAAATTACTTAAATTACTTCCTTGAGTCATCAGCTATCCAACAAGGTACAAATGTTGCTAACATTTACATTTGTGTACAAGAAATAATACTTCATTCATCTTCATGTGTATGGAATCAATGAACAATACAATTAAAGAACATTACACGTCTTGCTCAAAGTGGGCACCTCCGTTACAAATGCAGGCACGTAAGTTTTTACGGGTCATTTGGTCTCTTAACTCGTGATGTGATGGTGGCATTGACGTGTTGACCAGCTGTTAAGATCCTCTCCCTGAGCTCTTCTTGCCAGTTTACCGGTGCCTTGTCATGTAGCTCCAAATGTAAAAGTCGCAAGGCGTCAAATCGATCGGGGGATCGAGCTGGGCAGTCACCATGCTGATAAATCATGTCACGTCTTGTAGCTAGAGGCACATCCTCCAACAACATTGCCATCCCGTTCCGCAAAAAATGTTCATAAGTGATGCCATTTAAGATTTGGGGCAGGAAAAATGGCTCGATGAAATGATTGTTGATTACGCCCATCCATACTTCTGCCTGGGCGTGCGACAGTGGCTGGATGAAAAGTACCCAAAGAAATGGATTGGCCGAGGCGGACCGATTCCCTGGCCGGCTCGATCCCCCGATTTGACGCCTTGCGACTTTTACATTTGGAGCCACATGACAAGGCACCGGTAAACTCGCAAGAAGAGTTCAGGGAGAGGATCTTAACAGCTGGTCAACACGTCAAGGCCACCATCACATCACGAGTTAAGAGAACAAATGTCCGTAAAAACTTACGTGCCTGCATTCGTAACGGAGGTGCCCACTTTGAGCAAGACGTGTAATGTTCTTTAATTGTATTGTTCATTGATTCCATACACATGAAGATGAATGAAGTATTATTTCTTGTACACAAATGTAAATGTTAGCAACATTTGTACCTTGTTGGATAGCTGATGACTCAAGGAAGTAATTTAAGTAATTTGTACGGTTCGTGTCATACCATTTTTGTTATTAATACGTTGCCAAGTAAACTAAGAGTGCATTTTTTTATCATCACTTGTAAGTTTAGACCCACCCGGTACTTACATGTGATTGTTATTTGGAAAAAACTTTTTTTTTAAACGAACCACTTGTTTGTTAGCTATCAGAAAACGCTTAAATAAGTTCCCTACAATTATCAGTTTTTTCTCAATTCATCTTTTTATGTGGAAAATTGTCATTTTTAGAAAAAACAATAGAAACTCGATTATCTCGAAAACTACTAATTTTCGGACGGGGTATCATATGGTCAAATTTATTGCAAATTGTCTCTACTTTAACCCCTTTCAGGGAATACATCTAATTACCAGTCACCCTGTATGTATATATATATATATATATATATATATATATATATATATATATATATATATATATAATATTTCATGAATATCTGTGACATCACCCTGATAACCCCTGCCTGTCTGCAATTGGAATAGACAATATGTAACTACCCTTTCGAACGCAAATGTCACGTGTTTTTGTTTAAGCAGACTCCATTCATATCACGAAAGTAACGATGCCGCGAGGGCAGCTCCAACTTGTTCAATGGCTCTAAAACCCGAGGCCAAATACCGCGAGGAAGTGAAACACGACCTTAAACACTTCCATACGGGAGCAAATTCACTGGCCGTTTTGCATGCGTTTGCACGCGAAGGGGAACGTGGCATCAAAACTTACCGCTATAGTGGACTTAATCTCGCGTAACGTTCAAGTTAGGTTACCCTTGACAAGAAAGGTACGAACAAAGAAACGTATCATATCCTGCCCAGACATTCATATAAAGCGCTTGCACTGGGATAAACATGTTAAAACATGAGCAGGGGCAGTTGACAATTACGATCACGGGCGTCGCCAGAAATTTTCCTAGGGGGAGTCGAATCGAAGATGACGGACACCCCCTTCCGTCAAAAATATTGTGATACAGACCAGTGGCATATGCAGAAGTTTGTTAAAGAGGGGTTCATTTTTAAAATTATTGCATTTTTGGTATTTTAAATTGTTATTATTATTATTACTAGTAGTAGTAGCAGTTTTAGTTTATTTTAGCATCCAATAAGTTCATTATTTGAATAATATAGTACTTTTCACAACCAAGATTACTGATTACATAATAGTTACTTCTAACATTAGTAGCAGCAGGAGGAGCAGCAGGAAACGCAGTAGTATAAGAAGCTTCAAAACGTGTGAAAGTTACAAATTAACAGAGTTTCAGTGTTGCAAATTATGAAAGTCTCGTACCAAATTCGATATCTCAAGACCATTTTTAAACAATCACGCAAAATGAGGTGAAATAAAGTGCTTAGTTTATAAATTGAAAAAAGTAGATAGAAATTTCCAGGGGAGGGGGTCGAGCGACCGATTCAACCTCCCCTGCCGACGCCCATGATTACGATCTTAGAAAGCCATGAATCCAATTAAGATAAAGCTACACATTTTGAAATATAATCTTAAAAACATTTAATTTATTCATTGGATTGGATTATTCTTGCACCGGAGTGGCATTCCTCAAGAAGGCTCAACTGGTAACAACATGAAAAACTATGCAATACATTATAATATATGGCCGACTCTACCATATGGCCACAGATTTTAAAATTCGGCTAGCAATAGTGCAATGATATGTTTATTATTGTGATTTAATGATACGCGTGATACAGAAAAAACATAAATATTAAAAACACATGTGGTACTCCATATTTTTAAAAAAGGTAATGGAAATTTCCATACGCGAACTCGAAATATTAAATATATACTTATTTAGAACTGAATTTGAAAAATTCAGGCATCTTTGCGACCTGTATTTTTCTACCCCCGATTGTGAGGAATGATCCATACCCTCCAAACATAAAAAAGGAGTCCCTCTGTGAAATCAAAAACTAAGAATAACGAACAACAGTGACATAACATCATTAATTAAGAATAATGAAAACAGTAACATGACATTTAAAAAACATTATTAATTCATCTGTATTCATTAATTCATCATTATTAGTAGACTACATATTCCGACCTAAAAGAGATGATGAAACAACCGGTGAGTGGGGAAGATGTTGGATAACACTGAACTGACCATTCTATTTTCAACTCTTGATATTATTAGAATAATTATATGAATAAGACTTGGTGGATAGGCCATATAGCACGAATGAGAGAGGTTAGAAAAGTTTACGGAGTTCTTGTTAGATGTCAATATTAAGATGGGTCTGATGGAATTGGTAAGGATGGTCAAGGGTGGATTGATCTTGCCGAGCAGAGAGACAGGTGAAACACGTATGTTGTTGCGGCAATAAATATAATGATAAGGTTGAATGATCATCAGATGAAATAAATGAAGAACAGTATCATTATAAGACATCAATGAAGTAGCCGGAAAATAAACCAGAATTCGAGCACTGAACGTGCGTATTCGTCGAGGTGGTAGTTAAATTAATACCGTAGTGTAACACTTACCTCGTGATCTTTTTAATAAAAATGTTACGTAGTGTAAAACATAAGATGCTGCTCTGAAACAATGGACTTCGTAGTCCAGCTGCTACGCTAACGTGGTGAGAACCCGGAACTGCTTTGTTTGAATCCTATGTAAATTATCTACGTCAGGAATTAATTATCCAGTTTTCCTGTAGAACGTATGACCAATGGAATAGAAGTATAAATACACGCACGGGTGGCCAGAGTTGGAGTTGCCCAGCTCGGAGCCCTCTGTGGCCTGTTTGAGGCATCTTAGAGCTGAAATTTGGCGAATCCACTATGCAGACCATGCTGAAGAGGATGGCGATATACAAAAAATAGTTCAATTTTCCGCCATCAGGTTGGGGTGTGGCGCTGTGCTTCCATGATGGGTTGTAGTAATGACGTAAGCTCGCGCGCTAGTCGCAGAATATTGGGAACAAGAGTATCTATCCGCCACTGCAACAGCCACTTCGGTGACAACTTCTTCTGCAGTCGGCCGGCGGCCCCTTCCTGCTGCAACACCCAGATCTCCAATCTCTTCAAATTTCTTTATCATCTTTCTTAACCCATGCGTCGTCATGGGCTTTTTTCAAGTCCTTTCGCATGACGATAACCTTGTAGTGCAGCTGCACTATTACTACTGTTCTGATAAAACAACATCCCCGGCATGGTGATCACTTACGAACTTTCGCCGGCCCCCGTGGCGGAGTGGTTAGCACATCGCGCTACGACGCCAGGGTTCCCGGGTTCGAATCCTACCCTGGGCATAGATGTTTGTGAGTGTCCATTCATCATATCATCACTCATCCCCATCTTCGCAAATTAGCCAAAAGTGGCACAAAAGGCGAAGTAAAATAAATCAAATCAAATCAAAATCAAATTCCGAACTTTTGTTCAGCACTCACGTTAAGTGATTTAGCTGAGTTATTAATAAGAAAGACATTTGTTAGTGACTGGAAGTTGCGAGAAAATAATCTCTCGTTTATTGCAAGATTGCAAGGTAAAGGCAAATCCATAACCAATTGGAGCAGTTTGCTTCATTGTTGCAGCCCATCATGGAGGTGCGGCGCCGAATTTCGGCCTGGTGGCGGAAGGTTGAACTATTTTTTAATCGTCATCCTCTTCCCCATGGTCTGCATGGTGGATTCGCTATATTTTAGGGTTCTACGATGCCTCAGGCAGGCTGCGGAGGGCTCTGAGTTGGGTAACTTTAATTCTGGCCACCCGCAGGGGCGGCGCCAGAAAATTTTGACCGGGTGGGCATGATCCATATATTGATGAATTAGGGTGGGCAGATAGAAAGTATATGCGTTTCACAAACATACCTCTCTCCCTCCCCTCCTGATTTGGTTTCTATTTCTCTCTTTGTATTTTCTTTATGCTGGTGTACCTACATTTTCTTATTTATCTTCTTGTGTTCCCCCTTTCTCTCTCTACCCATCTATATATTATCTATATATCTATTTCTCACACACATATGCAAGTGCGCGTAATCCTTTCATAAATTTTAATCAAATTTGTCATCTGAATTCTCTTTATTCACTCCACTCTAGAAAAAGTTGGCGAAGGGACTTGATGCCGTCACCTACTGAAAAAACACTTGGGAGGTCTTAGTCCAGGCTCATTACCATGATTTTATTTCGGGGGGAGGGGGCTCATCCTGTATCAGCAGCCGCTATCTAAAGTCGGAAAAGGTGGGAGGGTAGAAACCCTGAAGATGAATTTCTCAGTGTATATCAACTACTGTCTAATCCTGTTAAGGAAGTAAAGTTAATTATCGCTAGACACTATTTACACTATGTGTGTGTCGAATTTCTGGGGCACCTCAGCCTCCTTAGCCCTCCTTTTGGCTATGTGCCTGTCTTGGCCTCTCAAAGATCTGTTGCTGCTCAGGGTTTTCCCCTCTGTCTCATTTCTTGTCTTTCCTATGTCAGTCTGGATATAATTACCTAATTCTCTCTCATTTAAGTCCCCATTCCATTCATTGTTTCTGCCTGTTCATGCTTTCAACTGCTCACTGTGCACTTCGCTTACTTGTTGTGGATATACTGTATTGTTCCTTTAAGTTAAGAAGGAATTTTCATACTACTTTATTAGGTTAACGCGTAAATAACAGTAGGGACATACTGTTTAATTCATGCGAAAATTATGAGAGGTATGCAAGAATTCTTTACCAATGCAAAAGACAGTGAAAGTTATTCGGTTACAAGAAGTATTTATTGTGAAACCAGTGTCGTTCCTAGGAGAGGGGCAAGGCTTTGCCCTACATGGAGAGAAGCCGCCTAGCAGCAAAAATATTTGAAATGTAATTTTAGCATACCCGGTGGAGGCACATAGTGGTTTGGATTCCACTTTATACTGTAGGTCCATTCCTCATTACTTCACACAAAACTAAAAAAAAAAATCAAATGTAATTTTAGCGTTTTAGATTCGGAAAGCAATTTATGCCAAAATTCAACATTTTCAGTTGTGCAAGTTTCAACTGCTCTCCTTTATTGGCCACTATTAACGTCCTTTACAAAACGAAATACTTTGTCTTTGGATACAAGACACATGCTGTGTGTGCATTAGATATTGAAGAATGGCGACA
Source organism: Lepisma saccharinum (assembly GCF_977018435.1). Lineage (NCBI taxonomy): Eukaryota > Metazoa > Arthropoda > Insecta > Zygentoma > Lepismatidae > Lepisma > Lepisma saccharinum. Next base: position 80,902,174 of record NC_139235.1, read on the forward strand.
GAAGCGACAACAGTGAAGATTGATTTTGTTTTCTCGATAATTCAAATGAATGATGTTGAATATCCAGTTATAATATTGTGAGTTTTAACTGGAAAGAGTTCTGCTTGTTGGATAAGTGTTAATGAATGGTCCTTTTATTTGGCTCATGGGGGTTTAGAAATTGATAAGTGCATATGAATCTTTGCATTTAATTAATGTCTTATTGTGAAAGTTTTAAAACACACAAGGAACGCACAATTTTTGATCATTCTGCATTAAACCTTCCCAGCATAAAAACGAGAATTTTCACACAAGATATCACTGAAAAATAGTAAAAATAAAGGAATTTGCGCAAAATGAATATTGAAAAATCGATGCAATTACGGAAGCGATCGCTTACTGAAGTAAATCTTCATCTGGCCAATGCAGGGAAAATGGTCGATAAGGTTCAATAGAAATATGCATAGCACTTGGGAAAAGAAATACTTTTACATACTATAATGTGGAATGTAATTTGAACGACCCACGCAAAGCGTGCCCCACGTTGTGGTCGCCAAAGAACTGACACGACCCACTACACGTCCTCGTTGGGGGCGGTAACAATCAGAAACGGGCCCCACTATCTGAAACATTCCGGGTTCGACGTGGCAGACACCCTATATCTGAAACGAGCCTGTTCAGCGTTAATCACTGCAACGAACCGGGTTCGACGTTGTGACCGTCATCAGTACTCAGATTTACCCATAATGTTAACTCTATTCTAGCCTGAGTTATGTGGCTCTTAAGCACTCAGGGTTCGGTTATAAGTAATGAATGTTCGCGTCGGCTTAACAAGTTTATTACACTGGGGGTAAATGTAGATATCCGCACGATCTCACTGCACTTCGTCGTTCCTGAAGTTCCAGGTTCGAAGCTCCTCGGCTTGCATCTTGGAGAGAGAGGACAGGGACCATTCAATTTTTCCTCTTTTGAGAAACCAGAGGCGGGTAAGGGACCTTATTTTTCTTTTGGGGCATTGGAATGCAACTTTGTTGACATAGGGGACAATAGGGCATCAATTTAGCGACTCAAGGAACATTTAAATCTGCTTTCCTAGTAACCAAAGATTTGATTTTTGATTTGATTTAGTTTATTTTACTTCGCGTTTTGTGCCTCTTGGCTAATTTGCGAAGATGGGGATGAGTGATGAAATGATGAAATTGATGAATGGACATTCACAAACAACCAAGCCCGACCGGGATTCGAACCCGGGACTCTTGGCGTCGCAGCGCAGTAACAAAAGAGTAAGATCAACAAGCAAAAGAAATTTACTATAATAGATAAGGCTTAGTTAACGTTATTTACTTTAAATAATAATTTAATAACGCTAAACTGAAGACAGTAATTAACAACTGCTTATTTTACCCTTTAAGAAAATTAACTATCGATGAGCATCACCCTTCATATAACCTACCTGGTAGGCCGAGAAATATGTTATCACTCGTATAATCTACCAGAGTAGGCCTAAAGATGTAGCCATTTCTACTTCGACTGTTGTGAGATGTATAATCTACTAGTAGGCCGTCTCCCAACAGTAAATATGTCCACGAGCTAAACCGTAACCCAATACAATGCGTATAATCTACCTGTAGGCCTTACAAGGAGTACGTTTCTGTTCTACAGGCAGGGCACACTGTAGGAGGTTGAGCTTTAAACAATGCTTATGTTCTACCTGGTAGGCCTAGAAATATTGCTATCACTCGTATAATCTACCAGAGTAGACCACACTGTAGATAACCCTCTTGTATCTATAAGCACCTGTGTGCTTGCAAATGCTGGGCTATTTTGCGGGAGCAGAGCTCGACCATGAGTCGCCGAAGAGCCAACACAGACTCACTGACCGGGGCCGCGTTGCTGCTTATATACAATTCTGAGCGCAGCGCCAGCGCCTCTAGTGGATACTCGTGAACTACGAGAGCGCTGCTTAACATTGAGTGCCATCTATACAGGTTAAAAATGAACTCGTATTAGAACAATAACGCTCCCTAGTGATTTATGGTCGAATTTCTTTTCCTACCAAGCATAGCAGTGAAATCCTATGCAGAAGGGATAACAGATAAGATAAGATTACACAATGCTATTCAACAATAACAATAAAAAAGAACAAATTCATCAACTTGTGGCGATCTTGCAGGATCGTTAACAATTTAGAGCAAAACATCCATCAAATTTGCAATTCTTCTCTTGTTCATAGCGCTTTAAAACTCTTGGAAAAAGTTATTTACATTTATCACCACAGGCGTCAACGTTAGGGGTCACTTCCTGCCCCCCAAATTCCTCAAGAAGTATATGCAGTACATTATAAAGAAATATTGTTGTCAATCTTGCCCCCTCCCAAATGTTTGTATGAAGTTGGCACCCTTCGATTGTTATCATACTCTCGAAATATGTAAAACACGCATTACCCAAAACGCTAGGATAAGAAAGCATTGTCATGGATCTGTTTCATACCATAATGTGTTTTTATTTACCAGTTTGGTATTTTTAAGATATTTGTTCCATCCTGAATGATTTTGTACTCCCCACCTCGGAAAACGTGCACTTTGGTTATAGCCAGATATTGCACTACTTCTAACCACAAAAGTATTAACTGGATCATGTTTCAAGTTTTAAATGAGAGTTACATTTGACAGGTATTATTTATAGTCATACTTTCTATTATCGACAATATTCATAAGAAAAATGTGCACGGCGTCAAGACAAGAATATACTTTTTCTTATTGAAGCATTCATATTTTCCTAATCACTTACATCTTGAATTTGTTCAGGTGGGCAGACGAATTTTCCGTTGGGTGCTTACCCACCCTCGCCCACCTCTCGCGCCGTCCCTGTCCACCCGGTACGTAAACTGATTTTAATTTTTTACATTATATTATTTATATTTACTATTTATACCACAGCGGCTTCAATTCGTGAAGTGAAAAAACTCCTGGGCTATTCAAGTTTATTATTGCACATTATGGTGCATTCCCAGAGACAATTACAATTACAGAACTTAAAAAAAACACCTTGTTTTTTTTAAGTTCTGTAATTCTGTAAAGTTCTGTCCTCACGGCTAGCGCTATAGGTGTCGTTATAAACAACATTGTGCTTGACTTAACGTAACGTAATTGTGTTAATTATGTTATGTCTTAATAATGATTTATGTGTGTGTGTGTGTGTATGTATGTGTGTGTGGTGTTTATATTGTGTAGTAGTTGTGGTGTGTTTGTGTTTATATTGTGTTATAGTTGTGATGTGTTTGTGTGTGTCTTGTGTAGTAGTTATGCTGTCTAATGTGTTTGTGTTCGTCTTGTGTAGTAATTGTGCTGTCTAATATATTTGTGTTTGTCTTGTGTAGTAGTTCCTCCATTCATATTGGGGGTTAGGCGTAGAGCTGACAACTCTGCACTGTAAAAAGACATGTCAAGAAACAGAAATATAAGGCCATGGATGTTCCCAAGGTAAAATATTCCGGAGGTAAAATAGTCCCCCGTTCGGATCTCCGGGTGGGGACTACTTTGGGAGGTCCCTGGACTAAGGATAAGATCTACGTTAGGAATAAGGATATTAAATTAGGCACCTGGAATGTTCTGAGCCTTTACCGGCCTGGAGCATTTCAGTGTACAGTTAATGAGATAGGGAAGTATAAATTAGATGTAGTAGCTGTCCAGGAAGTTAGGTGGCCAGGAGAAGGGAATTGTAAAACTAAAAATTATACTTTTTTCTATGGTGGTACTGAAAATCATAATTTTGGAACAGGCTTTTTCATAAATAATAGAATTATCTCGGCTCTTAAAACAGTAGAATTTATTAATGATAGGATATCATATGCAGTTTTACAGGGTAGGTGGTGTAGAATTATTTTAATAAACATACATGCACCAACGGAAGATAAAGATGATAATACTAAAGATGATTTTTATGCAGAGTTAGAACAGGTCTTTGATAAATTTTCTCAGTATGATATGAAAATTCTGTTAGGTGACTGTAATGCACAGATTGGCAAAGAAGAGACATTTAAACCCACGATTGGTAAAGAAAGTCTTCATGAATTAAGTAATGATAATGGTATAAGATTGATTACTTTTGCAACCTCAAAGAATTTAATTGTGAAAAGTACCACTTTTAAACATAAAAATATCCATAAATATACCTGGTCTTCTCCAGATGGTAAAACTCATAATCAGATAGATCATATTCTCATTGATAAGAGAAGGCATACTAGTATAATTGACGTTCGTACACATAGAGGTGCTGACTGTGCCAGTGACCATTATTTAGTAATTGCTAAATTAAGAGAAAGACTCTCAGTGATAAATCATAAGCAACAAAATCTAAAAGTTATAAAATTTGATACAGGAAAGTTTGCTGATGAAAGAATTAAGAAAGATTACCAAATTAAACTGTCAAATAGATTTGATGTTTTGCAGGATTTAAATGATGATGAAAATATAAATGAAACAGACGTAAATAAGAATTGGGAGCACATACGTAATGCAATAGAATCAGCAGCTAAAGAAAGTATAGGATACCATAAACCAAGAAAAAGTAAGTCATGGTTTGATAATGAATGTCATAATCTAATAGAAATAAGAAATCAGGCTAGACTTAGGTGGTTAAATAACTCCGATGATACAAATCTAAGCAATTATAATAGAATAAAGCGAGAAGTTAACCGCACGTTTAGAAGTAAAAAAAGAGATTACTTGAAAAGCAAAATTAACGAAATTGAAACAAACAGCAAAAATAAAAATATCAGAGATTTATATAAAGGTGTAAATGAGTTTAGAAAGGGGTGGCAACCTAAAGTAAACTTGATAAAAGATAAAGACGGTGATTTTCTAGCTGACCCAAGCGATATTCTAAATAGATGGAAGAACTACTTTAATGACCTTTTAAATGTCCATGTAGGAGATAAATCAGAAGTAAATGAAGTCCACACAGCAGAACCTTTAGTTCCAGAACCTAACTTGACTGAAGTTAAAGATGCTATTAAAAGGCTAAAGAATAACAAAGCACCTGGCATTGACTTAATACCAGCTGAGTTAATTAAATATGGTGGAAATTCATTAATATGTCAAATTCATAAATTAATTTGTTTAATATGGAATAAAGAAGAAATCCCTCAACAGTGGAAAGAATCCATAATTGTTCCTGTGTTTAAGAAAGGTGATAAAATGAACTGCAGTAATTACCGTGGAATTTCTCTACTCTCAACAACATACAAAATATTGTCTAACATTCTTTTAACAAGACTAACCCCATATGCTAATGAAATTATAGGTGATTATCAATGTGGATTTAAACGTAACCGATCAACTACAGATCAAATTTTTCACATCAGACAGACACTTGAAAAAAAGTGGGAATATAATCAAAATGTCCATCAGCTATTCATTGATTTCAAAAAAGCATATGATTCGGTCAAAAGAGATAAATTATATAATATATTAGTAGAGTTTGGAATACCTAAGAAGCTTGTTAGTATGATAAAAATATGCACCAGTGAAACAGAAAGTAAAATTCGTGTGGGTAATAATGTGTCTGACAAATTTACAATTCATGATGGGTTAAAACAAGGAGATGCATTATCTCCATTGCTCTTTAATTTTGCCTTAGAATATGCTGTAAGGAAGGTAAGAGAAACTAAAGAAGGACTAAAATTAAATGGTGTGACTCAGTTGTTAGCATATGCAGATGATGTAGACTTACTGGGGGATGATGTGAATACAATTAAGAATAATGCTAAAATATTTTTCAAAACTGCTAAAGAGATAGGTTTGGAAGTTAACAAAGAGAAAACTAAATATATGCTTACAGGCCGAAACCAAGTGTTAGGTAATAATGAAAATCTAATTATTGATAACAACTCGTTTGAACCAGTTTCCAAATTCAAATACTTAGGAGTAATATTAACAAATGAAAATTATATTAAAGAGGAAATAAAAAGTAGACTTAATTCAGGAAATGCATGTTACTTCTCTCTTCATAAACTTTTGTCTTCTCGTTTAATATCTAAGAAACTAAAAGTTAAAATATACAAAACAGTAATTTTGCCTGTAGTATTATATGGGTGTGAAACTTGGTCCCTTACATTGAAAGATGAACATAAATTGAGAGTATTTGAAAATAAGATCCTTAGGAAAATATTTGGACCTAAAAGGGATGAGGAGACAGGTGAGTGGAGAAGGTTACATAATTTAGAACTACATAATTTGTACTCGTGTCCAGATATTATTAGAATAATTAAATCAAGAAGACTTAGGTGGGCAGGCCATGTGGCACGAATGGGAGAGGAAAGAGGAGTTTACAGGATTCTTGTTGGGAAACCAGATGGTAAGAGACCTGTAGGAAGGCCAAGACGAAGATGGAGGGACAACGTTGAGATGGACCTAAAGGAAATCGGTAGGGATGGGAAAGAGTATATAGATCTTGCTCAAGATAGGGAAAGATGGAAGGCCTGTGTTGCTGCAGCCATGAACCTTCGGGTTTAAGAAGGCTAGGGAGTTAGTTAGTTAGTTAGTTATTAATTCATCTGGTTTGCTAAGATGAATAGAAATATAGAACCCAAGCTAATTATAACAACTCTGGCTCACAGACACTGGTTTGAGTCCTGGCATTTTTCCTTAAATATCTACACAAATTTTTGAAAAATATTTTACATTTACCATTGAAGTATTTTTACACAAAAAGTGCATCGTCTGAAACATATTTTTGCAACGCATTTTGCAATTAGGTTTATATATAGAGGGTTTTTTCTGGTGGTATGTCTTACAGCCACCTTCTTATGAAAGAGAACAATTATAATTTAACGAAAGAAATGTGTATATGTATGTGTGTGTTTGATTACATTAATGTATGATCATGTCATGAAAAATAACAATGACAAACCAACTTGAAGAGTATCAAAACCTTTCTTCCTTCAAAAACTTATCTTCAGAAACATACAAAAGCATGAAAAGCACTTTCACAGTATATAGAAAGGATATGGGTATATGGTATTATGGTAATGAAATCCAACAATCGTATCCTACTTGTGTAAAGTAGTGTTTTTAAATGTTTGTACATTTTCTGTATCATGTGTATTATTAAATCAGAATAATAAACATGCCATTATTTTTTTCTCTGTAGCTAGCTCAATTTTAAAATCTGCTGCAATATGGTAGTCTGCCATATAATGCATGTGTTACCAGTTGAACCTTTATTAGGAATTCACCCTGGTGCAAGAGTTAATTACTTTTAATCCAATTTCATATTAATTAATAAATTACATGTACATGTTTTAGGATCATACTTCAAAATATGTAGCCTTAGTTGGGTTCATCCTTAGGTCAGCTTTAGACGAAAGCATTTCCTTTAACATTTTTTCTAGCATAAATGCTTCACTACGTAAATGCTTCCAGAAATCTTATAGCAGACAGTACTTTGCATGGAAGCATTTCATGAAATATTTCGATTAGCTTTTGCAATTACAATGTATAACATATACAGCATGAAAGGCACATTGAGTTACACCATATATGGTGAGTGCACGGTGTTTACAATTGAAACAACTAAAATATTCTTCCATATGTCTACAGTAAATGTTGTAAAGTATGTATTTAAGCAGCGCCATTGTTTTGTACTTCTTACAGTTTATATGAAACGTTATTTATTTCAGTTGAATAGTTATCGGCTTTTAAAAATGTGAAGTGATACATTATTTACATCTCACGAGGCCGCCATCACATCTGAACTCGTGACCTAGAGGTTGCTTTCTGATTGGTTATGCTATGAAAAATCCTACGGAAATAGGACCGATCCTATCCTTGAGAAATGCCATAAAATATGCCATGGTATCTAAAATGCCATAAGATTTTTCACTTTACATAGTAACATTTTGGTCATGATGTAAATGTTAAGAAAAATGTTTTCATCTAAAGTGAGCCTTAGACCATATTTGCCCCTCCCCTCCAAAAAAAAAAAAACAATAAAAAAAAGCTGGCTACTGACAAAAATGGGCTGGCACCTGAATTAGTTTATTCTACCCCTGCTCCCACCTAACATACTCGCATAAATACATAAGAGCAGATGACAAAAATCGTCCTGCACCCCAAATATGTATAGAATTAGATTCATCATCCTAATGTGGAGTTCGACAATCAGAATTTGGGCCAAAAAGTTGCACAACGTGGACACATTGAAATACATGACGACAAATAAGGTTGAACAGAGCAGAACTGAAGAAAAAAACACACACAGTTTTTATTGACAGAAAATTGGGCCCAAGTTCCTTTTGTTTTATTGCGATTTCATCATGCTACGAATGCAATTTTTACATGGTTCGATTTCGATGTACGTCTGTTAACACATACTGTGCAGTTTTAGCGATTACTTAAGGTTTTGTTCAATATAGTATGCTTTCGTGGTTAGGTTAGGTTCCCTTAGCATTAAACTAAAGTCCCTAAATGCATTCTACTAAGGTTCCGATTTACTTCTACATTCATTCCCACGCTTCTACGATATTTACGGTCGCTTCTTGGCGGAGAATATCTTGTCCATGAGAAGTGCGTAAGGTAATTATCAAGTTGTTTTTCTTCAACATAAATAACTTTTTTCGAGTCCAAACAGTGCTCATTACTTTAAGGAAGGTTCAAATTTTGTGCGACAATGATTTCCAAAATTCTACGATAATTAGTCTTTGTGCTAGGAGAAATCATAAAACAATCAGAACAGTTACCGAAAATTGTCTTGAATCCCATTTTGTGCTCCTTGTAGACCTATTTGTCTTACGAAAGCTATTCAGGAGGAAATATATTATCTTGTAGTTTAATTTGCTTGTTAATTCTCATATATTTATGATCAAAAACCAACTGGTGGCACTAAGCTAGAATGATTTGAATCTCATTCTTATTTTATTCCTAAAATAACATTAATCATGTATAGCAGTTATAAAACATGCCTATTTCAATTTCATTATACACACATACTGTTTTACACATTCCTGTAACATTCTGATGCTTGAGGGGGCAGTTTATAATGTAATGCACACCCTAAAGTTTATCAGAAATAACCTTCCCAGTATAATTCCCCAGGTACATGAGACAACAAAAGTTTTATAGTGCAAATACATGAACTTGTGGAGCTATGGGAGTTGTTTTTACAAGGTGTGTAGTACAATGAGGAACATAACTGTGGCTAATGTTCTAATGGGTTGCGGAAGTTGTGATGCTTGAAAATTTGGTAAAACTGTCAAAGCCGGGAATCGGATTTCTTCAAATTTACAGGAGAAAGTACTTACGGAATTGAGTTTCTGTGTAATTTCGGAAGGTCGTAGAAGTGTTTTCTCGCATTTTCAATGTATTTGGCCGCTAATTCATGTATTTTTCTATAATAATCTCCGTCCGATGCACGAAAGCTGTTGCTTGCATTTCCATCCATGTACTTGAACTGAATGTTGCAAGCATCTGATGACGTAATCCCCGGTAAGTGTTACCAAACACACAGTTTTTTCACTACATTGCCCAACCTAACCTTACCGTGATGGTGTGTGGGTCTATTCGTGGATGGTTATACGATCCAGAATGGTTTTGGGGGTTATTCGTGGATGGTCATACTATTCCGAATGGTTTTTGGGGTTATGCGGGAATTTTTCTGTAAAAAGGTTGAAACACTGCTTTGCTGTTTGAAACACAACGCTAGTCAAGATTTGCCCGCCATTTTGCATGTTTAGGAAGCGAGAAAAGAACAAACAATAATTACTCGATATGTCGACAATAGATACTAATTTCGTTAAAAAAAAAGCGAAATCCCTTGTTAAACAATCTTTCGCAATGCAGAACAAATAAGTAAGTACAGAATAAACGAGTTACAGCCGATTCCCAGCTTTGACAGTTTTACTGAAAATTTTAGCTGCTGCTAGAAATATGCTTTTGGCTTAAGAGGACCAGCCACTAAGGCAATGTAACCTACCTATTCACATTATTTCGTAACGTTTTTAAAAAATCGTGCAGAGGACATGTACAAACTTAACTTCATAAATAGCCTGAACAAATGGCAACTTGCTACAAATTATTCACAGGAGAATATGTGGAACAGTAAAAGCATTCAGTGTGCCTCTTTAGTATGTGCTTTTATCCATGCAAGCGATTAATAGGATGTAGAGTGTGTGTGTGAGTATAATGATGAGTTTGGCATCCAGCAATTGGAAGTTGAATTTTTCTGTTGATTACAGGGTTTGGTTCAGTGGGACACAGAATGTGTGTGGTCATAATATAACATTAAAATTATTTCTTTAATATATATACTTTATATTACTTACCTTTATCGTCTTGTATTTCCTTTTTGTTGCAGTATTTAAATCCTCGTGCACTTTATCCAAAAGCCAAATAAGAAACTCTTGTGCATCATGTTGGTTACTTCCTGTAAACTGAGTTGAGTATTTATCCACAACGTTTTTGAACTGATTTGAAATCTCTGGATCATACTGACACGACCAGATTGACTTAAGTAGCAATGCCAATTGCTCTGTCACCTCACCTTTTGTGCCATACTTTTTTGAGTTTAACTTATTTCTGCGAGACAAATCTACCTTGTATTGGTCCAGCACAAAGTATTCAGCTAATATATCTGTATGACTCAAACACTGCAACACTGCATTAATAAAACACGTATTGCCATGATTCCTCAAACCTGTAACACCTGGTACCTTATCACTAAAGTTTAGATGGTTGGGTCGAGTAGGAGGAACTCTGATATCATTAGTTGACAATGAAAAGTCAGCTCTCCTCCTCTCGAAATTGTGAATGTTCTTGTTGTTTTGTGCACCTACAGAAGACATATGTTGCACCATTTTATTGAAAAACTTTTTCAAGGAGGGTCTTCGAAATAACTTCTTTTTTGGTTTGAACGAATCATACTGCACGTCCGAAATAGTTTGCACACTCGAATGCTTAATGACACCATCTCTTCCTTCTTTATGTTTTCCTTTCCTTTTATTCGTTCTATTGGAGACAAATGGATTACGAGGCAACGTGAAAGTACGTTTTAGTTTATTCTCTGCATAGCCGTTGTACTGCCTCTGATCAAAGCAATCACAAGCGTTGTTTATTAACCTTGTTTCTTCTCTGTCGAGAAGTTCACCTTCCGATGAGGACTTTATGATTTTTCCTGAGGTCCTCTCCGACATGTTATACACTCTACAAACACCACACACATTTACGACACTGCACAACTACGAACTTAAAACTACAAACTTCTGCAACACTCCACTACCACCTTCCGGCACTGCAGCCATCAAAACACAGTGGATTGTGGGATTACGCAGCTATTGCGACAAGAAACGTTCCTTCTGTTATGAAACAACTGCCTAACTTTAGAACAGTTGACTGTTGTACTCCGCTAACCGGCGGGAAATCGGAGGAACACCGAATGCACCAGATGGGAAGGGGGGCGGACGCCAGTCGTCAAGAAAAACTAAGCGAATAAGTAATTGTTCTTTTAGCCTAAACATGCATCTTTGTATGGTTGTTATGGTATATTAAATCAATGTGACTGCGCCCTTAAAATCCTCGCACCATTTGGCATTTGCCTTTCCCCCGCTATTTCTTCTGTTACTATTTCGGCCTCGTGAACTGCATATGCAACAGCACTTTTTCCGTGTAGAAATTAGGCGTGTGCGGGATACCGGAAATTCCGTACCGGGACCGGTAAAAATAATTCCATGCTTTAAATCAACATAGGATGTAGAACAAAATATGACATAATGACGATAGGGATGGACAATTTGCCTACTATTATTGTTATTATCTTTGCCATTTGCTGTACAGTAGACAAATTGTCCACCAGCATTAATTTTATTATTTTTTTTTATTCTACTTCCTGTGATGTTTCAAAATGCGGAATTCTGTTTATGTGAAGCACATGTATCCTCTGCTTATTGACTTTTTTTTCAATTTATAATCATGACATTGTGGAAGACAGACTGAATGAAAATTGTCATGGACAATTCGCCTACTATTTGTTTTGCTGATGGGTGTATTATTGGATATCAGCTGTTCTGTGCTCTCTTTTAACTGCGAAGAGTTTCCAGCTTTCCACTAACTTAGTTTCTCTTGACAAATAGTGTGGTTTTATGCCGAATATTCAAAATATGAATAATCTGGTTGTAAAATTTGTTTTTATGCCTCTGTTCTCTTTGGTTTTCCATACAGAAATGTTGTATGGTTGTAGGGCAGATGATGACGGACAGTGCCAGTAAGCAATGTATTTTTTCCCACTATACATAATTCCGTAACAGTTCGTTATATCGGAGACACATTAAAATCGGATATTTTGTGTTTTGCATGGTTCGTACTTACCAATTGTGTATTGCGGAACATAGTTCAAGGCGCCTTTGTGCTTTTTACACGAAAACAAACAGAATTTTTCACGTAGAGAGTAGTTTTTGTTATTCCTTTTTTCGCTTCCATAACACAATGTGGCGGTCACAGGTTGACTAACGTTGTAGGTATGCAGTGTTTCCAACCTTCACCGAAAAATACCTACTATCGTATTCATCACGTGTGTAAATTGTACATTATGCACGGGTAGCTGACGGATAGCCCCATGATCCATTTCCGATAAGGATTGGTTATGTTATACTGCAAGAGGCCTTAGAAAGAGCGTTTCGCGGGCTAACAGCAGATGTCGCTCGCACACTATTGCCGATACTCTCGTGTCGTCTGTTCCTCAGCCGAATAAGCAGGCCGAGGTAGCAAGAGGCAGAGGTCGCTCACCCTTCCAGAAGGTTGCAGCGAGCTAGCTGTGGCAACCCGGTTCGCTCATTCACGGACCTGATTGGTTCTCGCAGACACACCCCTATATTGTTGTCTGCTGCAAGCCTGCGAAGTGATCTTTTTAAGGCCTCATGGAGTATAAGCAAGCATAGTTAAAAAAAAGAGGGGGTGGTTGGAATCACTGACAGGGGGTTAAGTCATCAAACGTATGCAGCATCCGGTTCACGTAGCGAAAGCAATGGCACTTGTGCGTTGGTGAGAGATTTCCAGGGTGGTATTTATGAAATTTGCAGGGGGGGGAATTCTACTGACTGTCTAGAGACAGCATGAGATAATATAATACATATATATATATATGTATGTGTATGTACCTTGTGGCTGCTAGAGAAGAGGTGTTGACACCCACCCCCAGAAATCTAGTCTGGGACATACTACCTTTTCGGGATATGAATCGAACTTGAGCATAACTTTGGGAGGTGCGCAGAATCAAAAGGTTTTCTACCCCATAAAATTTGCGCCCAAGTCTACTTTGCTAAATTACTCTTACATTTGCGAAATCATAAAAATTACAAATTAACTTGCATCTCAGGTTCCCAGGATCTTAACAAAAGTTCCATTACCTTGTTAATTCTGAAAATTTGTTAGGTGGACAAGTGCCCCTGCCAAGTTACGCCTAATTAGTCTGTGACTTCTGAAATACAAGACAAAATAGCGATTACCGCTACTACATATTAACGTCCATCATTGTACACGTAATTTCAAAAATTCCATGTAACGATCTTCGTGGACTATTGTTCCACTCATTTAAATACAGACTTTCTGTAGTGACAAGTTCGCGTCACGTAACAACTCATTTCACATTCATTGGGGTGGCATTTTCCTGCCAAATTCCGTGTACAAATGAAAGGGAAGAGGGGGAGGTGGTCTTCAACGTTAGCCACTTGTTTGACAGTTCCAGAAATATGGATGGGCTTGAGGCCACATCTCCTTCTGCCAAATGGAGCTTCGAGTTGTCTGAGAGAAAAGTGTTGCAATTGGATGGCGAAGTGGGAAAAAGTAACTTAATTGCCAATAATATGTTGTTTCCCCCTCAAATATCATTCCCCCCCAGGGATAACATTTGTCAAGCAGAGAAGGAGACACAAGTATCCAGTGGGGGCAATTCCCCCTCATCCTCCCCTACAAATACCACCCTGGATATTTCTCTTGAAAAATACATGATTTCCCGATCAAATAGATTCCACGATGAAATAAAATACCTCGACGAACGATGGAAACCTTAGAGAAACTCATTTCTGTAAGTAGTTTCTTCTGTAAAAATGAAGAAATGTGTCTCCGATATACCGAACTGTTACCCATAATTCAGTAAAGTAAATCAACAAGGCTGTAACATTTTTTTATTATGTTTCTATCAGCTAAGACATAGGTGGAATGTGTGCATAAAAATGCAACGTTTATATGTATAGCCATATTAGCTAAGTGTCTTCCGTCAAAATTTACGTATCTGTTGAATTAATTTCATTGCATATGTGTCTTTGGAGCGATTTTACAATACCGGCAATTTCTCCATTTTGTTTGAAATTCGGCATACTCACTAAATTAGGGCTCCTAATCACGACTCTGAAGTTAAAGTTTGGCGCTCACGTGTCAAACTTGCAAAATAAGAGGGTCAGTCATCGCAACCGACAATGCACAATTGCTCATTATTTATCGCATGATTTTCAGTTTCGAATACTTAAGGAACGAAATATATATATTCCTGATATTACTACGACCCTAAAATTTAACTATGTTCTAACCTAACCTAGCCTAACCTAACCACGCGCCAATGGTTCGTGGGGCTAGCGCCAATGGTCTGTGGGGCTAGCCATAATTCAGGAATTTCTATACGTGAGCGCCAAATTTTAAGTGCAGATTCGTGATTAGGAGACCCAAATTAGTAAGTATCCGAAATTTCAAACAAATTGGAGAAATTCTCTGTATTGTTAAATTATAGTGTGTCTTTCTTTACAGAATTTATGGAGATGAATCCTGTGACTATGAAACCAGTACCTCATCATTGCCAATAGTAGGCCTTATTTTAGCAAGGGGAGGAAGTAAAGGCATTTCAAGGAAAAATCTTGCAGTTGTTGGGGGCACTACCCTCTTGGAACGAGCTCTGAGGACTATGTTTCATTTTGGAAGTATGTTTAAATTTTATTTTTACTTCAGCATGTGGGGTATGAAATAGTTCTCACTTCACTTTTATTTGTTAGGACAGAGAAATCAATTAGATATTTAGTTCGAGGGAAAAGAGAGAGTTATAGTCCTGTAGTCCAGTCCAAACAACATGGCATTTTAGTAAAGAAATGTTAGTTACTAGAATCCTGCAAGGATAAAACTTAAACAGTTGTTACATTAAACATGGTATAAGTCATGATACATGTTTTATTTTAAGTTTCCAAAAATTCATGAAATAAAAATATAATATGTGTTGGTACACATCCAATTGTATTGTTACAATTTATGTGTGCAAGTAGTCAACAGAGGCCTTTGTACAACACCCGGAGAAAACCCATCTTCAAGGACTCTCACCTAAAATGTGCATTCTAAAATATGCAACATGCACGTCAAGCCAGATGTTGAACAATGCACAGGCCTCAATGCTTGCCAGATTTTTCTCTTTACCCAGTACTTGCAGGAGAACCAAGAAGTCACATGAGACTTGCTGTAGTTCCTTCAGCCTGAAGCGAGCACCACTGTTAGTGTTGTCAATGGCAATCAAATTTCCCCACACATGGAGACATTTGAATTTATATTAGTCGCAGAGGCCATGAGGTTGTATAACTGTTAAATTTTATAACTTCTCTAATTAATATTTTTCCTTATTTCATTATTATGTCAAATCGACTCCCACATATTCTCCAAATATGTTTTGAGGCTCTTGAAATATAGGTGTGTATGTTTTGTTTTAATTTTATGACACTTTTCTCATCCTGAAATCTCTCTCTTTCATTTTTTATATTGTTTGTTTGTTAAAATGTGTGGGCAAGCACTGCCGGGTATTTGCACCCGTCTCAAGGCACGAACTAACAATTATTTTACACCGTGTTACTATAATTGCTGTCTGTAGAACTGGACAAGTCAGCAATGTGAGCGAGTGACGATTTGTTGAAATAGATGACAATGTGCAAGTATTTGTAAATACTGATTTTATCATATATTTTATGGACTGAATGCAATGGTTGAATAAGTGCTACATCGCACCTAAATTGAGGATAACATTCCCTTTGCAATTAAATGTACGGAAATACAACAACCTATCTTTGTGCCATTCAGAGGATAATAACACTTAAGCAAGTCACGAATAGTATAACTTTCAAAAGAGGGGAGGGTATATCTTGAGCAACTAATTTGGATATTAGCAAAATTGTACCATACAGAAAACCATAGCAAAAGTTTTCAAAATTCTTCGAAATATAGTTTAATGTAGAACAACCACTAGCCACACAATGTTCCAAAAATGTATTTACTATGGTACCTTTTGTGTAACTTGCTTCATACTCCGTTACGGGTGTCAGTAATACAAATGTTTACTACCACACAATAAATCTATACAATTTCAAATTGATTAAACGTAATGAACATTTCACATGCTCCTTGAAGAGTTTAGAATCGAAAAGTTGGCAACAGTGACTGCATGACTTATGTATCTGCAACCCGATTGAGAGGTCAGCAAGGTGGGTCTTTGGAAGTTTGCAAGGCCTGCCAGTTACCTGTGGGATTTCGATGCTTGAAGCTTCAAAACCCAGGCAGGCATAGTAAGCAAAACTGGTTTGGTGTGCAGTTGTTATTAATTTAAATTCTCTCATATAGTGTAATCACTGTGATGGTAGAAAATGAAGATACTTATTGGCATTTCACTGAAGCAATTCTATGGCTCATCTATACAGATGCTGAAAACACAGCATCTACTAGTGTATATAGAATATTTTTTTCTTTTTCAGATGGGGCTAGAATTGTAATGGTGGATATTACATAGCTCTTCCAGGGGCTGGGGTTGAAGAATAAAATATTACGTAATTATCATTTTTAACTTCGTTTTAAAATTTGTTTAAGGTCAAGAATGGTAATCGAGAGTCTTTTTAAGTGGGCTTCACAATTAACTAAGTGCTTTCATTTGAAAGTTGTGTTTTCTTAAAATTCAGGAGTGGCTGTGTGCCCCATCAGCTTTCCTCTGTATACACCAGTGTCTGAGACAACGTCGAGTACAATTGAACATCTAAATGGGCAGCCTGATGTCAACACTGCATCAGGACTGTCATGTTTTAAGCACCCATGTAGATGACTCCTTATCCAGTGCTTCAAGTGGAAATTGTGTAATGTGGTGTGTTTGCTTAGGTTTGGTGCGGTGCACATCAAGCTGCTAACACTTGGCAAAAATTAGTGTCTCAAACAAGATGATAGCACCAAACTTAACCCTCGTAACCAACTTACTTGCATTATTTTCACAATTCTAATTCTAATAATGCATACGTTATTAGGTTAGGAAGCCATGGGTGTTAGCAATCCATTTTTGCAACGTGTTAGCAGCGGATTGTGCCTCTCGCCCGACCTTGTTTGTTGGACCTGGGGCTAGCATGTAGCTGAAATCATTCAACATTCAACAGGTGCAGCAAAGAAGTGTTTGAAAAATATATAATGTATATTTATTTTGTTTC
The DNA here is from genome assembly GCF_977018435.1 of Lepisma saccharinum. NCBI lineage: Eukaryota > Metazoa > Arthropoda > Insecta > Zygentoma > Lepismatidae > Lepisma > Lepisma saccharinum. The sequence continues at coordinate 80,919,629 of NC_139235.1, forward strand.
TTTGAAGTGAATTTTCTTATTTCTGTTATTCTTTGCAGGGTTTTCAGGGGTGTGGGTTTCTACAGACAGTGAAGAGATTGCAGAAGTTGCAAAGAATTCAGGTGCCCAAGTGCATTGGCGCTCAGCAGAAAGTGCAACTGACACAGCTTCATCTCTTCTTGGTGTGCAGGACTTTTTCAGAAAACATTCTGGTAATTAATGTACTTTAGGCAGGGTTGTTAAAGGTCCAGGAATTTTAAATAAATTCAACCCCGGTCCAGGAGAGAAAATCAACAACCGTAAATGGGTTCCTGCCATATGAAATTTTTTTTATCATTAAGTACAGTAAGGTTGTTCGCTTTATATCCAACCATTTTTGACGGGTACTCACCTTAAGAGATAATGCGCCGCCGCCACCGATCATGTTCTATTGGACCCCCAGCATTGTGGACTATCGCCTAGCATTGCAGTTTCCATTGCAGCAAGTTCCGGTGCAGGACAGGCATGGGAGTTCTGTCCCACTCCTCCCTGCAAGCTTTCCATAGACCATCCAGGGTGCGTGGGTGGCGATGTTGAAGATGTCGTTTCAACAGTCCAAATGCACAAAAATCCATTGGACTGGCATCTGGGCTTTTCACAGGAATGTCTTCAAACGGAATGACACGAATTCCTAATTCCTCCGCCATTTCCTGATAAAAACGTAGTGATGTTCTGGCGGTATGACTTGAAGCCTTGTCCATATGGATCATCACCTGGTTCGTGTCTATTCCATACAATTGTGGGATTTCTCTCCGATAGATAGGTGTCAGAATGGAGTCTTGGAAGTATCTGGCATTCATCTTCACATTTTTGTCCACCTTGCGTATCATCAACTTACCCTCATATCCGAATCCCGTCACAACCATAAAGCCACGAGGGAAACTTTCCCTGCACTGACGAACAAAGTTGCTGCGCCCCTTGCCGTCAATGTCACGGTGTGTGATCACCTGAATGTGACCACCAGCAGTGAGATGGACATATGATTCATCCATTGTGACAACATTCTTCCTTTTGGAACCCGCCAGGTACTTTTCATACAGTTTCCTGCAGTTCGTCTTACGTTCGGCAATGTGACGCAGTAGAAGGTGGTGTACACGGGCCTTCCGCACACACTTCAACCTGAGGCGCTTGCGAATTGTTTTGTTCACAGTTGATGGTGCAAGGTGAAATCTGTGGGCCATATCACGTAGAGTCGGGGGATTTTCTTGGCACGCCAATCGATGGATCCCCCTTCGCACTACGGGTGACACTTTGCTTGCAGCTCTTCTACTGGTGGTTTTCGTGGGTGAATGTTTCGCAAGGAGAGCCTGTTGTGTGTAACGGGCCACAAGAGCTTCCGCAGTAGTCACCCCGAGTGTTAACCCATTCTCCCGACACTGTTTCACAATGCGTACGTATGAAAACATAGCATGGAAAAGGGCCATTACGTAACCCACCCAGTACCGGTTGATTTTCGGCACCGTTTGATAACATTCACTACCAACACTCACACACCTACAAGGTCAGACACAACACTGCTCCCACCAGCAGACCCATAGTTCCAGCATGATATGTGAGGTGGCAGTACCATATTGAAAATGGTCTGATATAAAGCAAATAACCTCTGTATTTCAATTTGTCCAAGAACCTTTTTTCCAGATCACTTTCAATACAGTCCACCAATCTTTTTTCCTACTGAATTTAAATACTGTCTAGGAACCTTTTTTCTGGCTCAGTTTTTAATACGATCCAGGAACCTTTTTTCCAGATCAATTTAAATATGGCCCAGGATCCTTTTTTCTGGGTCAGATTAAATAGATCCAGGAATCTTTTTTTTTCAATGAAATAATACACAACTTGGATCAAATTTTAATTGTGCGAGAAAAAAGGCTCCCGTCGTGTTACAGAACCCAATAGAATCCATTAGAATGTGTGGATTTCTGAATCTTTAACATTCCCAGGAGTGTTAATTTCCCATGAATTGTAAATAAATTCAATTCCCATCCAGAAGAGAAAATCAGGAAGTGTTGGTGGGTTCTAGACCATAAAGAACCTTTTCATATTTAAAGTATTTCAATTCGATCCAGGAACCTCTTTTCATAATGTATTTAAATACGGTCCACCAACCTTTTTTCCGGATGAATTTAAATACCGTTCACCAACATTTTTTCCGGATGAATTTAAATACAGTCCAGGAACCTTTATTCTGGATGAATTTAAATACCACCCACCAACCTTTTTTCCGGATGAATTTAAATATGGTCCAAGAACCTTTTTTCACAGTCAATTTAAATACAGTGAACAAACCTTTTTTCCGGATGAATTTAAATACGGTCCAGGAACCTTTTTTTCAATGAAACAATATGCGACTTGGACCGAATTTAAATTGTGCAAGAGAAAAGAAGTTCTGGTCCTGCAGCAGAACGCAATAGAACCCTATAATTTTATGGGTTCATGGTCCTTGAACAACCCTGCTTTTAGGATCCCGTGAGGTCTTTTGCCAGAGTAAAGAGCATGCAAGAAAGCAGATGGCTTGATTGCTTGGTGCTTATATCTGCTGGGATACCAGAGACACTTGTGTGAAATAAATGGTCACTGTTGTCGGCTTCCGTGGTTAGCATAGCATGCTATGACTCTAGAGATCCCAGATTGAAATCTCAGCCTGGGCATGGATGTTTTTTGTGAGTGTCCGTCCATTCATCATTATCACTCAACCTTATCTTCGCAGTTAGCTTCTAGCCTCCATGGCGGAGTAGTTAGCTCACAGTGCTACAACACCAAAGGTACTGGATTCGAATCCCAGCCTGGGCTTGGCCATTCTGTGTGAGTGTCCCTTCATCAATTTCATCATATCATCACTGATCTTCATCTTTGCAGTTAGCCAAAAGTGGCAGAAAAGTGAAGTAAAATAAATCAAATTAATCAGATGACCACTGTCCCATGTTCCTGCCTCATTTATATACCACTGAGCATGTAGTCAATGTCTTCCACTAGCACACCAGTTGCAACTATGACATTCAAACAAATTCACAAGAATATCGCGGTGGCTCAGTCGGTAACGCGTCTGACTACCATGCTAAAGGTCCCGGGTTCGATCCCCGGCCGGTTCAAATCTGGGAACTTTTCTAACGGTGGAAGTGGCCCCGGCGCCTACCCAGCGTCGAATAACATGGGTACCTGGGGGAAACCCTGGGGGGTAAAGGCGGTCAGGGGCGTGATGCTGATCACATCACCCCCACTCACGATCGGATCAAGAAAGTGTGGGGCGTTACCCCCACACCCCCTATACGCCTTCATGGCGTGGTGCTATGCACAGGGGAACACTTTACCTTTTATATATTGCAGGGTCACTTGCGTACACAGGGGGTTGCTGATGGGGCTACGGCCTCTTTATAAAATTTTGAGCAAATCAACCTTATCACATAAACCTCCCTTCCATGTAGTACACCCCGGACTGCATTTTGCAGAGTAGCAAGGCTCTGGCTTCTGGACTCCTACAATCCTTTGTGTTGCACATATTGTGTTTGTGGTTGTCCCTTCATCCATCTCGTCTTATTCATCCTCATCTTTGCAATTAGCCAAAGTGGCAGAAAAGTGAAGTATCTTTCACTTCCATTTCACATTCCAACACTAGCTATCTGTTTTCTTGCTTTTTACTCTAAGATAACAATAATCGGATTAAATAGTGACATTACATATTAATGCTTTTTCTATTTGGTTACTTTTGTTGCCTTCTAGCTCTTGGTTTAATCATTATGGTGAGGATGAACAATGATGGAAAGAAATGGTGATATTTCTGTGACAGAGTGGTTAGCACATCACACTATGATGCCAGGGGTTCCGGATTCAAATCCTGTCCTGGGCATGGGTGTTCTTTGTGAGTGTCGATTAATCAGTTTTATCATATCATCACTCATCCTCATCTTCGCGATTAGCCAAAATTGGCAGAAAAACGAGGTAAAAAAAACGAATCAGAAATGGCCCAAAGTGAGGGGAGTTGGTGGGCCATAACTCCCCACCCCTTCGGGCCCAGTATTCCTAAAAAGAAAGAAATATGGCAAAATGAGGACTGACTACTAAAAAGAGTATATGTACTCCCCTTTCCCCTTTAAAGAATCCTGTGAACGCCACTGACTTTTTAGGTAGCTTTCAGTGCGACATGGGCCACAACATTCGCTCAGTGCGCACGACCAACAGACTAGGATGACATGGCACTATTGAGAAAACATTCAAAAATAACTTGTGGCTTATTATGTCACTTCGACATGGAAGGTTGCATTTATTTCCGAAGGTTCATTTCCAACTGACACATGTTGCTTGTTCACTGTCACTTGTCACTTTGGTCCGACAGCTTTCACCGTAAACAGGAAAGTGGTTAGTACAAGTGTTCCTGTTAGAAGCACACACAGAAGATAAGAACAACAGAGGAGCTTTGAAGGTGGTGTACAAAAATAACCTTGTGCCATTATTCCTTTGTACAGAAAATGCTGAACCATTCTGATAGCTCCAACAAATTCTGTTCATTGCAGAAGAACACTGGAAGAAATTAAATAAAAAAATGGGAATATAGACTCACTATGGAGGTCTCTTTTTCACAAATGTGGTAAGCCGTCATCTTTAATATTTAGTCCTGCAGAAGAAGTCAAGACATTTTATACAGAGGGAAGATTTTGAATTGCCAGATTATATTTGAGATGCACGATTAACATTTGATAACATCTTCATTTAAAATAATCATAATGTTTACAAAAGGTTGCTTGTTTCACAGTTGTTATTTCAGCAATGTAAGATTATGGGAAAGATTCATTGTATAACTGCTTCTTTTTATTTTTGTTAAATTTACTACACTGTTATAACTGTAAAATTAATCAAACAGGAATAAGTGTCAAGGTTGTTAAAGGACCAGGAACCCATACATTCTAATAGGTTCTATGGGGTTCCGTAACCGGACCATAGGTTCTATGGTGTTCCATAACCGGACCAGAATCCTTTTTCTCGCACAGTTTAAATTCGGTTCAAGTTGCATATTGTTTCATTTCAATACCAAACTTCGACCATATTTAAATTGATCCAGAACAAATGTTCCAGAACCGAATTGAAGTACTTTAAAGATAAAAAGGTTCAGAACCCGTTTACACTTGCTGATTTTCTCTCCCGGACCAGAATTGAATTTCTTTACAATTCCTGTACCTTGGATAACCCTGGGGTTATAAATGTCAAGGAATCCATAAATTCTATTGGGTTCTATAACCAGACCGGAACCTTTTTTTCTGGCCCAATTTAAATTCGGTTGCATATTGATTCATTTGAATACCGAACTTTGACCGTATTTAAATTGATCTGGAAAGGCTCCGGGACCGAATTGAAATACTTTAAAAGATAAAAAGGTTCTTTACATTCCAGAACCCATTTATCCTTTCTGATTTTTTTCCCAGACCGGAATTGAATTTATTTACAATTCCTGAAGTTTTAACAACCCTGATAAATGTCTGATGAAGTGTGGTCTCCCAAAACTTACATAAAAAATAACTCCTTGATATTATTTAATGTAATTAGCATGAGAAGGAATTTTATCTTTTCTGAAAAGTTAACTACGGAAAATCATAACCTGTGAAAATACATCTTAGTTTAATCACCTAATGATGACTTGGATGATCTTTCGTTATTTATTTTTCAGATGTTGCAGCAATAGCCTTGGTTCAGTGCACATCGCCTTTTATAACTCCAAATTTTCTGGAAATTGCATACAATATGATACAAAATGGCTATGATTCTGTATTTTCTGTTGCCAGGGAACACAAATTGCGCTGGGTGGAAGAAAATGGTATGTTCTCATTATGTTTGTTATGAAATTTATGTACTGTGTAAAGTAACAAAAATTTAATTTAGGATTGTGCTGATACCAATCTGATATATCAGTATCGGTTCTAATACATTTACTGATACCTGCTTGAAGTTTGGTAATCATCAGCGTCCACAAAAATGGATTGATTGATTGAGTGATTTGGTGTGTTAAGTTCACTTTATGCACAGTAAGGTTAATTGTGACTGGACCTACAGTTCAAAATGGGATCCAAACCACTATGTGCCTCCACTGGATATCGAATCCGGGACCCATTGATTGCAAGTCGACGATGCTACCACTCCGCCATCACCATATCTATCTATCTATCTATCTATCTATCTATCTCTCTCTCTCTCTCTCTCTCTCTCTCTCTCTCTCTCTCACTCTCACTCTCACTCTCACTCACTCACTCACTCACTCACTCACACACAAGTATATATTTTAAACTAGTGATGGGCTTATATGAAATGTTGACTGATACCAATAACATACCAATATAAAATTTACCTAAACCGATAACTGATATTCTACAAATTCAATGTAAAATTAAGAACCTGAATAATTCATTGACCTTCTTAATAAATTTCTGCTTCCAGGTAACTGCAGTGCAAAAAAAATTGCATATTTAGACATGTACTTTTCCGTGCCAAAGCGTGACATCTTCATGTAATCATCGCAAGATTTGCCAGACATCAGGGTCAATCTTTCAACAAAGGGGAAGGTGGGGGGGACAATATTTCTCTGCGATAAATGCCAAGGTCATTGCCAATTCAATGTAAAAGCTCTTAACACAGACCTTACAACTACAAAAGACAGACAATTCTATACGATGAGAATTATTAAATATAATTATATCATTCAATATATGTTTTTCCTCTTAACAAGTGTAAATAGCAGACATTCGCAGTGGCGTGCCTAGGATTTTCAAAAAGGGGGGGGGGGGTACGTGTACTTTTTGTTGTAATCATTCCTCATTTTGCCATCTTTTTCTGCCTTTGGGTTTTTTCTTCTTCTTTTTAAAGAATATTGAGCCTAAGCAGGGAATATGACCCTCGCCAACCCCTCCTTGAGTACGCTACTGGACACTGGGAAGAATCTTGATGACTCCAGAGAAACCCTGCCGTGGTTGTAAATATGGGGATGGGGACTGAAAAAAGGCCTGTTATGACCCAGACCTTCAAGAGTGGGAAAGTAAATGTTGGGCCTTGTCATAGGGTCTGCCTGTTCGGAAGCGTTCAACTGTTTTCGGCCCTGGTAGAAACCAGAGGGATTCACACCATTCTGTGATGATCTGAGCCGTCCAACACCATTGCCTTCAATAGGAAACTTGGGAGGAGGGTTCGGTGCAAGGGGTAGTACCGTGCCCTCATTTTGATGCGCTAAACTTTAGCGAATCTCTTGCATATTTTGAGCTGTTTCATGCTGTCGCTTGGCTTATTTTGCACATATATCGAATATTCAAACTTATTTTCAGACTTCTTCTCTAAAATATTTAAAATGCACTATTTTAAATATTTTGCTTGATCATCGCCACATCTCCCGATGACCGTAGCCTCTGGTACTTTTTAAAAAGTAGGGCATGAAGATTATGCATAAAAATTATAACAAAATGGTTGAATTTTGCACTAAATTATGATTTATATTTATAGATATATTGGATCGGTAATTTTACCAATACACCAATATGCCTATATCAGATAATACTGACAGAATACCAAGTAATGTGTCCCATCCCTTTTTAAACGAAATCTCTAGTAAATTTATATGGTATAGTTGCAATTATATTTTAAAAGTTATAAACATTTGAGCTAGTTTAAATTGTTTTAAAACATCCAACAAGTCGCATAGAGCTTGATTACACCTTTTGCACTTCAGGAATGGATCAACTTTGTAGTCAAGTGTCACAGCTTTTACACAAGAACTTTCATGCAAAGTTAATACTAAAACTGCTAGTAATAATGAAAAAGTTTCTGCATAAAATAAGTATATACATTATTGTGCATGAACACTTTTGAAAGTCTCAGTATCTTTTGTGATTGAACAATAAGTTATCAATGTGCGTACAGAATCAAATCGGAACCTCTTAAAAAATATCAGGTATCATTATTTGCTGCGTTGGAGAGCATTACATTACTAGACGAAAAGCACAAACTGGGAAAACGTTACACCCATTCCTCACAATGACAACCGAATGAATCTGCTGGAATGTGCACTGCTCAAAATAACTTATTTTAAGGTAATTAAACTGATACATTTAGGTTTTAACAATTTTTTCACAATATTGATTTTAACATTTTCCTAATTAAAGCACTGCACATTAAATTTGATTTTTGACACATTTGTATGTATAGTGGAACCACAAGCAAAGAAACCTGCGCAGACCCGCGACTCCTGTGCACTATACTCACACGTGGAGGGGAGGGGCAGAGTGGACCATGCTTCCTTATGGCGGGAGCTCAAGGGAAGAAGGGAAAGCTGCACGGGGACTTCTCGTCCAAGGTTTTTTCCTTGTGGTCGCTCTATATTTACAAATGTCTGAACTGTCCATGCATTTTTATAAATTTTCTTCCAATCTTTTCAATCCCAACTAAAGAACGATTCTGAAAATATAACTAGTTTAATATTATATTGTAAGATGTGGTTAGTAATTTTGAAAATATTTTAGCTAATTATCAGATCATGAAACTTCTGTATTATAACAATTGTTTCTGTGCTAGGAGTAGACTGTTACAATTGGTATTGTCAGTTTACAGGTCTCAAATGGACAGAGACTATGTGAGATACTGAATATCCCATGATAGAGTATCTTTGCATCTGCAATAGCTTCTGATCAAACAACAGGTATTGATAGTTCAATTGTTGACGCAAACTGACAGACTATTGCTATATGCATTCATTAATTTTACGTATTACCTCTAGGGTGGTAATCTAGCATATACGTCAATACAGTGTGATTCTATTGAATTAAAAGGAGTAGAATAACTACTGTACTGAGACACTGTACCAGTGACCATGGGTATGAGGGAAGCATGGTTTTTTTACTTCAGTTTACACCCAGACATCCATTTAAGACAATATGCGAGGGGCGTCCAAGACGAATTTAGAAACTCACGCAAATAGACCATGCAGACATCATATTGTGGTTAACACCTTTTCACATTTACTCAATTTTTTACATGGTGCTATCTCTTTCCAGGTAATTGCTGGAACCATTGAAAATTGCCCTTGCGACTAAGTTATGACTGAACAGCAATTGAAGTATCGAGCGGTGATAGAGGTGGTTCATCTTGAATGGATTTTCTTCCTCTCTTGAACTTGGTAACCCAGTTGTAAATGATGGCATTGTATGCCTTGACCAAACAGGTGTGGATGGCCTTAGGTTAAAGCCCTTCCAGCATCAAAAGCTCTTATCACCGCTCGATACGTCAATTGCTGTTCAGCCATAATTTAGTCGCAATGGTTACTTTCAACGTGGCTGTTACACATTAGAAACACAATAATAAGCATTATGAATCTTTATTAGGCATTGTTACTAAGAATTTCAAAAGTGGGTAGATGCAGAGAGGGTTGAAAAATCCTAGAGGGGGTTTGAACTGCTGTCATCATTCAGGCGGTAATGGCCATGGGGTGAACAGACGTAGAGGTGGACTCTGGAATGGACTATTTTCTTGAGTGGAAGTAGAAGGTGTGCCTAAAGTCTCCGGCAGCTTCCCAGAACTCGGCAGTATGGAGCACTGTCCAGCACTGGGAGGAGAGGACAACGGGTAGTCAAAGTTATTTCCCCCAGAGGAGAAGATGGAGCAATTGCCCACTGTTGGTCGTGGACAAATTGAACTCCTTGGAAAATTAGCTCTGTTGAGGAGTGGCGACGAGCTGAACCCCGTAAGTCTTGGAGCGTAAGATGGGGTTATGATGAAACTCATTGTTTGCTGAGGGCTAGGAGCTGGCAACAGCTGTGGCATGACGGTTGTGGTGGTGCCAGTGAGGGTTTGTGTTAGATTCATGATCGGAGGACCCATGATCCCTGCTGATCTACTTCCACTGATGATGTAGTACCTGTAGATTGGAAAGTCGCAAGATGGTGGTGGTCGGTAGCGTGGTACGTAATTGAATTCGTTGCAGATTGGGGTTGATGCTATGAGGGGTGCAATCAGTGTCCTCGGTGGAGGGGGTGGGAGGGATAAATCTGTGAAATGCCTTTGTGGACCACGTGGGGATGCCAAGATGCAGGTGGAACATAAATGGCCGTCTGAAAGAGAAACATGGAGCTTTGAATTTTAAGTCTTGTTGATTCATTTCTGTACAGTGTGTTTAAAAAAGAATGACCCAATTTTAAAACCTTATATCTGTGCACCACCAGTGAATGAAACTTGCATTACTTGAACTGCCATGGCATAGAGTTTTAAATGACTGCTGCTAAATACCATTAGTAGTGCGCAAATAGACGCTAACCTTAGTCATTCACAGGAAGCTGTCTATGCAACAGAAGGCATTTTGTGTTCTCAAGTTCAGTAAGACATTACACCTTGTGACTTCCTCTTGTGGGGATACGTAAAACGTGTTTTTGTTATTTTCACTATTACCCATTGACTTATATGAGCTCAAGGACAGAATCACAGCTGCAGTAAATTCTGTAATAGAAGACACTCTCAGACGCAGTGATGCATTTGGAACGAATCCAGCTATTGTCTTGATATTATCACAGCAGATGGAGGGCAAATATAGCACTTATAATGTGAAACCCGAGGATTTACTTAATGTACTTTGTAATTTGTTGGGTACCTGTAACACATTTTCATTATTAAATATAATTGTTTGAGATCGGGTCATTCTTATTTTAAACACACTGCATATATAAATATTCCTTGCTTTTTTTATCTCTAGGTTACTAGTGGTGATGGTCACTAATGTTTTTATTTTCATAGTTTTTGGGCTGGGCTTCACTGATGGTGTAGTGGTAATGCTATCGTGTTGTAATCAGTGGAGGCACATTGTGCTGTTCAGTCCCGATTAGCCTGCCTCAGTACAAAGTGAACTTTGTCATATTTTGTATTGCCTTTCTGCCTCTTTAGGTTAATGAGGATGAATGGCAGGGTTGCTACACATCTGGAAAACAGGGAATTTTGCTTGGCAGGGAAATGTCAGGGAATTTTGCAGATTCTCTGGAATTTACGTGCATTTTGGAGTCTGCAAGAGAAAAAGTTGCAAAATGAACAAGCTGGATTTGGTTCTTGTGATTCCACTCTCAAAGAAAGATTCAGTTTAGAAACTTGTTTCTTTCGTTCTTATGATTCTCAGTCTTGTGCAAAATTATGGTTCCTTTGAATTTCTGTAATAAATTTTCACTTTTATAATACTGATATTAAGAAGAATATCAAAGTAAAACTTGCAGTCCAGATATCTGATTGACTGAATGATAACTAAAGTACATTGACAATATGATCATTATTATCGGAGAAGTTGGTGAAGATGAGGTTATCGTCTATTATTTTGTAGATCTTAGTCTTGTTGGCATTTCCTATAGAATTCCTATATGGAACAAAAATTTCTCTAGATGCTGTGTACTTATAAGTGTAAGCGAAAAAGGAGCATTTTCTATGACACTATGAATCGGCCAGAAAATGAAAAATTGTGTATGGTTTATGAACTTTTTCTCTTGTTATATTGTGGAGATCTGTTATGGTGAAATAATGTATGTCTGTTACCTTAGCCTGAGCTAGATGCATGTGATTGTAGCACCCAATATATTTGCTGATTGTAATTTTACATTTTACTCTTCGATTTTTCGCGTGTTCTTGTGTGTGTAGAATGAAATTTGCTAAAATAAAGTTGTGAAAGTGAATATTCATAATAATTAATGGATTATGTATTTAATTGAAGAACACAAGGTTCAATAGCAAAAATCATGTTGATAAGCATGTCTGGAAAAAAATCATTTTTGGGCTGGAAAACCTTGGAAATGTCAGGGAATCTCATAATCAGATAATAATAGCAACCCTGAATGGTGAATTAATGATGAAAACAGGAAGGCACAAAACAATAAAATGTCCATATCTTACTGAGAATTCGTACCTAGATTCCTTAGCTTCATAGCCTGCTATGCTTCCCACTCCCCCAAGGAGACTGGTGCTATGTGAGTGTGAACAACTGTGCATCCCCCACTGGGAAATAAATCAGTGACCTTGAATTTCTGAAGGACATGTGAGGAGTAAAATTTAGTAATAGTAATTGTTGAACAGAAGTAATTCTAGTCGTGGGACACAATTTGCAACTTGCAAGAACATAGACTGAGAAGAATATGTAGATAAATTGTACCATATTACATTGCTTTACATAAATTTAACAGATCTGCAATGCATCTGTTGCAGTGTTGATATCCACTCTTGCATTGCAACCATCTTGACTCGACTATAATGCTGATTGAACAGTAATACTAATTTAAGTATGAGGGTGGCTCAAATTAAAACCCAAAAAATCTGACAAAACTTGTAAGACAGACTGTACACTGTACACCAGTGTTTCTCAACCACGAGTGCCGACTCGCGTGGTGGAGTGGTTAGCACATCGTGCTACGACGCTAGAGGTCCCAGGTTAGAATCCCAACCTGGGCGTGGATATTTGTGGGTGTCTATTCATCAATTTCTTCATATCATCACTCATCCCCATCTTCGCAAATTAGCCAAAAGTGGCACAAAAGGCGAAGTAATGTAAAGCAAATCGATCAATCAAATGAACACAACCACCAGGCTGGGCCCTTGCATCAGTTATACCGGGTAGTGAGAAGTTCTCATGAAGTTTGTGACTTGCTGCCCAATCTGGCAACCACCTGGAAAGATGGCCTTTTGTTCACAAACGATAAAGAGGGAATTCTTTCTCGCCAGTGCTGGTGAGAAAACAAAGATGCTGATGGGGGACTGTTGCCCTCTGTGCAGCCTAATTTGAACTGCAACCCTGGGGCCTTTCTTAAGTTGGGACCGGAAGAGTGAAGCAACTTGAGCTGGCATCCACCTGGAAAGATAGCCTTTCCTTCAGGCTTCACAGGAAATTCTTTCATGACAGTGGTGGTGAACTGCTCTAACCATGAAGAGAAGGAGGCATGTTGTTTCCCCTCTCAAATTTGAAGGTTGACTTACAGGCATCACAATCAATTCAATTTAGTTTGCACAGGAATTTTCATAAACAAATGTGTTGAAGTGGAAATTTTCCAATTGAAATTTTTTCAATATCCGAAATGTAACATGCCTCTGAAAATCAGCACTTACCAAATTACACTACAGTTCTGTTTAACCGAATCCCGATTAACCGAATTTCCAGGTTAACTGAATTGCTAAAAAAAAGCCATTACTCGTGCACGACTGTGTTTTACACTGGAGCACCGACGAAACACTTTTGTCTTTGTTTTGGTCTAACAGTTAGTTATCAAAGAGTAAGTTCATTGTTACGATGCGTTGGCTGTACTCACCCATTCCCCCATCCCTGTCTATTTTAGCATGCGTACTGTACTGTACGCTCAAGGTCAAGAGACACCTGCCAGTTGAGATTTGTAATTCTGTTCGGTGTGCCTGAAATCTTACTTTTAGTGAGCGTTATACTGTGCGTAGGTTCATGGCGTGGCGTTGTGTTCAGTGAGTGAATCTTTTTTGGTGATCGGCAGTGATTATGGTGGAAAAGAGAAAGCGAGTTGTTGTGACAATGCAAAAGAAACTGGAGGCAATTTATCGTATGGACAAGGGTGAGTCAGTGAATATGGAGTAGGCAAACCTTTATTCCAGTTTATCCTAATTTTTGTTCAACCGAAGCACCATCGGTCCCATCAAATTTGGTTAAGGGCATGCGAGACAGCCTCTACCGGCCTTTTCCCACCGAGTCAGTGTTGCCAACTTAGCTCTCTTGGAGCCAGATCTGGCTCTTTGGTGCACTCGTTTGATTGTGAACTGGAGCGCCTGCCCCGTGCCACGCTATGATACCATCACTGGTTCTGACCCACATAGACCAACTTTTGCCATGATTAAAAAGTCAAAATCTTATATTATTTAATCGTGGAAAGGCTATATCGGGAGCTCCAATTATTAGGGGCACTAATCAATTTCCAAATCCCCCAATTATAATAGGTATAACTATAAAGAAAGTTATAATGAATGCATGTGTGGTTACAATTAGGATAGAGGAAACTCCTGCTAAATGTAATGAAAATATTGATAGGTCAACGGAGGCTCCAGCATGTGCAATTCCTGCGGATAGGGGGGGATATACTGTTCAGCCAGTTCCTGCACCACTTTCTACAACATTTTGCATGTGATGTGATATTGTTATATTGGCTGCGTCGCCCCATCCCCTCTTATATCCCCAGCTACTTTTTTTAAAGTGTTGACGTGAAATTGGCATAATATTGTTATCAGGGAATCCTTTATTTTTGATTTTGTACGACCATGAGATGGGTGATGCTGCCGGATCTAAATGATGAAAACTAAGAATAAGTTGTCATCAATTTAGAGTTAACGGTAATAGCAGCACCCCACCCCTTTGACAACTAACACTACTCTAGGAAGCACTTCGTAAATCTAGCTCCTTGAAGGTCAGTTTTAACTCCATTTAAGGTGAAATTTAGATCTTTTATGCGAACAAGGTTCGGCAACACTGCCAGGAGGCAAGAAGAAATGCATTGGGCATATGGGAGTATTTTTTGATTTGTTACCTTGGGAATATCAAACTTCCAATGGAATAGAAAATGATATCAACGGGAAGGGCAGTTTGAATAAGTGATTGCCCAGCAGAAAAGTTGAAACTCCAATTTGATTAGCCGTAACTTGATTCCCCATAAGGAATACATGGTATTCCAAAAATTCTTATTCGTCATATTTTTTACAGGTCATATCTAGCTTAATAATCAACTTTGAAAAACTCTTCAACCTGCCACATGTGGAGAAATTCATACTCTCTTGTACCCCCACGTTTTTCTTCAGTTGCATTGCCCATTCCGACTATATTCAAATAAATGCACACATGGTGCGTAACTATATCTCCTCGCCTTAAACGAACCAGTACTCTCTATAATTTTGCCATAATTTATTTATTAATATTAAAATTTAAGGGTATAAAGTTAGAAAAATTAGAAAGTTTTTTGCGAGTTAAATTGTTGGGATCGGTACATCAGCTTCTGAAAAAACGAATTTGCCAGGCTGCTGGCTCATAAATGTTGAGCACCACTGCTGTACATAGTTTCAATTTACTCAAGTCATCAGCTTTATTTTCAAACAGCTAGCATGGCTTCAGCACTGGTCTCATTAACTGAAAATGCCGCTTTATCATCTTAAAGATGGCAGCTCCACCAAGTACTTGCAACAGTGGAGAACAGGGGTTTCATGGCCTCTGGAAGTATCAAGCCTATAGAATTATTATGATAAATGAATATTCAGTGTTGCAGTAACACTCCAGCAAGTTTACGAATGAGGGAAAGTTTGAGAATGATGTCATCAGTTTGTGGGCAGATGGGTGGAAAGATTTTTGTAGAGCAAGAGACTTCACACACGTAAGCCAAAGACTACCAGGCTCTTGCTCAGCACTGGAAAATATGCATACTTTAACAAGAAGTCTATATTGAAAAGTGGCACATTTCCGCAACTCTACATGCAAAAAGTGAAAATAAATTAAACAGTTGTTATTATGAACTAATAATTACACGTACTATTATAGCTGAAAGAAAAAAAGTTTCCCTAGTCTGCCATCTACAGAGAGTTTTATTCTGGAGAAAGAATATGACGAACGTAAAGAGGCATCATTACACTCCTTTTCCACATAGACATTAAGGCACTTGTACCACTTCACAAGTGTCAAGAAACCCTGTTTGTAAAACTGTGTCTCCTGATGAAGTTGCATACGGCAGCTTCCACTGTGCTGTTGGGGTGAAACTGGCATTACGTGAGGCCCATACACTTCCACCAGCGATTGCAATACACCTCTGTTCTCTATTCCAGCCGGTGTCGTTGCCTTGTAATCAAGGGGTCCTGGGTTTGATACCTGGTGGAGACACACAGTGGTTCGGATCCCACTTCAAACTGTAGGTCCAGTCCCAATTAGCCTTACTGTGCATAAAATGGACTTAAAACACCAAATCAACCAACCAACCAATCCATGCCAGCCAGGCACACACATCTCAAATCATCTTGTCTTCAACACAGCAAGGAAAAGGTCATGTGTCAGACAGCAAAGAAGGATGTTGCCGTGTAGCCATAGCATATTACCGGGGGTGTAAGGGGTGCTCCTTGCACGTAGTGCACCCAATAGTCACCCTCACTTCCACATAGTTCACCCTGGACTGCAGACTAACAAGACTCTGGTGACTGGCCCCATGGCCAGTATAATTTTGTTTGTGTTGTCCTGTGTTTTGTCCTTTGTGCTGAGTGCTCCTATACAGCCTCAGCTTTTAACGAAAGTCAGAAGATTTTAATATTTTATGATTTTAGTTCTGCAACGTTAGAGTTGTTATGTGTAACGATAAGGGACTGGACCCCGTATAATGTGACGGGTGCAAAATAGCTTTAGTGCTGACGCACCCAAAATTTTACAATCAAAATAAATAAATAGCATATTACCAATCGTAAATCTCCATGCTTTCTGGAAATGCACATATGGGAAACTTTTTTCCCAACTGTCGCTCGTTGTATATTATAGTGCTTCAAAAGTTGAACAATCCTAACTTTGATCATTCATAACATGGAAACTAGCGATATTCACACCGGTTTTTCTGCATTTTGAGGCCTCATCCATTGAGAAATTTTTGTACTTCTTTTGGATGCTAGTTCATTCCACACAGAAAATTTTAGAAGGTAACGTAGTGGCTCAAGTCTGGATTAAATATTTTGAGTATGTCAATCCAGGGTGAAAAGATTTTGAGATATTATCTCGGAGTTATAATTTGCAGTTTTGTGATTGGCACCATGTTAATCTGCGGTTTGCGACCGAGATAGGTTCCATGCAGAAACTCAATGGTTTTGGAAATAGCAAATTTATGGGTGAAGTGAAAATGTGACATTTTAGTGTCTACTAATCCTGGTTGGCAACATTAGCGGACCAGAATCTTGTCAGTAGATGTAGGCAACATCAAATTTAAGCTTATGAAGCATACATGTAACTCACCAATTAAACGAACATCTGGTCTGGAAGGCAAATAAAATTGTGTGTCCAGACGCCGTTGCAAGGCATCATATTCTCTTAAGAACGTGACAAAAGCAATCTGAAAGTAAGTAAATAAACAATAATGGCAGTAATCAGTGATTTATCTGCACATCCCCCAACACCTTTCCTCTGAAAATCTTCCACAAAGATCCTGTTTATGATCACTAGGGCCCATATAGTTATGCATATTGCACATGGAAATGAATATTTTAAACATTTTTAGATAAATGCATATTGCATATGCAAATGCATATGTGAATCATATGTATAAATTTCTTCCACATTTTAGAGCCAAAAACCACTACTAAATTTGTAATTTATATTTGTCTTTCTGAAATTGCAAAACATCCCCTTTGCACAGATATGTCATATGTTACATTTTACATATTGTCTTACATTTATTAATGCCTTTTGTAACATTTTTTTAAAGAAAAATACAACATACAGGGAGAGTGAAAAGTTTTGAGCCTCACATGGAAGGAGAGATGCTAGGTAGTTAAAATTTTGGAGGATGTAAGGTTTAAGTTTTAGGACACTGCGAATTTTTATGAAATTCACATGTTCTCTTCTATGTTTTTGTCAGGTTGAAAATGAATGAAGTGTCAGAGAAGAGAGTGGCCGACATGGCCGTGATTTTCGGTACCTCTGTTGGAAAGGCCTCACTGCACAGGCTGCTTTGGTCGAGTTTGGCTCACCACACTTCCCCATCCACCTTATTGCCCCGACCTGCCCCAGTCAGATTTTCATCTTTTCCCTGTGAGACTCAGAACAAATCAGATGACTGTAAACAAATTGCAGCACAAAATGCATATGTGCATTGATCTGGGGTGTGATTATGTAGAGAAATCATAATGAGAAACTGTAGCTCAAACACCCCTTCCCTGTGAGGCTCAAAACTTTTTACTCTGCCCTCGTGATAATAAAAGTTATTGAAACCATATTTCCAGCATGTAATATACAAATCAATGAAAGATAACGCAAATTCTAAATACACCAATTGTCACTAACTTTGAAATTCAAAGTGAAATATTTGTGTATAATTTCCACAATGTGATATGCATCTAAATTACTCAACACCATTGTCAAGAGGGGTGTAAGGGGTGACCCTTTCCTAAGACACCCAACTGTCAACCTCACTTCCACGTAGTACACCCTGGACTGTATTTCTCAGACTAGCGAGGCTCTGGTGGACTCACGGCCAGTATAATCGTCGTGTTGATCATTCATATAAATTTGTGGTTGTCACTTCATCTTATCACCTTTCATTCTCATCTTCATGATTAGCCAAAAGTGGCAGAAAGACGAGGTAAAATTAATCAATCAACCATTCATAAACAAAAGTGTAATTATCTTTGACACGAATACAAGTAAAACCCATCAGTGATGAAAACAATACATATACGTCATTGAACAGTTGGAATTTGAAATACGTGGTTGCAATATACCTACACAAGAGAGACTGCACATTTTTTTAAAATTTGATTTTAAAATTTTGGATGCATCAGCACTTATTTTGCACCCGTCACATTGTACGGGATCCAGCCCCTTATCGTTACAAATAACAACTCTAACGTTGCATGAGTAAAATCTTAAAATATTGTGACTTCCGTTAAAAGCTGAGGCTGCAAACGGGCACTCCGCACACATAAGGACAAAAACAGGACAACACAGAATTATATTGGCCGTAAGGCCAGTCGCCAGAGCCTAGTTTGTCTGCAAAATGCAGTCCAGGTGTACTATGGAAGTGAGTTTGACAGTTGGATGTACTACGTGGAAGTGAAGTTGACAGTTGGGTGTGCGTGGGAGATCACCCCCTTACACCCCGGCAGCACAAATATAGCCCATGTTCATTCACAATATGAATGTACAATGAAGGCTGGGCTATGCCCATCATGAATCTTCTTGGAAGTACTTGTACGATGGGAGCCCATTGTCCATCCGGAATGTGTTAACTAGCAATACACTTACCAAGAAGCTGATGATGACAATTACTAGTAGAAGGGACAGCATCTTTCAGGCCTTGGTTGGACTAAGGCCCCCTTTTGTTCCACCGAGAACTCCATGGGGGGATACCCCTGCTTCACCCTGTGGTTATGGGGAGCATGGTTCCCTCTGGGACTCTTTGCTTACTGTGCGAGAGAGAAGGTCCTTATCTGCTGAACACTGTACACTGAAATTGAAAATTACACATGCTTTCCTAGGTCCATGCTGGGTGAAAGTGGAAGGAAGGGTCTTGCAATTACACTGTCCCACAATGTTGGATTTGTCCAAATGCAAGACTCAATCATTTGGAGTAAATAACACATATCAAAAGAAATTGTTAGCAGATGATGTAAAATTTACAGGCTTTCAGTTAAAAATTGCTGAGCACAAAATTTAGAAACTTATTATCAGTTACACTATTACATATGTTTTCAAGCTGATTTCTCCGAGAGTCAGTTTTGGTCAATATACAGGTTGACCCAAAAAAGTAACCCCAATATTGACTATTGAATGCTTGCGGGTACCTCTTTTGGGCCACCCTATAGCTTTAATTATGAAACATCTGAACTGCTGAATTTTTAAAAATGTCCCCAGCCAATATAAAATTGTTAAGGGAGTCTAATTATTGAAGTGTGACTCAAATGAAGATTGGGGATCAAGAGTTACCAGGATGTATCAAATTATAAACGAGAGGTTTACGGTTCAATTGCAAAAGGGCCCACCCCGGTTATGATGGAAAAGATTAGTTATAACTGAGTGAGAATGCTCTCTCCACACTTATCATACCTGCCTGAAGTTCCTGTAGAGTCCTGTCTTAGGTGTCCATAATGTGTCAGAGTCCGTACTTCGACTCTGACCAACTTGACCTCCGTTATATCGTGCCAAGTGTATCAAAGAAGTATCTGAGTAAAACTGTGAGCGAAGGAGAGCGATGTCCTTCCGGACTTTGCATTTATACTCATGCCGGATTAGAGGTGGTTACTCCTCCAGTTCTCTATCGTCGAGGCTACTTTCATAACCTCCCGTATAACTACAGTATTGAAGCAATATGAAATGCAGCGCATTCCTGGGATACTTGGAGGCAATCGATGAAGGCGACAGGTTAATGAACAGAGTAAAGAGAGCATTAAATGAGACTCTTCTCTAACTTCACTCATTATACCTCATCATTATATATTTTACTTTAGATAATATTTACTATCTGGGGTGTAAAGAATGTCCTTTTCTGAAGGCATCCAAACATGAACCTCTATTTTACGTGGTACATCTTGGACTAATTTTGCTGAGTAATAAGGCTCTGATGTATGGCCAGGATAATCCTGTTGGAATGGTGTTGTGTCGCCCATATGTGTTTGTGATTGTACCTTCAACCATCTCATCATAATATCATTCAATCCACTATTTACTATCTGTATTTTGGCTTCTGAAGGATGCATTTTCTTCATATAAATGATGCCATGTCCATTTATACTATTTTTATCAAAATCTTCCAGGATGATAATTTATGAACACAATGCAGGACATGCCACACTGGTGACCCTACCATTGACCATCCTCCCCATCACAGATATCCAAAAGTATCAATAAATCACCCACTCAAGGGTGCCCATCCCTCCCAAGGCCGTGGATGCATCCCCCCCCAAAGTCGTTCAACAAAGTCCCCCCCAAAAGAAATGTTCATCATAACCCTCCCACCCACCCATGCAAACACGCACACACAAACACAAATATAAAAGTTGGATTAACACGCAGTA
This sequence comes from Lepisma saccharinum, assembly GCF_977018435.1. Lineage (NCBI taxonomy): Eukaryota > Metazoa > Arthropoda > Insecta > Zygentoma > Lepismatidae > Lepisma > Lepisma saccharinum. The sequence continues at coordinate 80,940,383 of NC_139235.1, forward strand.
ATTAATTTTTGTTTGAATGTTGATAATTTGATTTCATTTAAAGATAAATCGAAATATGTAAGCTTTAGACAACAAAAACTGACAATATTTTCCATTTATTCAGTCAGTCATAGCACAGGAACACATACAAGTGAAACAAATCGTGCTGAAATCATCCAACACTAAAACTGAAGTCCGCATGTCGGAAGTTCCGAGCCGACTCTGAACTACCACAATAAAACACCAGACATTGTTTACAACTGACTGAGATGTGAACAATTGAGAGGCACACGACATTGGAAATCTTTCATTACAGTTGAAATTAAAAGATTAAAGAAAGAATAAATCATGAAGTAGATGCTGAACATCTAATAACCATAACTAAAAATCAGTAAGAAGTCAATAAAACAAAATGATACCCATTTTTGTATTAAGATATATAGAATTGGTAGCTAAACTATAAGATTTTGTCCCCCCAAAAAAATTCCCATGATGCAGGAGCATCATGAATCCCCCACTCTGGGCACCCCTGCACCCACTATCTAGAAAATAGCACCCCTACCCTCTTTGACATTTAAGATTAGCTAAGCAATTACCAGTTACTTCTAAAGGGAACATTGAACCTCCAATGAATGTACCTAGTTGGTGACAGCTTAACAAAAGGCTCTCTGCTCTGCATTCCCCAAAAGAGGTGGTTGTTGATCTGATAACCACATAAATGTGCTACTAGAAAGGAACTGTTTCTTGGCACTTTGCAATGAAAGGTCAAGCAAGTGCTTTAGGAGGACTTGAGTGAATTGAATTATTATTATTATTATTATTATGTGAACAATTACTTAGCAATTCATATTACCTATATTATTTGTACTTACATTCGAAATTAAACATCTTGTTTAGGGCTCATTAGGCTGATTGCAACGATGAGGGTGAATGCTTAGATAAAGCTAATGAATAGGCACTCTTGAAGATGTACCCAAATCATGAACTCGATGAATTTGGTGATAGTTGATCTTTCACCGTGATTAACCAGTTATGTAATTATTAGTTTAGGATACACCTTTCATTCTTAAATTGTTTTTACCAGAAATAATACTGTTATGCATCTGCCATATTTCTTTCAGAAATGAATTCAATCAGTAAAAAAATATAATTCTGATTAACCCTTTATTTTCATTGATTTAGTCAGGATGGGGGGGGGGGCAATTTATTTAATATGTGGTGTCAGTGCTGAAAATAATTTCTTTTATCTTGGGATTTCTGCTATATAGCATGAGACAGAAAAATGCATCACATGCTTCTTATATTTATCAACTGATATGAATTCAGTAACTTGAAAGAAAAATATTTACAAGACGACAAAATTGCAAATCATCTTACCTAATTTTTGTTCAATGGATGAGTAACTATGTAACAGTTACAACAAACAATGCACTCTATTGTAAGAAACATGATATCTCTCTCTCTTTTTTGTGTGTATGGGGTGGGGGGATAACACAAGGTTGAATAATGTAAATAGCTTTATCAGACATGCTTGTGTGTGCATATGTATATTCCCAATAATGGCCGAACACATGTAGGAACAAGGTGTAAAATCATTTAAGACTGGTGGGGGGAGAAAGATCTTAATCTACAAACCCCCCTCCCCACAAACATACATATAAATTATACAATATTTATTAAGAAAATTCCAGATACAGCACAGGTGGCCATTTTACACTGAAATTGTCAACAATGAAAATACAATGATGATAATAATAATAAGCAAAAAATATAAAAAAATTATAAAAGTAACAAAATAACACAAAAGTGAATAGCAGATTAACAAATAATAAGTGAAAGATGTCACTATTTGATATTATTTACAAACATTTCTTCTAATAGATGACCGAAAGGCAAACTCGGAGGAAAATACGGGCTGCTTCAAAATGATGTGAACGATTTCAACTCCTTATATATTTCTTATTTTTCGTCCAAATTGCTTTAAATTTTACATGTAATTCCTAAAACTGTCCAAGTTTTTTTTTGATAAAATTTTGAACACAGTATCTCACAAATGTTCTATGTGAGCCCACTTTGTTACCCTGCATACATCAATTCGGTAAAACAATTCTGCCCAGACCCGTTTCAACATGTATGCATCAACAGTTTGCACTGCAGCAGTAATGTGCTTTTTCAGTTCATTGACATCTGCGGGTAGAGGAGGTTTGTACACAATGTCTTTTAGATGTCACCAGAGAAAACAATCACAGGGGGTTAAATCCGTGGATCTTGGTGGCCAACATAGTAACTGTTGATCATTTTGAGTAGATTGCCCAATCCAGTGGTCTGGCAGTCTGTTATTAAGGTAATTTGTAGTAAGCATGTGTAGGAATGTTTGTCCAGTCACAGTTTCTTCGTGAAAGAAGTACGGACCGTACACTTTGGCAGATGAAATGGCGCAAAAAACATTAGTCTTCGGTGAATCACGCACAACTTCAACGATTTGATGAGAATGCTCAGTCCCCTAGATGCAAACATTTTGCTTGTTCACTCTTCCTGTCACATGGAACATAGCCTCATCACTGAAACAAAGTTTGTCAATAAAATCATCATCACCACTGCATAACTCTAGAAATGACTCATAAAAACTTTTGCGGGACGTGTGATCATTAGGTGTGAACTCGATAGGGATACATCTTTAAACACCTACGCACTACGTGCCAAACAGTTGCTCGAGGCATTGTTAGCTCTTGACTCACTTTCCTTGTAGACTTTTGGGGGCTGTGTTGAAAACTAGCTCGAACTCTCTCAACATCTGCCTCAGACGTGGATGGTCTACCGGACGATTTTCCTTTGCAAATGCATCCCGTTGTCTTGAATTTATCATACCACTTACGTATGGAGTTCTTGGATGGTGGATCTTTACGAAATTTTGTACGAAACTCATGCTGAACACTAACAACAGACCGACAAACGTGAAACTGTAGGATGCAAAAAGCTTTCTCTGCACCACAGGCAACCATCTTGAAACTTGTCACCCTGCCACCTCGTGGAGAAATTTGAAACTACTACGACCATTGCAAACAAAACTAGGACATGATTGAAAGTATTTACATAGAACTTTAATTGTTGATAAAGTTTTATCGCTCCTGGAATGGTTTCTTATCGTTCAAACCATTTTGAAGCACGCTGTATATTGATTCTTGACGAGAGATCATTGTATTGTGTGGCAAGTCTGTAAAAGATAGATCTTTTTTGAATTTCTACTGTAGGTTTTTTTGTATAAAATAATCTTGCATTGCGAGTTGTGCGCATAGGTACTCTAAAGTAGAATTCCCCAAGAAGTATGTTGGAGCAGATTTTGCCATTCACAATTTTGTATAAACATATTTATGTTATTAAAAGTAAAAATAAATTACTAAATTGAAAATGTATTATTATTATTAATTACCAAAAAAATAAATAAATTTGTTACTTTTAAATATATCAGATATTATAACTAAATTATTACTAACTGGTTAAAGATATTAATAAATTATGAAATAGTTGAAGTGTTTTTATTATGTGTAAGTTTTTATTAAGTTTTTGCTTTATGTTAATATAAATCAATTAGATTTCATAGTAATTATTGTTTTGCATTCTTGCTTTACTTTTATTGTGCGTATTGATGTAGATTTGTTAATGATCTCTTGAGAGAGAAAAAGCCTTGAACACTCACAACTACACTAATTTGTGTATGTATTTAATATTATTCTTAGTACAGTATATTTGAAATTAAAAGTAATTGTTTATCTTTAGGGGCATGCATATTTCGTTTTTGACAAAAAAACGAAATTTGAAAAAACGGATTGTAGTGTTAATTTTTCATGTTTTTGAAAGGTGTGAGATGCATTTTGTGACCATATTTTGTCACGAAATAATGCGAAATGAACTGCAAAAAGCGAAATTAACTCTAAAACACGAAATTCAGGGTTTATTCACCGACACGACACCTTCTGAGGTCTGAATTATCCTGAGAGTTATGCAATTTCCGGAAAATTTATTAATTCTGCTGTTAATATTGGAGAAGCAAAAATGGACTCCTTTACACAGAAATAAACTTAATACTCTGCTAACTACATAAATGTGCTATTAGAAGTGAAATGTTAATTCTGTGGAATAAGTGCAGTTCTTAAATCAAATTTAGGATTATATTCACAATTTTAAAACCAAAATGTCTTTTTATATACCACTTTTCATCCAATTTTTCACCGCTATAACACCGATATTTTATTTTATTTACCGCTTTTGAACCCGAAATTGACTCCATTTTTGTACCGAAATTTTGCTTTTTTATTTACCAAAAATATGTGCCTCTATTTATCTTTTGTTTGTTGTAACAAAAACTCTCCCCCTGAAAATTTTTGGTGGGGAGATATTTTTGAGGCCCAGATTGGAATGTGCTTAACTGGAGCTGCTCTAGTGTCAGTAGTGGGTAGGTCCACCAATCGCCGCTGCCACAGCCTCTGCCCTTCAAAGATGACTTTCCACCAGTAAATGTCAGTCGGCAGTTGCTTCCATTCCTCCTGCGAAATGGCGAATGCCTCATTGGCGGTGTTTAGGTGGTTTGGCCTGGATCACAACCGGCACCCTATCTCATCCCACATATGTTCAGTGGGGCTGAGATCAGGGCTCTGGGATGGCCAGTCGAGTTCATTCACTTCCATGTCTCGTGAAACCACTCAGTTATAGCCCTTGATTTATGGACAGGCACATTGCCATGCTGAAATGAAATGTGCCACTTCTGAATTGTTGCCACAAGGTAGGGAGCACCGAGTTGTCTAATATTGTGTGGTAGGTATCGGCATTCATTTTTCGAATCACCAAAATCAGGGGTGGGAAACCCCCTCCCTCTCTTTTCTCTCCCTCCCCCTTACTTTTTTTCTAAAACAATGTGATATAAAGATTCATCTTCATATACCTAATAGTTTCTGTGAAAAATAACATGAGTTACAACAGGTAAGCCAACAAACTTCCACCATATTTCTTGCAACTAGTAGTGCATTAAGCATTGTAATAACTTTCCCTAACAATGATTGGAAAAATGATTTGGTGTGTTAATGTGGCATTAAATCTACTTATTTATTGCATATTGATAAAGTTTGGATGAACCCAGCATTAATCTGTTTAAAGTATAACTGATTTAAATAGCAATTAATTAGCACAAAAGAATTTGGCATTCATACCGATGACTTATAGTTTCACAAGAAGCCAAGGACATACCAAGAGGAGGGGCCTCTCCGATGGCGCAGTGGTAGCATTGTCACCTTGTAATCAAGGGGTCCCGGGTTCAATCCCCGGTGGAGGCTCATAGTGGTTCGGATCCCACTTGAAACTGTAGGTCCAATCCCGATTAGCCTTACTGTGCATAAAGTGGACTTAAAATGCCAACTCAATCAAACATACAGAGAGAAGACAAAACTGAGATTCAACCATTTCCCCAAACAAAATACCCATGCAATAATAATACTAATTATAGTGCATGAAAAAATAGCATTGTTTAAATTGCAAAGCTGTATGCCATATAATATATTTTGTAGATATTGGAACTGTAACTTACAGGTTCTGAAATTCGACCACTGAATTTTGACCCACAAAGACGACCCAGAAAGCAAGACTGGAAAGGTGAACTTGTAGAAAATGGAATGTTCTACTTTTTTAAGACACATCTGCTAAACAAAGGTTTGCTTCAAGGCGGCAGGTAATTTTTTTATGTCTTTAGTTTCTTGAACTGGGAGAAATGGAATAATGATTAATAGAGCCCGGAAGTTTGGCAAAATGCCTCTTTTTATCTACTGCATATATTGATATACGTTTGTTATGTTGTTTCGAATGTTTTGGAAGCCTTTTCATTTTGCCTATTTGGGACCCCACTGCCTATTTTCAATTATAATGCCTTTTTCAATGAAATTTGACATTTTTTTTAAAAAAAATGTGTATATAAATTATTTTTCTCCAAAAAAAACGTTGTTGGCATTTATTTTTCTTCCGTTTATTATATTATTATAATTTTCGCCTTATTTAAGTAATATTGAACTCACGCATGTTTCAACATTGCTGAAGGAGAAAAGTGTGAGAAAAAAGTATTTCATGCTGAGTCAGGATATTGCCTTTCGGTTAACATTTCTTGTGCATGATTGACTGCTGAAGTGGACAGGTTGATTTCGAATACAAAGAAAATATTTCTGAAATCTCCCTCTCAAACCCGAAAATTTCAGGAAGTTGCGATTGAGCTTAGTTTACCTCAGCAACCAGTCTTGACGAGATAGGGAACCTGGATATCAGCAGCTATATATTATGCTAACAACCTTGAAAAAATCAGTGAGGTGATCGATGCTCTTCCAGAAAATGAAGCGGCTTCAATTCGTGAAGTGAAAAAACTCCTGTGCTATTCAAGTTTACTTTTGCACATTATGGTGCATTGCCAGAGACAATTACAATTATAGCATCCATGAAAATCTTTGAGGAATCTATGCAGCAGATGATGGAAGTGCCAGGAGAAAAGGGGTGAGCTGTTGCGGAAAAGTGCTAACGGGTAGTGAGTGCAAATGAGAACTTGAAACAATTGAAAACAATTTGCGGGTATTCTAAAAGGTGAAAATGCTGTTACCAAAATGAGTCCAGCTACATTAGCTTGTTATATGTATGCTCCAATAACTTCTGTCGAAGTAGAAAGATCATTTTCTATTATGAAAAACATTCTCTCTGACAGGCGACTATCAATGAATGTTTAGAACTTAAAAAGCACCTTGTAGTTATGTGCAATCAAGACGGATAAAATTTAAATGCTCTTCCCAATTTAGATTTTAACATTTTGCCAGAAATTATAGATAAAAGTAAGTGACTTCCAAATGTGCCTTTTTTCGGTTTATTTTGCCTTTTTTTCATTTTTAGTGCCTATTTACCACATTATAAATGCCTTTTTGCCTGCCTATTTTAACGAAAATAAATGCCTGAACTTCCGGGCTCTAATGATTAATCATTACTTAGTATTCATTCCTTTTTGCTGTTAGATATAGAGTTTATTTATCCAGTTGTTATGTGCTGTTTGATCCAAGGCTAGTTTTAAGATTTCTGCTAATATTTATCCTTTATTTATACCAATCCTCTATACATACACTTCCCCACCCTGACTACATACATGGCGCATGTGTGTGTGTGTGTGTGTGTGTGTCTCTCTCTCTCCCCCCCTCCCTCCCTCCACCCCCTTCTCCCTCTCTCTGTTTCTTTCCTTTCGCCATGACCTGTAGGACCTGTTTAGGTATGAAAACCTGCGCAGGCTCAACTAGGATTCAAACCTAGGTCTCCAGCATAACATGCCATTGCTCTACTAACTGAGCTACCTAGCCAGCCCTGGTTCAAGTAGCCTAGGGGTCCGTGCTTGACCCTCTTTAATTTTGTAAACTTTTACAGGTTGTGCATATGTATCCCTGCAAAGTTTCAGATTCATAAGTATTTTAGGTGGGGCACCAGGGCTTCTTCTGTGAAGGTCACTTCTTCAATGCCGCAGCAAATAAGAATGTTACGATGAATACGCCCCAAACTTTAGCAAACTGTAACTACTGAATAAACTGTTTTGAGAGGCTGGTATTTCTCCAGTTCATGGGCCATGGGCATCTCGTAAAGCTACTTAACTGATGGCCTGCCTGCTCAAATATTTAGTGAGTTATCTACCCTTAAACCCCTCCCCCAAAATTTAGTTCCCAATATTTGGACCCATTTTCAGAAGCCTATATCTGAAAACCGACACTTCTAATTTTATCTTTGTTATCATCACTGGAGGGAGCACATCCAAGTTGTCTAGAAACCTTGTGTTTCATTTTGGTATCTAGCCACCATATTGGATTCAAAATTGCGGAATTCATATTTTTATATCACTTGTTTCTTGGCTATTTATCAACCGATTTCAATTTTCTTTTTCTAATGTGAATACTCTAAATTATATCTTGAATTGTTGTTGTTATGATTTTTTTTGCTAAAATCAACAATACTGCTATAAATTTGAAAGATAAAAATTATGTAGATAATTTGTAGTAATATGACCAATTTATGCTTTGTGGGAGAAATTCACCCGTAACGTAGGGTTAACTGGTTTCTTAGATCAGGTAAATCATATTTGTATGACTTTACTCTGGGGGAGGCCATTTATGTTGCAGAATGCCCAGAAAGTAGTGTGATCTGATTCCAGACCTGCCGTTTCAATTGTAATGATGATGAAATCGGCTGCTTTCAGTTTGTACCCAACTGATATGTTCGCACAAATTAAAATGTGGGGTTATGACATATAATGTATGCCAGGGCTGCCTTGGGCCTGAAAAATAATTTGCTTCAGTACTAAATTATGTACTAATGTTTCGCTACACTGTAGGCTTGATAATTACATATTTAAGTCTAGAAATATGTGGTGGTTTAACAGTTTTAATAGATTAATAATGTGGTACACTTATTTTACATTTTTTTGTGCATATAGCACACCTTCCCAACCATTTACAATATTTTCCTGCTTATTACGATTCCTGGAATATTAGTGTTTCAGTTGCACGTCCCTGAAAACATGAATCAGATTTCACTTTATTATAGTATGCACTGTATTTTTGTTGATTGTTCAGTTACATTTTGAGTTTTTTAATTTTTTCTTTTGCACAATGTGCTTTATCATATAATTTACATATTTATCTTATTTTAATACCAATGTGTGTGTTGTAACTTTTTTCTGTTTGGTTTCAATAAATCTGATTGTTTTCATAAGTTTGTTTTTGTTTATTTAATGACATTTAATTTTCATAGTTAGTTTCTTTTTGTACCGTATTGGAGCATATTAATAAAGATGAGCAGCTCTTCATGAACATGTACTCCAACGGTACTAGAGTACATGGTGAAGAAATGAGCGTGTCCCTTTTTGTATGAGAAAAGTCCTCCCCCATATAGTTTCCAAATTAGTCACCTCTGATATATAACTTTTTTTATATATACAAAGTGATAAATTACATAATTACTCATGCAGAGAGGTGTATGGGGGTGGGAAGGGGGGATGTAACATGTGCTAAACTTCTGAGTATATGCTATTTCTTATATCCAAGTGTGATAGCATGCTAACTTTATGAGCAGATTCTCGGCCTTTTTATTTACACAAAATGAAGTAGGAGCTCATTCTTATTAATACGACCTATTTATTTTTAAATCTTATTGAAAGCAATGAAAAAGATGGAATTTCTGCTTTACTATGAAATTAAAAATGTACAAGACATTTCATGTACAAGTCTCAGTTGATAATATACGTACATGTTGTTTTGAATATACAAATGATTCAGAGAGTTTCAGACCTAATCAGTAAAAACAAATGCATCACTTTTGATGAGATATTGCTGACTGATTTCAGTCATTTGCAGCATTCTCGATGTTCTTGGATGGCCCATTTTTCACTATTTCGTTGTCGCATGTGAAGTCTGCCATCCAGTTCAATCCAGTTGCACTTGAAATCACCAGCACTGTCCACACAGCCACTAAATGCCTGCAAATACTCGCCATGTTCTCTCTCTTCTTCCATAAGAACCATGCGGTTCATCTCTGCCCATGGTAGTCACTCTCCATCATGTCAGGCTTAGAGTGACCGTAACATTTTAGCCCAAAGGTTAGTTTAGTCCCCTCCCCCTCCTAAAAAATTGGTTACACCTAATTATAAAATTATTGTTATTAAAGTATTATTATTAAAGAATGGGTCACATAAATGATACATCATAAACAATAAAGGAAATATGATCTCCCGTTGTCAAAAGTATTAATTATTATAATCTCGGAATGACTGGTCCATAAACTCTCACGTTAATCCTATGCCGAAGTTTAGGAATGCTAGAAATATTTGTCAGAAGAACGAATCTTCTTGAGAACAGCTTTTTTCTTCTTCATCAAGCGTTCATAAAACTCCCGCAACTTAAAGTTCACTCATGTCATCAAGATAGACTTCATTGTTGAAACATATAAGCAAGATTTTTCATCTGTGCACATATTGTTCATGATTGAAAAAAACATGCTCATCAACATGTGAAAGGGGGGAGGGGGTACCAGGCAAGCCTAACACTATTTCCACTGCTTTCAAAAGGGCATCACAATGTGGTCCGCTACGAACGTACTTAAACCTGTATGCATTTATCCGACAAGCATTATTTTTCTTTCCAAGCAATTTTGGAGTTGTGTTACGTTTTCTTTTCCTTATTGCCACTGATCGGAGAGTTTTGTTTTGTCTTCTGAACTAGAAAATATATTATCTAATTCATTAGGAATTGTGGAATACTGTTTTGGATATCAGACCAACTGGGTGCACTCTGCAGCAGAGAGAAAACAATACAACCAGCGACGTGAGTCAACTTAAACCATAAAGTGTTGTCTGAATGTTCTCAACGGCAATGGAACATTTTGATTGTTATGAAGTGCTTGAAATGCAGTCCAGCAGTTTTTTCACACCAACATTTTTGTTAGCATGAAATGTCTCTCAAATTTAGACTTAGTTTTCAAGCTAACGTCTATACTTTTATAAAACTGGACAAATAGTGTGTCTTAATAATATTGATGGGACGACCAGGACACACCTATGAAACAAGATGTATGTTCACCCTAGTCAGACTGTGGTTACATGGGACTAACTGAGGCTGCATGAAACAGTGCTGCCATCTTATGGCTACATGACCTTCAAGATCACCATGATGATTTCACCAAGTGGCAGTCTCATTCCACATACTGGCTCGAAATCATAGTCACGGTAAATCATTAGCCCTCTTAGTAGTAGTAGGTAAGGATGGGTACAGTTCCCGTAATATAATCAGCACCATTAATTAATTAATCGCTTTTAAAAATGAGCAGTTGTAATTTCCTGACTGTTTAGGATCCTGAAAAGTTGGGAATTTCCAAAACCTGGGATCAGGATGGGAATTTTTTTTTCCTGATTCCAGTGCTGACTTTACAGGATCCTGCACACCCCTAGAAATTTATCACTGGCTGACTGCATGGAGCACCCTACTTACAGTTTCAACTCTGTGTGTCATGAAATGAATGTAATATGAATATGAGTGAACAATTTCTACTTCTTGAGAACAGATGTGAGTGATCATGGGGATGAATAATGATAAGATTAAATTGATGAGGAGACAATCATCAATGATTACATATGTCAAGTCTGAGTGAGCTCATCCTGGCCTTTAGGTTGAGTGAAGGTAGAAGGTGAATGTTGAGATGGATTTGAAGCAGTGCTGTAGTCCCAACATTTTCACACCGTATATGCTAAGTTTCATGAAATGAAGTGTAGATCATGTTTCCATTAAATACATGGATGAAAACATTTAACTGCTACAAAAAAATGTCATTCATGGTAGATACAGGTGGAGATGTTGCTCTACTCGTTATTGGCATAAAAGAGACATATTACTACAGGGAAAGAGTTTTATTTTTTTTAAATAAAAATTATGAAACAAATGGCATGTTATTGTATTATATTTTCTTGTTGATATTGCTTTTGTGAATTATCAGGTTGTATTCTTTTAGTAACTTTAATAATACTGCTAATTACACTAAAAATTAAAAAACTTTGACAAAATGAACAGAAAAAGCAATAATTCTCTTTCTTTCTCTCTGTATTTAAAACTGATATACAACAGATCTCAATTGTTGTGTTTAACGATCATAGTCCACTGCCAATTATTGCAGAAAAGAGAGACAAGAACATTGTTGAGTTTCCCATTGGACATATTTCATAAACATAAACTAAATGAAAGTAAAAGGTACACGCCAATGAGCATGGAATATATTTTAAATTACATATACATTATACACACACACATGTATTTATTCGCAAAAATACTTTGTTTGATGTTCAAGTATAAGGGTTGCCCAAATGAAAGCGAGAGACTTTGTTTTTTTCTGTAATGATTTATTGGTTGGAATTTATGAACATACAGGAAGTAAAAGTGATCCATGGGTGACATATCCTCTACACATAGTCAAATTGTCTGTTCAAGCAAGTGTTCCAGCGCATCACAAGGGTATGGATACCCTGAGCCAAGAACATCTATGGTTGACTGGGGAACCAATCTTCAACGACGTCACGGCCCTCAGCATTGTTGGCGAACCGGCGGCCCTTCAGATGTTTTTTTTAGTGGCCCAAAGATGTAGTAGTCGCAGGGCAAGAGATCGGAGCTGTAGGGAGGATGGTTGAGGACTTCTCAGCGGAAACACAGCGGCACACCTGTGCAACATGAGGATGTGCATTGTCGTGTAACAGAAGAATCTCTTTTGACAACATGCCAGGTCACTTACTCTTGATGGCCGATTTCAGATTGTTTAGGGTAGCCAATCCGAAAGCAATGGGCCCTCACTGTGCATGTAATCAACACACTACGCCATCAGACCATACCAGTCTGCTTTCTTACATACAACACCACCTACCAGAGTAAACACAAAGCTCTGCGTAGTTAAGCTACGACAAAACCTTAGTTTTATTTGGGCAACCCTTATATATGCACACAATTTACTTTCATGTTTGATAACTTTTCTAGGTAGTTGCTAACACTGGCTCTTTCTCGTTATTCACAAGATGCGGTGAACACAATTCTGACAGCTAAGAGGCTGTTGGCCACTATACCTCAAAGTTGCTCACTTCCGCAACACATTTTTTACATATAACACCAAAGTGCAGCATATTAAAAGATCCTCTGTCCTTTCTACTTCCATGGGTCTCCCTTTTACGGAACTTAGTTGCTAACTTTAGCGAGGAGTCGCTATACCTGAAAGATTTCAAATTCCAGCTGGTGCTGAAATTCACGGAATATTGACAAGTTACTTTTTTTTTTTTTTTTTTTTTTTTTTTTGCAAATTTAGGTGTTCTTTAGAAACTAGTCTGCTTGAGTTACATAATATCTTATCAGGTTTTTATGTGATTTCCACATCTGCATCTGAAGGGCCATTCAGACCTTTACTAATTTTTTGAATGTACATTACACTTAAGCACCCTCGCCGTAATAGCCTTTTTCATACAAGGAAAGTAACTCTCACAAACTTAAATCGCATCAATTCAACATGCATTTTCCTAGTAACTGTGAAATATACACTGTACCTAGAATAGTAAATGACACTATCACCTAATTAACCATTAGCGAAAAATTATCAACTGATATTAATTGATCATTTTTACTATACTCTATTATTAACAGAATATTCTTATTATGAAGAAGAAAATATAAATTTCAGAAAAGTAGAGAGGCATTTTCGCTATGTATAAAATGTTCTTTTTGAAGATAGAAGTTGAGATAAACTATGCATTAAATTTATCTCAATTGAAATATAACTAACTAGTTTTTCAATATGCATATAAACGCAATGCATTAAATTTGATAATTAAAATCTGGATTCAAAATCGAAATCTTATTGCAAACATCCAAATATGGACGGCACGCAATGCCAATGTGTAAATCTCGGGGTATCTGTGGGCAAGACTGGATTGATCTTCCCCAGGATTGATTCGGATGTGGATGCTATGGTGCCACTCGGTATAGTTCCTGACTGCCACACAAGACCTAATTTTGATTTTCAATATGGGTGATCTAAGCTAAGAAATTGTGTAAGTTGATGCCTACAGCCTGTCATCAGTGAATGCCTGAAGACAACCCTATAGGGTAGTGAGTGTGGTGCTCATCACCAGAGTTGAGATCTATAATGTGTGTAGTCCAGTGGTGTAGCATCCACCCACTCAGGTGTAGGGGCCTGACAATGTTCTCTACGTGCCATTGAAATATTTAATAAACCCAGAAATACAGCAGATAAGGTTGCTTATGTGCAAAAATTCGATTTCAGAAACACGTTGTGAGTAAACAATGGCATAATTTAAACTAAAAATTTCTGGTGGCGAGCACTGAAAAGAAAGATCCTCACTTATTGTTTTGTATTGGTGAACTTAGATGAAGGATCATTAGTCAGAGTTAACTCTATTATACGAACCAGCTTGCACCACAAATAATTTCAGGGCTCGGTGTTTATTTTTATTGATTATTAATATGTATCAGGCTGTAACAAACCCATCTCGTTACAAATTGTACGAGTTCCACCTCTGTATAAATGACCTTTCTTAAAATCTAATGTATTGAGAATTTAATTTGTATATGGTTAATATTTAAGGATGGATATACTTTTTATAGTTGGTATTTCCTCCACCCTCTTGGCTTGGCTAGCAGCTCAGTTGGACTCCACCTGCGGGCGAGAGAAGATGGCCTCTGCCTTCGGGCGAGAGAAGTTACACTCCGTCTTCGGACGAGAGAAGTGGACTCAGCCTACGGGCAAGAGATCCCACTCCACCTTTGGGTGAGAGAGAATATACTCCACCTAAGGGTGAGAGGACCCACTCCACTTTCTAGCGAGAGATGCCCACTCTGCCTAACCAGCGAGATAAATTTAGATGACCCTTTTTAAACCCCGTCTCTTGGACGGTGGGAAATTAAAGTGACACCCCGTCGTATCGATGCTGGGAAAAGTCACTTCATATCGTTTCTTATCCAATGTGGTAACCCGTCTCCCTGACGGGAAAAACCATGTTACCATGGTTACCTCAAGCTTTCTCTTTTCTGTAACTTTAATCTAAACCTTTGTGATTGCCGTTTAACAGGAATAATATGTATCATATAAGAGGTTGGGTATAAATGTATCAGTTTCTTAGTCCGTTGACTGTAAAGTTCAAAAGATTTCCACACCTGTAGCTGTGTAACCATAGTTTTAATGTATAACCCTACTGTAACGGGTCTAAGATTATTTCTTGTCTACAATTGGTGTTGAATAAACTTTATGTGTTAAAGTCTTTCCTGAGTTTTCTCTGTATCGCTCTGGCAAAATCTCCGATGTGGGCCTTACTAAGTGCTCCTACACCCGAACCCTGAGTGTAATGGAATCACATGCCCCGACTGTCAAAAAGTTTTAGCATTATGGGTAAATCTGCAACAAGAGTAACCAGCTCCTATTTCAAATCCATCCACCGTACAATAATTCTCCTGTTTTGTCACTGACCGAGGAGGAACATTGCAAGGCAATCGAGTCAGTTTCCATTAACATATCATGAGATGATGTCTGTAGTAATAAGCAGAGATATGCTGGTTTAGCCATAGGAACCCAAGTAACTTGACGTTTGAGTCTCATCTGAAATGCTAAATTAACCTTCGTGCTCACAAATGAAGTTCAAAGGAACTTCATTTCCTATCTTTTTACACCATTTGTCAGAAACTTAGTGAGTGTAAATTTCTCCAATAAAGAGAGACTTCTCAACCAGTCTGTTTCTTATTGCCACACAATGAACAGTCAAACTTGGTAATTCATGAACTTTTACCACTAGTGCTCATTTTTTACATATAGTTTTTAAGATGTATCTTCCCACCTAATATTTTCAAGGGGTACCCGAAGCATTTTTCATATCCAAATAATAGCTGAGATAAATTTCCCACATTGTTCACACCTGTTACATGTTATTCTAAATTTTTCTTTGAACTGGTAAACACTTCTAAGGGGCCCACAAGCTCAGTAGGAAGTGAGACTCGGGGGGGGGGGGGGAAATTGCATCATTGCCTCAAGAGCCAGTACACCCTCTGATAATAAGTTGTGTATTATGCATCCCTCTTCTGTAACACCATTATTTTGGGGGATTTTGTGAATTTAATTTTTGTTCTGTTTTGAAGTTTTGTGGTCATTTCTCTTGAACCTGTTTTTTTCTTTTCCAGTGTGTTGTTAGTGTTTTGATTAGCATGATATATTTTCTAAAAAGGTCTTGTTCACGAAATGTCTAAGAAATGTATATTCAGTGGCATATCAAAAAGAAATGGCATTGTTTAAATTATGATTAATAACACAGATCCACTAATTCCATGCCCACGATCTTTACACACAATCAGTGAATGAATGATGACACTGGTTAATCTATAGATTCAGTTCAATCTCCAGAGGAGGAATTGTAATTTTGCATGATCATATTAGTCAGTATAGTTTTATTATGCAAATGTGGATAATTTTTGATTGAATCTTGGACTGGCACAGATAGCTAAGGGGATAGAATTTGGGGCTCCTGGAGCCCCACCCCCTCAAAGTATGAAAGAAGAGCGTTTACTATTCTTTAAACAATTCGCCTCAATAGTATTTTTTCTAACTTGATATGTAAGTCGATTAATAAAAAATTGGGAGACAAGTTGGATCATATTTGGGATAAAAGTAAATTTCTTGTCTGTTGTAGCTGTGGGTGGGTCTAGTACAGTGGGATCCATGAGTATTATCGTGCAAATTGTCCATGGCTATTTTCATTAATTTTTCTCTTACATCCTGTGGGTTTTTAAGGGATGAATTTTTATGTAGGCTGGTGCAGAAATTATCAACAGCTTGTTTTGAGTTTTCTTTTAATTCTTGAAGCTCTCATTGGGTCAAATAAAGTGCACGAACATGGTGATGGACAATTTGCACGGTAAAACTCATGGATCCCACTACATCCATTGCCATTCAGCTTCTAGCATCAATGCATATATATGTTACAGGACACTCCATATTTTTTTAACAAAAGGTCCAAAATATTTTGCTTACAGGGGTACACAGAAAACTGCTCTACACCACTTGATGTAGTTCTACCTCCAATCCCACCCTGTGCACTCATGGCATAATGCAGTGCAGGGGAAAAGTTCCTTTGTTTTAACAAGAGGGGTACTTTTAGAGTAAGATCTTTGGTACGATGTTTTTTCTCACTCTCCGGTTATTTACAACCAGATAGTGGGACATGGTAAGCATAGGGAGGAAATTTCTTCACAAGGTGACTCATTCCTCTTCAAATAAACACCAGTGACCTTCCTGGTGGAGTAGTAGTTACGTCGTCACCTTGTAATCAAGGGATCCTGGGTACCCATTGGAGACGCATAATGGATTTCTCCTTAAACTTTTGGTCCAGGGCCAATTAATGTGTGCATAAAGACTTAAAAACACAAATACTGCCTCTATGATAGGTACTACCCCCAAAACAGCTACAATCCCCAGGTAATTAATTGGAACCAGTAGAGGCGATTGGGTGCCAAAACTGGGTGTCCAAGGACAGTTTACTTTTTCTTGGTAGACAAAGAGGCCATAATGCGGGGACAGAAAGTGGGGGCAACTGCCCCCTAATCGTCACCACTGGGCCAATAGTACTTACTCACTGGAGTAAGTAATTACGTTTGTGGTACACTCCAGTACAATTCATCAAAGTTAAAACCAAAAATGTTTGTTGAAATATCCCCGGTTGAATGCTGATGTATTGTCATATCTCCACTTTCGTCGGAAATGTGTTGGCATTTTCGCGTGTTTTTACGCCAACTTTACACGTTCGGATGCGACGAATCTGGATGTCAAGTGGCGTGAATTATAAACAATAATATTTTATGTAACAATTTAATCTAAATTCCTAATTTGCTTTTACATTTCAGATGTGGATTTGTTGAAATACCGCACAATTTAAGTATCGATATTAACACAGAATTTGATCTTTTCTTGGCGGATACGCAGTCTAGAGTTCAGATGTTTCCCTGATGATTCGGATTCATCCGTTCCTTGGTTAATATTGATGTGAGGTGTCAAAATATGGCGACGGACTTAGCATTTGGTAACGTATATACATTTTTCATTACCATTTTTTGCACGAACCATGAGGTGACATAGTACTAACGTAGAATATAATAGCCACTTAGTTAATTTATGATGTTATTACTGCTGTGTTTGGTTTGAAAGCGAATTAATTTTGCATCAGCCATGTTCAAAATGTGTAGTGGTAAACTCGTGACACTTTAAAAAGTTACGAAATCATAATGCTTGAGTTTTTCCGCGATTGTAATGTCATGTATATATTTCGATACCCTGTAATACCAACACTTGATATCTAGCAGGGCGAATATAGTATTTAATTTCGTTCTATTATTTGTTTATGTTCCACTGAATCCACTTAATCTTGAACATTCGAAAGTAATGACCCAAATAAAATGTTTTCTAAATTGAGGGGCGTTGCAGGGATTAATTTTACCTCTGCAATGGTTTCGCTTTTTATTAAAATAACCGGGGTCGGTGACCAACCGCACACCCTCGAAACTTTCGACATTTTTTATTTAATGGAAATACTTAAGTGTTTACGGAACACAAAATTTGTTTCGCCCCGCGTAAACCACAAATAGAAGAGAGATTTTATCCGAAATTATAGTCCGCGTAAATAGAAAACGAATAAATAAAATAAAAGTACGCAGATTATGATTACATAATGTAAACTTTCCTTGGTAACTGTTACGAATGTTTAACGATTTTCATAGGAGGAAAACAAGGTATTTCAGAATTATAGAAATTATTATTACACTAAATTTGAACCTTGGTGAAAGTTTACCACTGTTTGGAGTTAAAAAAAAAGTACAATTTATCGGCGATATAACAGAGTAAACAGTACCATGATGAAATCGGAATTAAACAATCTGAACTTGGGCTCTTTCCTTATTTGAATCTCGTAATAATAATAATTTGAATACCAGAATACATTTTAATTTTGAAGATGTGGCCCACATCAGAAAGTATAATGCCATAACTGCCCATACCATAACGAAACTGCCAGGATCTAACACTCCTCACTTAACAGGAGGGTACTGCTTTACTATACCGGAGACACCTATCAATGATTTATTTCGCAATTTTTTACATTGCTAACGTACTATTCTGCATTGCGGAACATTTCTTTAGGTGAAATAATGCATTTCTAATGAAAATAATGTATATTTCTTACATTAACGAGTACTTACTGTTGTTCCTTATTTCCACACACAATATGGCGATAACTTACCCATTCATCGTGCGTTGTGCCAGTGTTTTGTCGATTTGTAGTGTGCATGCAGTGTTGCAACCTTGTTCACCGAAAAATACCTGAATTTCACGAAATTTTTTCACCAAAAAAAGTTGAATTTTTGACATAGAGAGGAATTATTAAACCATTGACGTTAGCCCCAAAAACCATTGACATTAGCCCAAAAATTCACGATAGCCCCACGAACCATCATGAGGACGAGGTATGTCTACTAGGTTAATTTAGGCCTGTTAGGTTAGGTCCCATTAGCCCTCCTGTCGTTCAATTTAGCATATACGGACAACATCGGTTTTTCTCGATGAAAGAAAATACAAGGAATTCTTTTAATTTTAACCTTCCACGTCCTGCATTCCACTTCTTTCTTCAAGATTCCGTGTTGAATTTCAAATTCCATGGCATCTTCCGCACCCGGCAACAACTTCACGACGCACCATCGACAAGTCATCTTGTAGCAATAACACTGCGTGGTTTGAAACACTGACTACGGGGTTTACGCATTGTGCTCTCATGCAGAAAGCAAACGGCGGTAGCAGCAATAGCGTGTCGGAAATAGATTTTCGTAGAAAACCACATGCATTCGCATTAAAATGGATCAAAACTACAGCCGGCAGCCGACAAGAAGATCGCTGAATGAAGGGAGACGGGGCACAGAGGGAAAGGGAGGGTCAGGTTCATTTGCAGAATTTAGGGGTGGTCGGGGAGATAGAAGTCTTGTTTTCTTCTTGGCAGGTCATTGTCAAGCTGACGAGAAGAGTTCTGGCGAAAGAGCAGCTCCCCCACGCGAAAGAGTGGAGTCGCCTGGCAGTACGTCACACCTCTTCTGCCAGCGCTCTTCTCGTCGGCTGCCAGCTGTACATTCCCGAACATGAACAACGCTACAGAAAATGATTTGCGTAAGTACTTTCTCCTGTAAATTTGAAGAAATCTGTCTCCGGTATAGTAAAGTGTTACCAACAGGAGTAAAATTACTATTTGTATCAGACCCAGCATGCTTAATCGGGAATGGGGTACCCTTGACACTCTGTACCCCCTAGAGAAAGTGAAATATCTTGCATGGTTTAAGAAGATTTTGTTGTTTATGAACGTTTTCAGTTGATTTTAGCTCTCAGAAATGTGTTATTTTGAAGTAAAGTATGTCTGTAAATATGCGATATCGCCCGAACAGATTTCTTCAAATTTACAGGAGAAACTACTTACTGAAATCAGTATCTGTAGCATTGACGAAGTTCTTCGAGGTATTTTCTTTCACGGAAACTGAAAACTTCACCATAGAATGCTGCAGAATAAGCAATAATCACTTTTTATGTAAGGAACTTGCATTTTCTGTAAAGCGAGAACATTATGCCGTTGTTTCCATTATGTAACTGCAGATGGAGTTCGCGTCGAAAGTCACGTGGTCTCGCCAGTGTTTCCAAACGTGCCTTTTTTCTATGATTTTTTTTTCTTTTCTTTTTTTAACTATGCTTACCTAACCTTGCCTGAAATGGTTCGTTTGGCTTTCCATCAATGGTTTGTGGGGCTATTGTGAATGGTTTTTGGGGCTATCCGTCAATGGTTCGTGGGGCTATCGTGAATAATTTTTGGGGCTATCCGTCAATGGTTTGTGGGGCTATCGTGAATGGTTTTTTGGGGCTATCCGTCAATGGTTTGTGATGACATAATGAACACGAAAGTAGGTATTTTTCGGTTAAGAAGATTCAAACATACCCACTCCAAATCGATAAAAGAAAAGCACAGTGCGCGATGATCCATGAGGAGTGCACGCCATATTGTCTGTTACCCTAGCGGAACAAGGAAGACAAATAATGACTCGTAATATGAAAAGTTGACACTATTTTATGGAATAAGGCATAACTTCACCTGAAAGAATCTTCCGCAATGCAGAATAGGTAAGTATCAATGCTAAAATTAACGAAATAAACGAGTGACAGGTGTTTGGGCGATATCGCATAATTACCAGTATGTCTGTTACATTAGCACGTTACTTTAATGTGAAGCAGAACAGCCCAAAGGCTTCATGCAAGTGAATATAGCACCCAAAATGACTTTCCACAACAGCAGCTATAATTTTATGTAGTTAGGTTTGTTACTGATAGTTATTTTCGGCGTGTTCTTTCTCTATTTTAGTGTACATACAAACAGTTTTTACTAACAATCAGAGGTGAAAATACTTCAAAATTGCAGCTTTTAACTTATGTGGGCCATTGTTCGGGATCAAATATCTCCGTTAGGGTGAATAGGGGTAAGTGTGATCACGTTTTATGATAATTACACTTTAGTCTTTCATAACTTGGGCAACCTCATTAGGACCAAGATGTTTCTTGGTCCAATTTATTCTTCTACATAATAGTTACTTACTGAGTGAATTTCAATAACTTCCCCGTACTCGGTTTCCGGTAAAAAAATGAAATAATTTACAATTACCATGATCACACTTCCCCAATGAAGTGGGGTAAGTGTGATACATGGACTTATGTACATTCTGCCGTACGAACTTTTTTCTTTGCTGTAGTACCAATTCTTTGCAGAAGGAGTTCTTCAAGTGATGCATGCTTCAATGGTGAAGTTTGTGCATCCACCAGGGTTGATGTTGAGGATGCGTCTGTGTCCAAAGAACAGTTTCCAGTTTCGACAGGCACATTGTCTGTTGAACGGGAAGTAGCTCTACTCTAGGGATCAGGCTGCAGTCTCTTGACTAAATTGTATTTTTCCAAAAGTTTTGAATCAAAGTTTTCCTTTGGAATAATGTTCCCTTTGACAGGGACGGCAGTAATTTTTTCAGAACAAATTGAAGAAATTGTGTTTGAAACCATGAATATGCCTCTGTGTAAACCCATGAAACCATTCATGACTGGGTTTTCCATCTTTGAATCTGGTTTGCAACTAATTTGCAGTCACGTACTGTTGCACTAAGTTGATACACTCTTTAAGGGCATGCGATACAATTTCCACGGGAGTCTTCCCAAGCCCTTCCATCCATGCCAGTGTGGCAACTTAGCTCTCTTGGAGCCAGATCTGGCTCTTTTGTGCACTCTAGCCGGACCCCGGATGCTGCGATGCCAAGGGTCCCGGGTTTGAATCCCGCTCGGGCTTGGTTGTTTGCGAATGTCCATTCATCAATTTCATCACTCATCCCCATCTTCACAAATTAGCCAAGAGGCACAAAACGCAAAGTAAAATAAACTAAGTCAATCAATCTATCTTTCGTGCACTCGTTCGGCTGTGAACTGGGATGCCCACCCCCCTTGCCCCACTATGATGCCATCTCTGGTTCCGACCCACATAGACCACCTTTCGTCATAATTATACATTTTGCATGTGACGTGATATTGTTATATTGGCTGCGTCACCCCACTCCCTCTTATCTCCCCAGCTACTTCTTTATAGCTCAATGTTAGATGTGAAATTGACATAATATTGTCATCAGGGAATTCTTTACTTTCGATTTCATACCACCATCTGTGGATTATTGAGATGCCGCCGGATCTAGATGTTGAAAACTAAGAATAAATTGTCATCAATTTAGAGTTAACGATACTAGCAGTGCCCCACCCCTTTGACAACTAACATTACCCTAGAAGGCACTTTATCCAGCCATCGTAAATCTAGCTCCATGAGAGTCAGTTTTAACTCCATTTAAGGTGAAATTTAGTTATTTTATGCCATCAGGTTTGGCAACACTGCCAGGAGGCAAGGAAAAAAGCATTGATCATATGGGAGTATGATTTGATTCATTCTCTTGTGAATATAAAACTTCCGATGGAATAGAAAGAGACGTCAACGGGAAGAGAGCAGTTTGAAGATGAATTTCACCAGCGGAAAAGTCGAAACTTCCATTTGATTAGCCGTAACTTGATGTTGAAGTTGATTCCCCATAAGGAATACATGGGATTCCGAAAATTATTATTCATCATATTTTTCAAACATCGTGTCCAGCTTAATAATCAACATAACAAAATGTTTGCACTTGCAACATGGAGAGAAATTCATACTCTTGGATACACCCAGGGTTTGTTTTAGTAGCAGTGTCCATTCGAGCGATACTGAAATAAATACACAATTGGTGCGTAATTGTATCTCCTTGCCTTAAGGCTTAAACTAAAGCCCACTTTGTCAGGGAATGTAAATGTGAAGCTAACTCCTGCTCTTCTCTAGCAGGAATCTCAGTGTGTCTGCCTCCTCAATCAGTTGACTTTAAAGCAGGTAACACTTTTTGTCTCCCCTTCCATCCTTTACAATGTAGCACAAGAGTTGAATATGGGATTTTAAAACACTTAGAAATATCACGAACACTTGCACCTTTTTCAAGTTCATTCAGGGCATTGCCTAACTCTTCTACACTGTAGCTTCCTCGCACACCCCTGTTTGTTTTCTGATGTAGTTACGTGGCATTATTAACACTGAAAACAGCAAGAAGTAGCTATTTGAAATTCAACAGCACTGATCACACTTTCCCAAACACAGTGAATTTTGCGGGCAAGTGTGATCATGACTAGTAAGAACAACAGGAACCTCTCATTTGAGCACAGAAAGAAATAAAAGTTAACTTGTAGGTCCTACAATTTAACCAGCATTGCCATTTTCACAATGCTTTGATTTTCCTGTGAGGCAGAGGATTTTTTTTACGCATATGAGAAATTTCAGTTTGAAATATTTTGTAATGGCATTTTCGCATGCACCTCCTGTATGCTTGCAGCAATGAACACACATCCATAATCATTCAAAATATGCATGATCATCAGTTCCAAATACTTAGAACAAGCTGCAGCTTCAGTTTGTAACTGGAGATCACACTTACCCCAATTAACCCTATTTGTGCTTTCCTAACGCTGGAACCACTTTTACATTACATAAAACATTGAAATCTGTCGATTAGAAAAAGTTTCGACGTATTTCTCGAGGGGGGGGGGGGGTACAGTCGGTAAACAACCCCAGGAATGGTTCTGAATCATGTTTAATGATCTTCACAAGTTTTATAGAAGCGGTGTATAAAGTGTTTTAGAGTACTGGAAATGATTGTGGAAATAAGTTTGAAGCTTGGAGAATCTACTCGGGAGAGAATTAAAAGTCTGACTATACTATATTAGTCATTATGATTTGAGGCCTCCCCGGTGGCGCAGTGCTAGCGTTGTCGCCTTGTAACCAAGGGGTCCCGGGTTCAATTCCCGGTGGAGGCACATAGTGGTTCGGATCCCACTTTAAACTGTAGGTCCAGTCCCGATTAGCCTTACTGTGCATAAAGTGGACTTAAAACGACAAATCAATCCAATCATTATGATTTGAAAAAGTAGGTTACACAAGCATCTGCGCTTCCAAGCAATCAGCCCTTCTTGTTTGTATGTTTGTCTCAGACCTGAGTATTAGATGCTTGAAGGGTGGTGTTTTGTGCTTGAAACCAGATATCAGATGATCATCTGTTGGCCACTTTAGGGGCATTATTTTAATGCTAAAGGCCCTAAACCTGATTTGCATTATAACCTAATCACAAGCATTTAGAAAAGTAAAACCCCTTCATGTCTCATGTCATTTGACAGTAGTCAGCAGCTGCAGTCTGTATCCAAGACAACAGTATATGAATGCCTTTTGCAAAGAGCTATGCACATTGACAGGAGGTAAAAATGCTTCTCCACTAAATACACAGTAAGTAATCACTTTGTCAGTGTATTGTGTGTGTAAAGACACCAATAGAAAGCAAACCATGTTACAAGTGGATGTGTACAATGATTAGTTTGGAATTTAACAATCGGAACAACAATAATAATATAACAACATAAAATTATTTCCACCATTAAATTTAAATCCAACACTTCTCCCAAAAAAGAACCAATCACACCTCCAGATCTTCGTATTCTCTCTTTCTTGTTTACTACACGCTGAGCTAGCTTTTAATAGTGCACCACTTAAAAATCTCTAACGTAGTGAATCTCAACTATTAAATTTTTGTGTTCCTTCTTGTCTTTTCTTTTGGATCTTCTTTCTTGAGACAGATTTCTGTATTCTGTCCTTATGGTTCTTGTTCTGTTGTTTGCAGCAGAATGCGTTTTTGGTAACAGTTCCGATTGTTTTAGGGTTTTTTTTTTCAAATTCTCCTAGCAGGAAGAATAATTATCGTAGAATTTTTGCAATCGTCACACGAAATTTGAACCTTCCTTAAAGTAATGAGCACTGTTTGGATTTCGAAAAAAGTTATTTATGTTGAAATAAAATAACTTAAAAATTACCTAATGCAAGCATGCGCGCTTCCTATGAACAATGTATTTTTCGTTGACAAGCGATTGTAAGTATCATAGACTAGTGGGAATTAATGTAGAAGTAAACCGGAACCTTAGTAGAATGCATTTAGGGACTTTATTTTAATGCTAAGAGAACCAAACTTGGCCTGCCTAACCTAACTACGAAATCATCTATTGAACAAAATCTTAAGTAATCGCTAGAACTCTGCAGTATGTGTTAACAGAAAAATTGCATTCGTAGCATGATTAAATCGTAATATAACAATAGGAACTTGGGCCATATTTTTTCTCATTCTCTGTGATGTAAAATTAAAAGATCTTTAAACTCCAAACACTAGAATAAATATATAAATACTAAAAATAATACTTGAAGCTAAATACTAGTTTTATGGAAACAATACTTTCTCACTTTGTTGATGTCTTCATGGTCTTTAACTTAAGTACCTTTTTATTATTATTTGCTGACTTGTTTGTGTGAAATAACTCGTTTTTGCAAAACGAACCAGTGGAGGTCCTTACCAGAAAGAAATTTTTGCACTGCTTGTTTCCGTTCACCATCGAAACATGTAATCTTAATGGACAAAAGAATGTATAAACAATAGTACACACACACACACACACACAGAAACAAACATTTCATGAACATAAACTTTTGCTGTAGTATTTTTCATCTATTCTTTGGGTGCCTGTAGGTTTTGAGAAACTTTTTATTTACTGTCAACTGGGGTAACTTTGTCCATTTTGGAGTGTTTTTCTTGAATATCTTTATTTTTCATTGAATTTAATTTTCTTGCAGTAAAAACTTTTTGGAAGACATACTATACCTCTACAAATAGGGCTAGGAGAGTTATTGCAATTATGTGTACCGTGCACATAAAAAAACAAAATGAAGTGGACAATGTTACCCCACTAACCAGGGTAACATTGTCCACCCCTATTTTTATTGCAGAAATGAATTCCTTGGACAAAGTTACCCCAGAAATCAAATTT
Source organism: Lepisma saccharinum (assembly GCF_977018435.1). NCBI lineage: Eukaryota > Metazoa > Arthropoda > Insecta > Zygentoma > Lepismatidae > Lepisma > Lepisma saccharinum. The sequence continues at coordinate 80,966,471 of NC_139235.1, forward strand.
TTGTAAAAACTGTCCACATAATTCTTAGTAATTAAATAAATACTTGTAATTATACCATTACTGTAATACGCATTATCTTTTATTATTTTCATTTCTTATTTACTAAATTGAGGCTTTTATCCAACTCAAGAATGACATGGTATGGTATATCTAATACTAGTAAAACTAATGACACAGGAAATTTCCTGTCATATATATAACTGAGAGAGAGCACAGCAAACATTTCTTTCAAATACAAATAATTGGAAAACTGAGTACCATACAGTACGTACCTACCATTATATGATCAAACAAAAATGAAAAGACTAAACCATGGTATGTACGGTAAGTGACACACAATGAAATGTACCATCTGTATGACCATTGAAAACAATACAGTATCACCGTAAAGCAATAAGAATACATGAGTACACGTTAGCCAGATAGAACAATGGAACTCGTAATGAATTCTTTCTCCTTTAACCACAATTTTTGGCAGGGGAAGTTTCCTAACTACAGCCTCTTTCAAAACATAGGAAACATCAGTTTCTTTAGCAGTAAATAAGTTTTTTTCTTTCTTAACACTTGTTAGGCTCATTATCTCTATCTTACTAGATTACTGAGCACTGGACAATGTTACCCCGCTACACCTAAAACGAGATGTAATTAATCATAAGTTGTAATTAATCTGCAGATCAATGGGAAAATTTAGTGTCAATCACGAGAATGGTAGATGCTCAACTCAAAAAAAAATAAAACAACATCCATGTCATTGGTTCATAGTGATGACCAAAGATTTACAGAGCCACCTGTAATCTCACATTATTTTGTGATTGCATTATTATTATTTTACAGGATAAATATGAGTCAGAAAGAATTTCTATTTAGGTTCTGAGAATCACATAAAAAAAATTCAGGAGGATCAGAGGAATCATAGAGTCACTAATATAATTTCTCACAAACAACTCATTTAGTGGACAAAGTTACCCCGGTTGACGGTATATTAGGAAAAGTGCAAAATTTCATGACTTAATCGTGTACTGATTTATCACGGAACGTTTACATGTAAGGAGTAACAGATGAATCACTGAAGGAAAATTTGAAATGTTTAAATAAAGTAAGAGTAAGGTTATCAGCATAGGTCTCATGATAACTTATCTTGAGTGTATTATATCCAGCAAGTCATACTTTTAGAGGTCAATTGCATATGTAATGTTATCTTAAGTCATTAAACTTGTACTCATCACACAATAATGTTTACTGTTTCTTAATAATGTGATTTGAGCACTACAGTCTTAAGTTTTTATTTCTCGACTACAGTGATGAATCCAGAAATGAAACTTGGAGGAGATTAAACTCAAGGCTGGTGCCTCACTGAAGAAATAACTTATTCTAACCTAATTTGCATTGTTTCGTATATACAGTATATAGCACCATAAACACGAACCGAACTGTCCTCCATGATCCAGAGATTAGCATATACTGTATTGACCCGATTATAAGCTGCACATTTTATCCAAATTTCAATTGTGATAAATTAGGATGCATCTTATATTTGCGACCTTAAAAAAATTATGACATTTAGTACTGTGCCGATAGTTAACAGAAAGCTACCTTTGAAGTAGGTATAGCACACAATCAAGCATGTATTTAGGGGGTCCATACCCCCCCTGAAAGAACTGCTTTGAAGAATGGTGCCAAAGATGATATATGCACACTACTAATGAAAGTATGCATAAAATATTAATCAGGAACATCCTTTTTTATTATTCAATAAATATTCACTTCTTTATCTATTTTACATTAATTTCCTTCTTTTTATACAAATAATGACACTGTATTTTGTGTGTACTGTATTTATGATAAAATAAATATGTACCTATCAAATTATATTTCCCTGAATCTGCCAGTAAATGGTTACCGGTATTTTTCTTTTTCTTCCCTTCGGCTTATATTCGGGTATCATCTTTTTTCTTTTCGCTCTTCAAATTTTAGGGTGCGGCTTATATGCAGGGGTGGCTTATATTCGGACCAATATGGTAATTGTACAAGAATTATGGTCTACTTCTTACATAAATATATAATAATTATCTTTTTTTTTTGCAAAAGACACATCAAATTATTATATACATGTGTGTGTGCATGTAAGAAGTGAATTCAACAGTGTTTGCTATAAGTTTCAGTCAGTTATGTTTGAAAAAGTGTTTATATTTGTGTCTCCCCTGCTCTTTTTTCTTTATCACATGTATGTACACAATTTTGTATGAGAGAAATTAATACTTGTTGACACAACTGGTTTCTTCACTGTAATTGATTAATAAATTGTTAAATTAATAAAAGTCGTTTATTTCAGGCTCAATCCCAGCTTTTTACCGTGAAGTATATGACCTCCTCTGTCCAAACTCACATGATAATGTGAGCAAAGAAGTGTTTACAAAACTGTTGCTGAGGTCAGGACTACCTTCTCAAACGCTTAGCTTGGTTTGTATTGAATTTTATTTCAACAGTGTGATTAATAATGTCTCATATGGTCTTCAGTCTTTGGTAGTTTGTGCTATAACATTAGTAGTGGTAATTTTGATATCTTGAAATCAAGGACATATTTAGGGGGGGGCTCTGGACCCCCCCCCAAAGAATTACCAACTACTAAAATAAAATAATGAAAATATACTTTTCAACATTTATTGTACTGTAATCGATGGCTATTTATTTCCTATGAATTTGGAAGACAAGGATTATTTTACTGGGAACATACTACTTTGAAGGATGGTGCCAAAGATAATTGATGTATGCATACTACTACTTATGAAAATATGCATAAATTATTAATCAGGAACATTCTTTTTTTATTATTCAATAAAGATTCAATTCTTTATCTATTTGACATTAATTTCCTTCTTTTTGTACAAATTTGGCGATCTAAAGTACACCCAAACTAGTTAATAAATATATGATGTTATATGTATATTCTTATATCATCTTTTTAAGTATTTATGTAATAATAAAAATGCAATGTTAGTAAATGTACATATTTTAATTAATATTTAATTTAATTGTTTTAATATAAACTATTATTACTATTATTTCTGGGACACTTGGCTCGGACCATCCCTCCCCCCCATTTCTAGATACATGCCTGCTTGTATTTAAGAAATTATAGGTTTATTCCCCAACATCCTCCGTGGCCATGAGGTCTAAGGTGCTGTGCTTTAGACTCCGACTGCAGGATGGCATGGGTTCGAGTCTACCTGGGTTCTCGGGCCTGTGTATAGAACCGGTGGCAACCCACCATCGTGAGGAAAATGGGGAGCTACAAGTGAGTAGCATAACCCGGTCTCAGAAATCTCCTATAATAGCTGGGGGTTCGACATGCTGACCCCAAGTCACCCCATTACCGGTTGAAGATCTCCACACCTCTAGGTAGGATTGTGGGAGGGAGACTGGCAGTCAGGAGACCAGCCTAGGCCCTTCAAAGGCTGTCGAACCATGGGTTACTATTATGTTTTTAACACATTCGGGTCTGGCCTCATAATTTTTTTTATTTAATTTTTTATTTTTTTATTTTCAATAATGAACTCAACAGCCTGGTGCCCAGTTAGAGAGTTCAGAGATACAGGTTTTCATACATGCTTCAGTGACTGTTATTTGATATTGTTTTCATTACACAGTTTTTAAATTGTATATATGGCATAGAGAACAAATCAATATTTTTGTTACGCTTTTCTAAGGCATTGTAGAGAATACTCATTCTCCAGATAGGGGATTTCTTGACAATGTTTGTTCGTGCTCTATTCACAAAAAAGGTTTGATGATTGGGTCGCGTCTTATTGTTAGGAACGCGTAATTTAAATTGTGAGATCCAAAGAGGAGAGCGAAGTTTTCCATTATATATTTTCCAGAGCAGCAGCAGGTCGCTCACTGTCCTTCGATCGTCAAGCATGTGCATTCGGAGCTCCTCTATTAGATTACTGTACGAATCAAATTTGGGATAAGTACCTTCAAGTTTATACTTCATATAACGTAACATCTTTGATTGTACTCGCTCTATTTTTGTAGTCTGTACTATACTGTCAGTGTTCCATACAACAAACCCGAATTCAAGTTTTGAACACACTAATGAGTAATATAATACCTTAAGTGTTTGGGTGTCTCGAAAGTCTCTGCCCATTCTAATAATGAACCCAATAAGTTTGTAAGCGTTGCCTATTACTTTGTTAATATGGTGAGTGAAAGTTAGCTTAGAGTCAAAATATATTCCTAGGTCCTTTGCTGTTTCAGATTTTTTTAGATTGGTATTATTAAGTTTATATTGAAAATTTAAGATCGTTCTTTGTTTAGAATAAGTAACGGAATAGCATTTTGCTGCATTAAGAGAAAGACCGTCGCGCAAGCACCACACACTCAACCTATTTATGTCTTGTTGTAGACACACACAGTATTCAATATTTTTTATTCTTTGAAGGAATTTCAGGTCGTCTGCAAATAACAGTTTTCTAGAATTAATCAAATGTTCTGGTAATACAGCATTGTTACCTCTGGTCTGCGGTTTTTGGTTGTTTTTCAAAAAATCATAGAAAAAATATTTTTAATTTGTTTTTATTTACCACATATTTCTTAAATCTACAAAACTTCCTCTTTTCAATGAACAAAAATTTGTTAAATTTTATTTTCATTTTCAGGCGTTTTTTAATATTTTTTTCAGCAATGTTTTGTGAAGAAGAAAAAAGTACAACATTGTAACAAATGTTAATATAGAGATATTTTAAGTGCGTAATCTGGAAATTTCAATAATTAACTACATAAACTATCAGTACATCTTTTGAATCTTGCATAACAATACTTCTTATGTGCACATAACAAAAAATAATTACAAATTACAAGTAATTATCTATGTATGAAAAAGTGGCTGCAGGACAGGACCAGACGATGTATCAGTTGGTTCTGCGTCATCTGTAAAAATTAAACAAATAAATAAATAAACGAAATAAATAAAATAAATTTTCATTTTACATACACTATACAAAATAATAAATGGAAAAACTAAAAATACATCAGTGCATGTAGGAGAATCAAGCAAGAGGCAAGATGAATAGACCCAAAAAAATTACCTCTTCTCACTTCTTTCATAAAATACTAGAGTTTGCAACACTGTTTATATTGTCGACAATAATTATTACGAATATAACCTACCTTCCAAATCTTCAAATTCATCTGCATCATCAAAATCGTTGCTAACTTCAAACTCTGAGGCGGAATCCTCTATGCAGTCTGGATCTAATTACGCCATTCTAAACAATGCACAGTACATCAACCCGACAACAAACAGTCACAGGTGCGAGATAAAAATAGCACATGAGTCACCTAGCGGTCGGAATTTCAACAGAGGGGCTTGAATGAACACGCGCATGAGACGAAGTACGAACATAGCCCGTCGTTCAATCGGCAAAGCGATTGCATACCGCAGGACAGGCTATGCCCGTCGTGAGACCCCAATGTGTTAAATAGGTTTAACTCCCAGTTGAGGCGCAGTGCTAGGTGGTTTGGAACCCATTTAAAACTGAGAGTCCAGTCTCGATTAGTCTATCTGAGCATAAATTGAACTTGAAACAGACTTTGATAAGCTGCCTCATTCTTTCTTGTGTCCACTGTTGAAGCTGCTACTATAGGCAATCTAGAAACTGTGATATCATGATGCTTTGAATTAAGACACTGCATCACACTATACATCCCCGCCAAAAGAAACTTTAAAATGTCACGAAAATATGTGATTTTAATAGAAGAGAGAGGTTTTTGTATATGTATGAGAGATTATAATTAAGAAATCAAAGAAATGGCATGGTTCGAATTATTTACATTTAGTTTTGCATTTCTCCATCATACAGGGTGGCCCGTAAGTCCCTACCCATTAATATATACACTGGTGTGCAAAACCTAAGGACGAAAGTAAGTTTCGCATGCTGTGTCAGTTACAAGCGGCATAGATCGGTGAAACTTGAACCATACATACAAAGTAATGTTACAGTATGATACAGGAAAGAACAGAGAAAAACACGTGATGATCAGAACAGAAAATGACATTTTTACGCATAGACCGGAAATTACACGGAAGGCACTGCGACTCATGACGGCCCCGTGACATTACAGAAGTAATGAAATGGTCCTTAGAAGGGTGTGTGATCACCACGGACAGCGATGCATGCTCTGCAACGTGCTCCCATGCTGCTCACAAGGTTGGTAATGAGTTCTTGTGGTATAGTAGTCCATGCCTCCACCAGCGCTGTTGTCAACTGTTGGATGGTTGTTGGTGCATATGGACGTGCTGCAAGACGTCTCCCCATTGCATCCCACACGTGCTCGATGGGATTCAAGTCGGGGGAACGGGCAGGCCAGTCCATATGCCGAGTATCCTCTCGTTCCAAGAGCTCCACCACTTGCGCTGTTCTATGCGGTCGCGCATTATCATCCATAAAGATGAATTCAGGGCCGACTGCACCTCTGAAAAGACGCACGTGGGGAAGGAGAACAGTGTCACAATAACGTTGACCGGTGACTGTACCGCGTTCAAAAATTTGGAGGTCGGTACGCGCATGCAACATAATGCCCCCCACACAAGAACACCTGCACCACCAAAACGATCCCACCTCTCGCCAGACGAGTGTACGTCCAGAATCACTACTCGAACTGAATCTGCTCTCGTCTGAGAAGAGAACGCGACCCCACTCCTCCTCAGTCCAGTCCTGATGTTCTTGGCACCACCGCAAACGGTGCCGCCGGTGTCAACGGAACACAACGTAATGGCCATCGGGCAAAGAGACCACACCCATGCAGTCGACGTGTCACTGTGGATCGTGAGATTGGACAAATCGCGGTCCTGTTAAATGTGTTTGCAATTCCACCCGCTGTTTGATGTTGGTCCCTGCGTGCCTGTTGCACAATGTAGCGGTTGTCCGCTGCTGTAGTTGACCGTGGTCGACCACCACCTCTTCTTTGCACAGCAGTGCCTGTGGTTCGGAACGCTCTCCATGCACGTGAAACAATGCTGTGGGCAATCCCAAACTCCTGGGCCACACTCGTCACACTTCGTCCTTCTTCCAGTTTCCCGATGATTCTTCCCCATGTAAACGCATCCAAATGTTGTCTCCGGGCCATGTTGTTGTGAGTAACACCACCACAATGCACCTTAACAGCCCTCTTACTGACACACACAGTGTCTCGTCCCATTCATTCAACTGCTTCATGTTGTTGGAGCTGACCCATTCGGCGCAATGGTCACGCTGGAGTCATGCCTAGCAACTTCTTGGTCCCTGTGCATGTGTAGTCAACCTCCGGCAACATGCTGCCGGGCTTTCATTAATTTGCACCGACTACGAAATATTTTACGTTACTTTATCTATCTCGTCGTTAGGTTTTGCACACCAGTGTATTATGTATCTAGTGTATAGAGTTTTCTGTGTGATGTTGCGCATAATATTATGCGATGCCATGTTCTGTGAGACATTTTCCGCAACATAGCAGGGTTTCCATCCATATACCGAAACTCGATGAACTTTGAATCAGAGATGAGGTTTGGTTTCAACAAGATGGAGCTCAGGCTCATTATGCCCTCTGTGTGCTTGAATATCTCAGTGACATTTTTCATAACAAATGAAATATCCCCGGTGGCTATGAAATGGCCCACAAGAATTCCAGACTTGACAAGGCGTGATAACTCTCTTTGGTGATACATAAAGGACATTGTGTCGAAACAACGTTATAATTCCAATAATGAGTTGAGGGCAGCTGTTGCAATGGCATTTGGAACAATAACGCCTGCTGTGTTGCGGAAAATGTCTAACAGAACATGCCGTCGCATAATATTATGCAGCGAGAATGAAGGACAACATACAGATACACTGGACACACAAAATATGTGAAAGGGTAGGGACTTACGGGCCACCCTGTACATTTCAAGTATATACTTAAAATTAGGGGCTCCATGTAAACGAATAGTAAGTGAACTTACCTTTGGTGCAAATGGTCCTGGATTCAATTCCCAGTTGGCGCTCCAAAGTTTCAAAGCTTCAGAATAGATTGAAAAGAAATAACTGGCTTGGCTAAAATTATGACATGTACAGGCTAACGAGGCTCTGTCAATGGAGCCAGAGTCACTTTAGTGATTAGGTGTCTTTGTTGTTTAATAATTGTGTTTGGGTGAAAAATATGGTTGAGCCGATTCTGGTAAATCTATTTTGGCCGATACCTGTTGTTGTGTCAGTATCAGAAAGTATCCGTTTAATTTATTTACCGATAGCGGCCGATACTCTTCCGGCATTTTGGTCTTTCACAGGTCTGCAAAGATGCTGTGCTACACTTTCGCAGTATACTTATCCTTGAAATTATGCAAAATTCTTTATGCAAAGTTTATTTTTATTTTGCAAACATTTTTCTTTGAAAAATTGCATTTTGATTGATTGGTTGATTTGCTTTATTTTACTTCGCTTCTTGTGCAACTTTTGGCTAATTTGCAAAGATGGAGATGAGTGATGATATGATGAAAATTTGAATGGACACTCACAAACATCCATGCCCAGGTGAGGATTCGAACCCTTGGCGTCATAGCACGATGTGCTAACCAGTCCACCACGGGGGCTGGCAATTGCATTTTGAGATTACATTACATGTGCATAAATATTCTGATGCAATTCTTGACCAGCGATAGAAAAAACAACTTATGATGATTCAGGTGTCAGCCTCGTCTTGTCAGGGGTCAAGCCGGCCCCCATGGTGGAGTGGTTAGCACATCAATCATCAATCTCAGGAGGCAACTTTCTGGGGGTGAGGTAGGTGGCAAATGGACTAATTAAGCCATCACTGCAACTAAAATAAAACTACATATTTTACAACTTTTAATTGTATTATTCTGATTTAATGATACATATGATACAGAAAACACACGAACATAAAAAAACTAGTGTACGCGTTAACGATGGAAATTTCCATAAGTGAACTCAAAATATTAAAATAAAATAAAAAATTAGAACTGAATTTGAAAATTCAGGCACCGTGTGAAAATTTTCAGGTGCCGTGGCTACTGCATGCCCTGTATCTTTCTGCCTCTGCTCTTGACTATTTTAAGCCAATCTTGGCAAATTGACCCATGTAATCGGAGTGGAATAACATACACACTAATATTAAGCAATATTTTGAACAACTTTTCATAGTTACAATTTTCAGTATTGGTATTGGTGGGAAGAAATAAGAGTATTGCCATCAGTATGGGTATTGGTTCAAGTTGTATCGGCTCAGCCCTAGTCAGGGTGCAAAATCATTGAAGACTGGTTGGGTAGGGGGGTGGGGGAAAGAAGATCTTAATCTGCAAACCTATACCCGAGTATATATGTATGTGTGTGTGTGTGTATAAATTATATTATTATATACATATTTTATGTTATTAAATGTAAAATATAACTAATTTATTAAAATAACATTATTATTATTAAATAATACGAGGGTAAGTCAATATATAAGTCTCAAAATGGAATAGAAAGAAAAGTTGAAATAGTTACCTGATGAAATATAGATTATTTTTAAACGTAATCTCCATAACATTTACGCACTTCTCCAATCGTTTCACGAGTCCCTCAAAGCCAGCAGCGAAGAAGGTTTGTGGTTGGTGTCGTAGCCAGCTGGTAACCTCCGGATGGACCTCTCCATATCCTTGAACCGGTGACCACCCAGGTGATTGATTCTTCAGTGGACCGAAGAAATGAAAGTCGGATTGTTCCAAATCCTGATTGTAGGCTGGATGTTCCAGTCGTTCCCAACCTAGGGACCGTATGTGAGCCACTGTGGTATTGGCACTGTGTGGACAAGCGTTGTTATGGCCCATTGCTCACCATGTGTACACTCTGCTAACACACCTGCCATCTTACCCACTTGGCACTCGAATGACTCGCCGCAGCACGAGAACGTGACTACTAGCGCCATATATGATACACGGTAGTGCTGCCACCTACACCGACACTTGCGGAAAGGATCAGTGCAACAACTGATATTCATAAAACAATTTCACATTACAACAATTCGAAGATATTTCATTTTGCGACTTATATATTGACTTTCCCTCGTACACATAAACGAACTACTAACTGGTTGAAGATGTTAATAAATTACAAATTAGGTGAAATATGTTTTTTTAAGTTCTTGTGCAGTTTCTGCTTTCTATTAACATAAATGAATTAGCTTTCGCTGTTATTTTTATTTCATTCTTGTTTTACTTTTATTGTGCGCATATTGTTATTGGAGAGAGAGAAAGCATTCAACACTCACAACCACATTATTTTGTGTATTTATGATATTATCCTGAATAAAGTAAGTATATTTGAAGTGAAAAGTAATTGCTTATCTCAAAAACTCTCCCCCTTGGAAATGTTTGGTGGGGATGATTTTTGAGGTTAAGATTCTTTGTGGGGGGAATCTCCCCTGTCCCCCCAGGATTTCGAACCCTAGTGCTAGTGGATAGTGATTGTCATTCTGTAATTGATGCCTTTTGTGCAGTCTGTCAGCTAGTGGCAAGATAACTTTCTATATGAATTAGTCTATGCTAATGAAAATGCTCGTTCACAGATATGGGACATGATAGATGGAAGGCAGGGACAGCTAACCCGAACAAATGTGTACAAAGCACTGGCTCTGATCGCATGGGCTCAACAGGGGAAGGAAGTTAGCAGCAAGCTTCTAGAAAATTTCTCGGGAGAAGGTATGTGCCATGCGAGAGTTGTTCAGTAAATAAGGTAACAAGGAAATGTATGCACATTATGGCTCTCGTTCCTTTATCTATTTAACAATCTTTACAAGTATCATTCTGATTCTTATTTTTTTTCTCAAGGAAGCAACCATACAGTTGTTTGTTTTATTATAGGTTGTGGTCGACTTTCTATCTTGCCACGAAGTTCCAGGTTTGATTCCTGGGCATGAATGCTCTGTGTGAGTGTTCCTTCATCAATTTCATCCACTCATCATCAAGATTAGCCAGAAAAGGCATAAAAACTATACTAAATAACACAAAATACATAATTTTTTGGAAAGATGAAAGTGGAAGTACTTGTATAAGTTTTCAGTTGGTTCCACAGGAATTCAAATTTAAGTGAAACAATAGTGAGAAGGGATCTGAAACATTGCCAATAAAGTAGATTTTAAAGATGTGGTTATACTCACTGCTGGAATTCCTAACCGATGGGATGCTTCTATGGGTCAGTAGGTGGGGGATACTTAATGAAAATTTTGTTAACTACCCCCCCCCCCCCCCCACTTTGGGCACTGGTTATACTACAGAAACAAGAGAAAGTAATTTGGTCATTACCAATTACAAGGGTGAGTCATAAGTCTTGCAATATTCTGGTACACAACATACCTTTATTTAGGGATGTGACGAAGCTGAAAATTTACCGATGCCGATGTACTCACCGATAATTTTTGGAACCGATACCGATTCCGATACATAAGATTATTAAACAGAAATGGGATGTTATTTTCTGCACGACAAAAATAAATTTGCTATGTACATTTCTATTGCATATCATATGTATATACATATATATTCTCAAGAGATGCGAATGTACATTTGCATCCACAAAAGGTTATGTGAACCTAGGGATTTAACATTAGTACACAAGCAGTTCTTTGAAATGCAAAATGAATTCCTGTTTATCCAGATTCAACTTCAGAAATACGAGATTTGGAAGCACTTCAGGAAGTAACCTAGTTCTTCTCTTATCGCAAATCTGTTCAGCAACACTGAACACTCAATCACTGAATACTGATGCAGCAGGTATGCCCAAGTATTTTCTCAGCACTTGTTTCAGGTTTGAATACTCATTTTTGAATTTCCAATACAACAGCAGAACCTGGTTCAGCAATGCACTGTTTTATTTCCGATTTATAGTTAGGTTGATCCTCTGAATGAGAGTTTGCAATAATTTTATTACAAAAACTCTACAATAATGACGAATCATAACCAAATTTTCAATAAATCTTACAAAATTAGAATATAAAACTTGTTAGAAGGTAAAACTCTAGTATAATCTGTACCGGTTTAAATATCAAATTTTTGCCGAATCTGATACCGATATGTCAATTTCTGCCGATTTTCATATATCTGTAATCTGCTTCGGCACATCCCTACCTTTATTCATTCCAGTACAATGAAAGCAGGTTAACTTTATTCATTCCAGTACAATGAAAATAGGTTAACATTCAAAGTATACCCCCTCGTGTTAGACTGTCTGCAGCCACCTTCCTGCCAGTTCCTCGATTCCACGTCAATACCACGTCTTGTCCTTAGAGGCAAGGAAGTCAGTCACTGCTGTTTCCACCTCCTGCTGGTTGGTGAAGCTTCATGATTTCAGGAAGTGCGCCATGGACCGAAAAAGGTAGTAATCCGAAGGGGCAAGGTCAGGACTATATGCCGGGTGTGGCATCAGTTCGATGCCATCAAGTTCCTGAACTTTTTGTTGCGTTTTCCTAGCCGAGTGTGGTTTTTGCGTTATTCTGTTGCAGCAGGGCATGCTTTCGGTTCACCAAAGAAGTATATTTTTGGTGTAGTGCACTGGACATGCCGAGTTGGTTTGACAATCGTCGTGTGCTGGTGGATGGATTTTCCTCATAGGCATATGTTACCGATACTTGAAAATTGCAATAATTGAAATTTGTTCAAAATATTGATCAATATTGGTGTGTAAATTTTATTCTTAAATTATATGCATCAATTTACCAAGAAATTTGTTTAAAAATATGCAAGAATTACTTCAGAATATTAAAATAAATATTATGTAATCACAAAAATATTGTTTTTCGTGCAAAATTTGTGCAAAATATAAAGAAAGTTTGAATTTTGCATAATTTCCAGGATAATTAGACTCTGCGAAAGTGTCGTGCGGGATTTTTGCAGACCCTGTGAAAAAGCAGAATGCTGGAAAAGTATTGGCTGGTATCGGTAAAAGGAATTCCAACCAATACTTTATAATACCGATATCACTGGTATAGGCCATCTGCTCAGTCCTAGTACAAACTTTAAAATTCTTCACGATAATTTGTGTTTGTACATGAACAGAAAATTAGAAGAATTCACATTAATGTGGCTGTTTTGATGTTATGACCTCATGTGTATAAAAAGTACATATGAATTTTTTATGATAATTTTTTGTACAAATTGTATATTTGTATAGCTTTTTATAAAGATGATAACATGTACTAAAGCAAATTTCTTTTCTTCCTGAAGAACTACCTCAGCCGGAGCTTGGCAATCTCTCTGAAATTAGAATAATGGCTCAACAAATGAAACGCAACCAGACTCCCACAAAACTAGGCCTTTCCTACTCGGACATCTGCAGTCTTGACTTAATTGAGGTGGACATTATTCCCGAAAAGAAGGGACTGTTCTTGAAACATGTGGAGTATGAAGTACATAGCCAGGTAGGGCATTGTAATTTAGTTTTTTTACTTAAATATACAGCAAGGTTTAATTATAAATTTTCCATTGCTGCTGTTATATGTATGTAGCCAGTCTAGAAAAGTTATGCACTCTAGAACCAGACTGGGGCTCCCTGATAGTATGGTTATGTAATTGCCTTGTAATCAAGAGGTCCCAGTTCCAATACCCAATGGAGGCACATAGTGGTTCGGTTCGGATCCCACTTTAGACTGTAGATCCAGTCTCAATTACCCTCTCTGTGCATAAAGTGGACTAAAATCCAAAAACTCAAACTGTAGAAACAGATAGATTTGGATATTTTAAGCTTTCCAGACTGTTAGATGTATTGTTATAACCTAGCATAGAAATATGAATAAAGATAGATACCAAATGTGTTAATTTTCTTCTAATAAAATAGTGATTTGAAAACCCTTGCTATAACTATTGTATGTTTTACTAAGTCAATAATGCATGTCAAAACTTTCAAAAGTTCCATTGGAAATTTATTGTTAGCTAATGATTGTCATTGGAGCTCTCACTTAGCTGAATGGTTAGCCCTCTTGCTTTCAGAGTGAGTGGTCCAGGTTTGATCCCCAGTTAGAGCCCCAAAATTTCGGTGTTGAAGAGATGGATGATATCGGAAATTTGATATTGCAATGTATCATCAAGAAAATATTACAGACAATACGATACGATATTTTTTTCTGTATTGTGATATCGGTGATATATCATCTGCATGATATATATCACCAAATATCATGATGATATATTGCTGCCATGATATATATAGTGCTAAAATATTGTGACAATATATCACCAACACAATATATATCATCAAATATTGGGATTATATATTGCCAACACTATATATATTGCCAAATATTGTGATGATATATCACAGACACGATATATATCACCAAATATCATGTTGATATATCACAGACATGATATATATTGCCAAAATATCATCTAGTTGATATTACTTGGACAATATTTTCTCAATATCGTGATGTATATGGTCTAGATGATATATCGCCTCAAGACTAGTGTTGGCCCAATATTGTGAGAACTGTTAGGAGCAATACTACTGATCTTCGGTCTCGAAAGTCAGAAAGCAGCAGTGATGGAAGTGATGGAAGTTTGTCACTCAACTAAATAGCTTGTCATTTGTGTTTATTTTTTAAGAATTTTACCACATGTAATATTGCAGTCAAATTACATGTTTTGTATCTTGACCTTGTAGAGATTTCGATCTTCAGTGAGGCGGAGATATAATGATTTTGTGGCATTACATGAACTCTTACTAGGAAGGTTTCAGTACAGATTGATACCCAGGCTTCCACCAAAGAAAATTGGAGGTAAGTAGAGACACAGAAATACAAGATTTTAATTTTTTAATGTATATTGATGTATTGTTATCTGACAGATCCATTTTGTGCGAATTTGGTAACTCTGCTGATAAAAAAAACACTCCCAAACGTTTGTTTATTATAAAATTGCAATTGCATAGTATTGATGCATTTCATATGTATCACAGAATATCTGTATTCATGGAGATAAGCAGTAATTTTCTTACTGGAGGCCAGCCTTTCAATGAACAATAGAAGTAATAGTGATAAAATACCATTATTATAAATTTCTAACAACAAATTATTATTTTGTGCCCAATTTATTATATCCTCTGTGACATTTCTGTACTTGATGTACCAACTGAGCAAATATTCCGCATAACTGTTTTTTTCTTCTTTATTTTTCACATTTCATACCATATCCTTAATGCACTAAATATGAAGTTATTCTATTTTTAACTTTTATACAACTTGTTCAAGGAAAGGCTTTGAAAATTTATGTGGAAATTTCCCCCATTTCTTTTTCATTTAGCGGACTCACAGTTCATAGAAGAGAGGCGGAAATCCCTGCGTCGCTGGTTGACCCTTGTGGCGAGGCACCCAGTCATGAGCCTTGACCCTATGATAGAGTTTTTCTTCACATACTCTGGAGACGATATCCAGCACAAGATACGTGAAGTTTTTCGTCGGGTGCCTGATGAGTTTACTACATCTGAACTTGCAGCAAAATCAAAGGTGAGGTTGTACTGGAAAAATATATATATATATATATTTATTTACTGTTTTTTTTCTGGCAGAATTCATGGTTCAAGAGAATTTGAAGGCTGTTTCTTTGTGACATCTCCACCAGAAGTTGACATTACTTAAAATTAAAGGTTAGGTAAATGTTTGGATTTTTATATTGATTTATGTTAAAGGACTGTGCAGTCTAAGGTGAAAGGCTTGCGTTCTGGTTTGAGTCTCCTTGGGGAAGTGGGCTGCAGGATGCATTCTGGTTTGAGTCTCCTTGGGGAAGTTTAACAACTTTTCTTCTTAAATTTTGGCCAGTATATGGGGCCTGTAGCCACCCACCATTGTGAGCAAATTGGAAAGCTACAAATGAGTAGTGTAACCCAGTCATGGAAATATACAAGGACTGGGGGTTCGTCATGCTGACCACGACATCCAGAAATAACCAAAGGAAAATGAAGAGGAAGCCATGGCCAAAGAAACTAACCAACCTTAAGAAACAAATGCAAAAAGTCAGGAAACTATATCAAAAATCCATCATCGCACAATACAGAAATGCCAACCTCCAGATTTACCGTGCCAAAAAAAAGCAATACGAAACTGAGCTACTAAATTATAAGACACAACAATGGAATATCTTCATCGAAAAACGTCTGGAAATAAATAAATGGGGCACCCCGTATAAAATCGCTATCGGCAAAATAAAAAAAACTCAAACCATTTCCACCTTAATTAATGACGAGAACAACACGAATATGACAAAGGACTTGGAAGAAACCATCAACTTCCTAATGAAGAATCTCATACCAGATGACAAACCTGAAAACGACAGCGATGAAAATAAGAATACAAGATAAATCTATCACCAGCCATATCCAGAATCACCAATATTACCTTTCACTACCCAGGAAGTAGAAAACGAAATAAGCAGCATGAAGAGGAAGAAGTCCCCGGGACCAGACGGAATTCCTGTGGAAATAATACAAGAAATCACCCCCAGTACTTACGCCTTACATTACTCAACTATTTAATGAGTGCCTTGTTCAGAAGATATTCCCAGAAACCTGGAAGGAAGCAAACTTAATAATCATCAAGAAACATCCAAATAAAGATGAAACCAGGGTCAATTCATACAGACCAATATGAATTCTCAACGTTTTGGGAAAACTCTTCGAGAAACTTATCCTAAAAAGACTCAAAGAATTTTGCCTTCTCAAACCCATATCAGGGATACAATTTGGGTTCACGAAAGGTAAATGCACTGACGATGCATTACGCCTGCTATCGTCTACAACAGGGGTTGCGCATGCGGCCCCCGTTGCCTTTTTCTGCGGCCCGCGAAGCCAGTTTGCAAAATACATTAACTTTATTTATTTTTATTAAAATACATTGTTTTTTTTTTACTGAAGGAACGGATGCTTTGTGAAGAAAGACAATATCACAGGTAGAATTGATTTTGCAGTCAATAGTGAATTCAGAAGAATCTAAAGTGACGTCTTTCTCTTCACACCATGCATTCCATCCCTTCGCTATGTGGAATGAACCCACCCGCTTCCGCGAAGGCTTCACTCTTTGTGTTCAGAAACAAACTGCAGAGAGGCCCTATAGAGATCTGTTTTACTACGCACGAAGTATGAAGAGATTTCCAGTGTTCCATCTCGGATTGTACTGTGACTGATTGTTAAAGTTTGTGCAAATATCGAAATGAGCAAAATCTCCAAAAATCGTAAGATTGAAAATTAAAATAGCTTCTCTCCAACTTGAATTGCGTGATTTGAAAGGCGATGTGTTCCTTCAAACTAGGCAAGAAAAGGGGCCAGAGTTTTTCAAATACCTTTCAAAAGAACGCTTTCCAAACCTTCGTAGTTTTGGCCAAAGAATGACACCGATGTTCGGCAGCACATACACGTGTGAAAGTGTTTTTTTCTTCAATGAAGTTCATCAAGAACCGCTACAGAAGCAGACTGGCACATTCTTCACTGCTTCACCTTGTGAGACTTCTTTCAAATACAGAAATTCAAATACAACTTTAATAAAAGAAGCAGATCGGCCTCAATTTTCACATTGAACACTTACTATGAAGGATTCTTATTTGTATGGTGTGTCTTTATTTCTTTCAATTCATCAATAAGTATTTGGTTTTGTGAAATAAATTGTAAATATACAATTTTGATTTGTAATTCCATTACTTTATTGCCTCATTTTAGAAATTTAGGTCATGCGAAAGTACTACATTTTCAGTTCAGTACTTACAATTTTTGTAATTTTTAATCCCTCCCCCCAAAAAAAAAAATGCGGCCCGCCTATCAACTGCTGGATATAATTTTGGCCCTCGGACCTTTTGAAGTTGGAAACTACAAAACACTCCAAACAAGTACATGGTTGGAATTATGGTGGACATCGCTGGGGCATTTGACAACTTGTGGTGGCCCAGCCTTTGTCAAACACTTAAAAACATGAACTGCCCAGGTACACTCTTCCTACTTCTGAAAAGTTATTTCTCTAACAGAAAAGTTAGCATCAAATATCCGGATCTACAAATGAGTAAGATTACGTCAAAAGGTTGTCCTCAGGGTTCCATTCTGGGACCCGAGCTTTGGAATACTAACTTGGAGCCTGCACTTATGAAACTACAAGACCATCCAGACATAGACCAGATCATAGCTTATGCGGATGACATTATCATGCTCACTTCCGGTAACTCAAGAAGGGAAATCGAAGATATAGCATCTACTGCAATCAATATGCTATCCGATTGGTGTGATCATGCTAAACTCAAAATAGCTTCCGAAAAGACTCATTATATTATCCTTAAGGGGAAGTTACAAAGAAACCCTCAAATCAAACTCAGAGGAAGAAACTTAAAAAGAGTAAGAGAAGCTAAATACCTTGGTATTACTCTTCAAGAGAAGATGTTTTTTAACAGACACATAGACCTGACAACAACCCAGGCTGAAACAACTATAAACAGTCTAGCCACATTGAGTTCTGCAAACTACAACCTTCCACTATCACACATAAAAACATATCTCATTATCATATATAATTCTATTATTTCCTATGGCTCGCCCCTGTGGGCCATGGAAACCAGTAAACAATACATTAAAAACAGATTGAGATCTTCCCAACGCAAAGTGATTCTTTGCCTTACGGGTGCATTCAGAACAACCTCAACCCTGGCTCTTCTCATGATAGTGGGCCTACAGCCTATTGAAATTGTCATTAAAACTAGAGCATCAAAATATTACTTTAGAAATGGACAAGAGGACGAAATCTATAAACTAATTGAAATACGCCCTGCCACGGTACCAGAAATTTACCACTTGTTTAGCGTCTGGCAACAGGAATGGACACAAGCTACGCAAGGAAGGAGACTTCACAGCTTCCTTCCAAACATAAAAGAACGACTTTCGATGGATCATTTCCATCCCACGAGAGGTCTCATACATTTCCTAACGGGACACGGTCCCTACGGTCAACACCTAAATAAGCACAACCTCAGACAGACTGATAAATGCCTGAAATGTACAACCGAGACGGACACACCGGAACATAAAGCCTTCTTTTGCCACACATCGAACAAACAAATCGAAGATTTAAGACCAAAGCTACCAAACTTCAACACGTACCAGTTAATAAGAAATCCCGAGCACTTTACGTTACTAAACGAATTAGCAAACCTGGTGTCGAAAGAGGAACATTCCCTCTTCAAATCTGGCATCACTCACCTCCCCATTCAACCCCTACCTCCGGAATGTAATATACCCCCCAGAAGATCACAAAGAATCCACCTTTGACAAACCCAACAACAGGACATCCCTCCTTCGGACTAAGATCACCAAGAGGATAATGAAGCAGAACCACCCACAGGAACATCAAGAAGGACACACTAATACACAAGACAGTGATATGCCAAAACAAAAAAAAGTTTACGCCTCCCGGGAGAAAGTTAAAGGATAACACTGCAAGGATTCGAACCAGGAACCAACTGGATTTAACCCAGATTTTTCTTTTTTGTTTCTTTCTTAAACTGTAATCTTGCACCTCCTTCTTTATTCTTGTTACTAAACACTCTGCAAACTTCTCTCACTGATTCTTGACAATTCTCCATATTTCCACTACCGAACGTACTAATGTACCCGATACTTCCCAGGAAATCTCCCTACTTCTTTCCTTCCTGATGATGTCCCAGGTACCAACCGTCGTACCGATGTTCATCCCAGTCCGACCAACTCTTGCTGGTCTCCCGCAAGTCTCCCTGTATCAAGCACCACTCACTCTTTCATATCCCTTCCTAGTATTAATACTTACATCTCAAAGCCAATAATATTCTCACTATCTCAAACATAACATACTAGAACATAGACCCTGCTTAACATTCATAGAATCGTGTTAATGTCTATTCCTCATCTTATCCATCAACACTAATGCATACGACACACAATAAAACTTATCCTAAGAAAACATTACCCACCCAATTACACACTTATGTAATTTCGTATCTGTGATCATAAATAATATTAATGTTAAACACTAACACTTATTTACTTCCTACTATTTCTAACCTTTATCTTCTTACCTTGTAGAATGATGTAAAACCAACTTTGTTCAGGAAAACCGAACAAATTTGGTTCTTCACACTCGAGCATTCTTGCCAATGTCACAGTGAATTATTGTAATAAAAAAATGGTAGATAAAGGATGAATCAAAGAAAAGCGAGGGAATCCATAGAAAATTCGCGGAACTGACGCCCTGGGTTAATTTTCAGGTACCAGGCCATAAGCGCATACCTCCGAAAATAGTTTGACTACTTTTATCTGTATACATAAAATAATAATCGTTCTATGTAACCATATCTGTATACTGTTTAGGAAAATAAAATAATTTGTTTTCTGCTGACCACATGTCATCCTGTAACTGGTTGGGTCATTTTCCACCTCTCTTGAGGCATGTGTGAGTGAGGCCGGCAGTCGGTAGGTAGGCTTTGGCCCTCAAGGGCTGTTGCTCCACACATTAGTTAAGGGCTGAGCTTCTACTAATGCTAATTCTTGAATATTGTAACAGAGCAAAGGAATTCAGAATATTTATTAATTTTAACTTTAAAGTATTCGAATGGAACTGGACGATTGCTTTAAAATATTCATAATTTGACATGCGATTATCTTTTAATCATCTAATTCATTTGTCTCCATAATGCAGTTGCAAAAAAAAAAAAATCATGCATTCTGTGTAATTTCCGGGATATTCAGACTCCAGAAAATACTTGTCTGTATCTGTGGTTTCAGTTCCAACTGACACTTTCTGCAATATCAATAATAGCTCAGTTGTAGATTATAATGAAGTTTAACGTAAATTTGGTAAGAGTTATTTCGATATAACAGTAAGAACATGTATGGAGGCAAAAATAATGCATTGACTAGATTTAAACCAGTTTAACTTCCTCTGCAGAAGACTTGTTTGTAGTTCAGGTTGATATGATTTGGGAAAACCTTTAAGTAACTTTGAAGTAATTTGGAATGAGTAATAAATGTGTGTGTTTTATATCTTGGGTTTTTACTAGAACATTTATAGGCGTTAAAATGCAGTGTAGGCTGGCCTCTACTCTATCAATGTAGGCTAATCTGTCAAATCAGTCTAAGTGGGTTGTAATTTAGTGCAAAATGATATCATTTTGTTATTATTTTTGTGAGTGTAACCATATAATTCATATGCTTTGGGGCCTTCACGATGGTGCAGTGGTTGTGTCATCGCTAGAGGCATGCATATTTCGTTTTTGACTAAATCGCGAAATGAGAAATAGCACATTGTAATGTTAATTTTTCATGTTTCTGAAAGGTGTGAGGTGCATTTTCCTACCCTGTTTTGTCACGAAATGATGCGAAATAAACTGCAAAATGCGAAATAGACTCTTAAACACGAAATTTACCACTTATATACAGACAAGACACTTTCTGAAGTCTGAAGTATCCTGTGAGCTATGCAATTCACAGAAAATTGATTAACTCTGCTGTAAATATTTGAGAAGCAAAAATGGACCCTTTTATACAGGAATAGACTTAATATTCTGGTAATGATTTAATGTGCTATTAGAAGGGATATGTTTATTTTGTGTAATAGTGCAGTTTTAAATCAAATTTGGGATTATATTCACATTTTTAAAACCAAAATGTCATTTTATATACCACTTTTTCACCGCTATAACAACAACAATTCATTTTATTTACCGCTTTTGAACCCGAAATTGACTGTTTTTATACTGAAATTTTGCTTTTTTATTTACCAAACATACGTATGTGCCTCTAGTCATCGCTTTTTAATCAAGGGGTCCTGGATTTGATACCCGGTGCAGGCACATAGTGGTTTGGATATCACTTTAAACTGTACATCCAGTTCCGATTAGCCTTACTGTGCATAAAGTGGACTTAAAATGCCAATTCAATCAATCAATGATATGCTTTGTCTAAATATGCATTTTCTTCTTCAAAGGCAAAACCTGTTTTCATGCATTAATTAAGGAAGTTAGTGAGTAATTCATGTTTCTAAAGAACATTTTCAGTTTTATATCTGATCGCTAGAATATCAGTTGGTATTTTGTTGGTATTGGTGAAAATTTCACTTCCTTCCCTTCAATGCACTATACATAATTTGTCTTTTGAATTTGTGATTTACTTCATTACATATTGTACATACCAAGAATTTGTAAAATTAATGCATTTTCACTGATGGACAGGAATTAGTTCCCCCAGACACGCATGTTGAATTTGCCAACAGCCGGGAGCAGATAAGAGTAATATACAGTGGGATATCAAGACTCAAGCAAATAGCTGACAGCCTGGCACTTCGGTCTCATGGGTAACTATATTTTATGTTCTTGTTAGATAACTTGTAGATTAGTCCTAAGTGTGAAAGAAATTAGGACATGCTGTAAACCTTTTGTAAAAAAATGTGTGTTACATTTGCAGTCCTTTGTTGTTAAGTTCATATTTTAAGAAAATGTAAAAAAATTGTCAAGTTGAAGTATATGTCACTGAGAAATAACATATCACCATCATCATCCTCATCCTTTGCCGTTTTCTGCCTCTGGCTGGGTCGGCATAGAAGTCAAGCCTCTCCATTTTTTCCTGGTCTTCCACCACTCCTCTCTCTTTCCACAGTGTTCCAATCTTGTCCTCTTCTCCTAACACTCTCCGCTATCTGCTCTTTTCACCGACATCTTGGCCTGCCCCCCCCCCCCCTGGCCTTATTCCTCCCTCCTTGCGCATTGTAAGCTCTTACTGCGTCTTTCTGCATCCATCCTCTTCATGTGTCCAACCATCTCATCTGTGTCTGATCTATCCTGTCCTGAAGCTTCATCACCCCACTGTCTGTTGGATCTCATTCCTTATTCTATCCCTTCTAGTCTTCCCCAATATACTCCTTAAAAAATTTTATCTCCACTGCCTGCATCTTTCTTTTTTCTCTCTCTCTCTCTGTCATTGTCCAAGTCTCTGCTCCGTATGTAATTATTGGCACAGATTGTGTCATAATATATATATTGATCACAATTGATGTTAAATTTGTAAATTATATTGCAACAAATTGACTGCACAAAGGTGAGGGGAATACCCAATGTGCTTGGACACCAGGGTATCTATATACTTACTTATTGCCTTGCAACATACACAGTGCTCTTCTGTGGAGCCATTTAAGACACCATGTAATGGAAGAAAATAACTTGGTGTTGTCTGGATGTCTGGTGTTTTGTTTCAATAAATGAAGCTGTAAGAGTGGTGTGCATGTTTTAACAGTAAGCTAAAAGCTTTCTTCTTCCAGTGTACGGTTGTTACAAATGTTTAAGCACTTTTTTGATAAAATGTTTTCAGGAGAGCACATCAGACATTTCTTCTTGTCCTCGTCGATGGTGCAGTGTTAGCATAATCGCCTTATAATCAAGATCCAAGGTTCGATATGCAGTGGAAGCACATAGTGGTTTGGATCCCACTTTAAACTGTTGGTGCAGACCCGATTAGCCATACTGTGCATAAAGTGGACATTTCTTGGTAGTTCTATCAAACATGTTTAAATGTATGTAACAACTATAAACTAGAAGAACAGTTTTACAATGCAAAGCAATACATATGTACAAGAAGAAAGGCAGCAGCTGCTACATTAATATGGCTAGGTAAATAGATTTTTCTTCACAAGATACCTCCTCAAGCACTTCATTTGGCACATTTTGAGGCTAAATAATTCTATGAATGTTAAGTGACAATGGCTCTTCATTGCTCATGGAATAGTTGGTTAGTGCACATGTATGCTGTAGGTTCAATCCCTACAATTGACAAAATGAAATTTCTTTGCCTGAAGACAAGAGAGGAGGTGCTTCCTTGAAACGTAGTGTTAAAATAAATAGAGATAAAAACAGTATGCAATGCACAGGTAGGCTAATCGGGAGTGAACCTGCAGTTTAAAGTGGGATCCAAACCACTATTCACCACTGGGTATTGAACCTGGGACCCCTTGATTACAAGATGATGACATTTGTACAATGCCATCAGAGAGGCCTCCAAGCCCTTCGTGTGTTAGGACCTATGTAAGTAGGCAACACAAGCTGCAGCTGCCAATGTGGTGAGGAATTCCTCGAAACCACGTTGAGTTGTCAGTACGAGGCTAAATAATTCTATGAATGTTAAGTGACAATGGCTCTTCATTGCTCATGGAATAGTTGGTTAGTGCACATGTATGCTGTAGGTTCAATCCCCACAATTGGCAAAATGAAATTTCTTTGCCTGAAGACAAGAGAGGAGGTGCTTCCTTGAAACGTAGTGTTAAAATAAATAGAGATAAAAACAGTATGCAATGCACAGGTAGGCTAATCGGGAGTGAACCTACAGTTTAAAGTGGGATCCAAACCACTATTCACCACTGGGTATTGAACCTGGGACCCCTTGATTACAAGATGATGACATTTGTACAATGCCATCAGAGAGGCCTCCAAGCCCTTCGTGAGTTAAGACCTATGTAAGTAGGCAACACAAGCTGCAGCTGCCAATGTGGTGAGGAATTCCTCGAAACCACGTTGAGTTGTCAGTACGAGCCACACAGCATGAATTTTTTCTAAGGATTAGGAAGTAGCAGGCAGTAAAAACGTTCATATTCTGGGTGTCTACCAGTCAAGAAAAAGTCAAGGAATTACGCTTGTGGTCAAGAATTTTTGCTATTTTTTACAGTGTAGTGAATGTACATTGTTATATACCTGACCTGGGATTTGATAAAATTGAATATTTGGAAATCTACTATTGTATTGAGTTGTGGTTAAGATTTGTTCACTCCGCTTCTTAACCTGTCGGTCGTGTGGGTCATCATGATCCTCACCTAACTTTTTTCTTTACCAATCCATTAGGGTTGAAGGTAAGTGGGCCATACTCCCAGTAGCTTATCTCTTTCTGCCCTCCACAGTCCCACAGGTGATATTCGGTTTGCATTCACGTGTCTGCAGGATAGGAGTGACCCACTGCGATCATTTACGTTTGTGCACGTATACAGTGCTGGACATATTGAAAGAAACTAATTATCACTTATTTCGTACAAAAGTTTACTTACCAGATTTCTTTCATTATAGTATTACTATTCAAAAAACTCATTCTTTGTTTTTTCCTAAAGATATACTTATTTTTTGAGACGTATGCAGAAGTGGTGCATTTATTCAACTTGTATTTACAAATATTATTAAGAACACAAAAATGTTAGAAAAAATAAATATGAACATTTATTTATTTGCCTAATGATGTAAAATAAACAACAGAAGGACAAAACAGAAAAATAATCTTTAAATATGTAAAAGAAGAAAGTTTAAATTTGCAGGTCACGGTGACACCGTGACCGCATTAAATTGTGAAATGAGCACTACCTCTCCCAGGTTACGAATTACAAGTAAAAATATTAAAATAAAGTAATTTGGCCATTCCCCGTCCAGGATGAAGTCTGGATCATCAATTTTTACATGCATTAATAATTAAAAGTCTAAATCTCTTGTTAAAGTACAGATTCAGTTTTCATCGTAATCGGCCTTGTGGTAGGGGTTTTCATTAAATAAATATATATATTTTTTCTTAACTTCCAACTATATCTAAGTAGGGAGCAAATAAATAAATGTTAAGAAAAATGGGAAGAAAGGTCAAGAAAAAGTCAATAATTTTGGATTTGTTATTTTGTTAGGCACCCTGATATTGCATGGCTCTGACTGCATGGCAGTGTTGCCACGTTGTATGCATGAAGTAACAATCCTTGTCCTTCATTCACTTTGCCTATCCCATATGTAGGACAAGCACACTTCTGTCCAGCTGTCTTAATTTGTTGGCCTCCAATGATATGGTAGTCCTTTTGTGAAGGAAATGATGGATGGAAACCAGATGAAGTCTCATTTCATCAACTTTTGTTGTAGAGAATCTCATTCAGTTGTAACACAGTGGCTTGGTTATTATTGTAACACAATTGAATTTGCGTGAATTTTCAGGTATGCTGCTGATATGGCAGAATTTGGAGCTCAGCTCACTAGTCTTTCAATCGAGCCACATAGTTCTTCAGCATGGTCTACAGGCGGAAACAAGATCTGGTCAGATATGAAGAAGGGCTTCCATATTATATCCAAGTAAGCTGTGTTGAATATTAGAATTAATTTGTGTACATCTGAACTTTAATGCATGGATGTTTCTGTGATGATGCTGCTACGAAGTCTATGACCGTAGTTAGAAACAGGGTGGATAAAGATCATGATTTTTATTTAAAAAATCATTTTTGTTGATTTTTTTTATTTAAATTTGATTTGTTTTATTTAACCTTTAGGTGCCCGATAGTCTTGATCGAGATGCTCTTAGGTTACCCTCGGGTGCCCAATCGTCTCGGTCGAGAGGCTTTGTTAAGGTTGTAGTTTTTACATTATAACTTCGCTATTTTTTGGCTAGAATTCAGATTTCCTTTTTTCATATTGTTGTTAACACATGTATTTAACAGAAATGATTGTTGCACTTGTTTTTTTTTTTTTCATGAAAATGACTGGAAAAAGGAGACTTCTTTTTTGCGTCTTTTTCAAGGGAAAAATTTTGCTGACAAAGGCTTTATTGTTCCCTCACCCCTGGAAACTGCATTCCAAGGAAGTTTGTTTATCGGTACCCGAGGTCAAAAGGAATGTTTTCCGTCCTTTTGTAAGGGGGGCGGGGGGGGGGGGAAATCCCAATTTAAAAAAAAAATTGGGGGGATTCCCCCTCCATATATATGCTGAATGTGCATACATTTTATATCGTCTGAATCTATGATTCATTCCACGTACAACGGTATATCATTCATCTCTCTAGGGCAATTAGCCTCTGAGCTACAGTCATTTCAAGGTAACGTTGCATTTTGAAGCTTGAATCAGTGGCATGCTGACCATTCCTTTTGGGGGTACAACTCGCGTTACATTGGTCATACAATAATAATGCAAATATTTTTGTGTTCCTTACATGCCAGCGATAATTTCCATGTGCATGTCGACACTGTCACGTACATTTTTCTTTGGGGGGAGGGGAAATCCCCATTTTTTTCCGAAATTTTGGAATTTGGGGGGTTCTCCTCTCCCCCGCCCACCACATATATGCCAGATTTGCATAAATTTTATATAGTCTGAATCTCTGGTTCATTCCGCATACAACGGTATATCATTCATATCTCTAGGGCAATTAGCCTCTGATCTACACTCATTTAATTGAAACTCTGTATTTTGCTCAAAATTGGCTCTGGCAGCAATGGCCTTGGGCTCCTAAAGGTTAAATCGATTTTTTCATTTTTTTTTAAAAAAAAACTGCTTAAAATTGCTAGTGTGGTTTTTGATTGATTGATTTGTTGTTGTAAGTCCACTTTATGCACAGTAAGGCTAATTGGGATGACCTACAGTTTAAAGTTGGATCCGAACCACTGTGTGCCTCCACCGGGTATCGAACCCGGGACCCCTTGATTACAAGGCGTCGATGCTATCACTGTGTCATCGCGGAGGCTCTTTGTGTAGTTTTTGGCACTATACATATAGATATGTTTTTTTTTATGAAAAGGCATTTTCTAGTAAATGGCCCTGTAAAATATGTGAACAGTTTGATTAGAGCAAATAAAAGGAAAAAAAATGTAAATATCCATTTTTCTGTTTCTGATACTGTACCTTCTATGGAAATGTTTGTTGAGTGTGTTAATGAAACTGTCATAATTCCAGTAACTTTTCTTCAGTGAAAATAAAACTTTCTGGATGTACTTTAAAAATTGTAACTTAAATATTTTTATAGCCTTTGTAGCTGGATTTTGAAGATTTTTTTTAATGGTAGTTTAAGGTGCCATGTTTATTTACAGTTTAATGATAATGACACTATTTATGGTTTAACATGATTAGTATTTTGTATATTTTTGTACACAAAATGTTTGCTATTTTTACCTATAAAAATTATAAAATTGTTGAATTTTAAATCAAGTGAAATGTGTGTTTACATTTCCCTTCGTATGAGCTTCACACCATCAGTACATGCATTTCATTTCCTTTATTTTCCTTTCTTATAGCCTAGTAAATACCATTAGATTATTACGAGATTAATGTACTTTCACCAAGAGTGATTCTGATATCTACAAATTCCTTGTGTACATTATTCTATAAATTCTTTATTTGAAGTGATTTAAATCAATCCACCTTGTAATTAACTCTGATAAACTTACTTTTCATTTTTCCGCGTAAATGTTTTTTTCGCGATCGATTTCACCACCTGTCTGTTGGCTTCATCAGGCACGTCGCTCGCGAAAAAAAAAACATTTACGTGGAAAAATGAAAAGTAAGTTTATCAGAGTTAATTACCTATCTCTGCGTAACCGCCAAACAGATATATTTAGATACAATGGCAATCCACCTTGGTTATAAGTAAACTGCTTTTTCGTGTAATGAAATTGAATTACTTCCACAGTTACTTCTCTTGGAGACTGAGTCAACATAAAAATAATACCCCAAGGTGTTTATCCAGAATTTTCCATCTAAGAGGTGTAAGTTGATATTTAGGGTAAATTTCAAGCCAAAATTACCGAAAATGGACCCTTTGTGGAAAAATTAGGGCAGTATTGTGCTGTGTGGATAAATCACTGATGCTCCCTTTATATAATTTCAGTTCAAAGTTTTGTATAAAGTTATGTAAAATGGTTAGTTATATTTTTAGTATTTTTACAATGTTTTAATTATTTCGATTTTCCATTTTGTGGTCTTTTTTAAAGTAATCTGTAGGGCTGTGCTCCCTCTCCCCAAAATCTAATTTTTCTTCTTCAAATGTGAAATTAAGGGTTTGATGCTATGCAATATTTCAATAAAATTGTGATTATTTAGATTATTAATACAAAATTATCATCAAGTATATTTATTTGCCAGCACATTTTTTTATTCTCTGAAACATGAATATAATACTAACACTGAAATTAAAGCTCTGTATGTTACCAAACTTCAGTGCCATAAGCTATTTCCTGTGGCTACATCAATTCAAGATATGTTCAGTATCAATGTTATTAACATTAATAACACCACTTGAAATGGGTTTGGATGACTCGCAGATGATGCTTTGTCTGAATAATTTCATTATGCTGATTCCAAAAATGAAATCCATTTTTACCCATCACGTCTAGTTTTTTCAGAAAATAGCAACAATATTAACTGCCTTAATTTCACAATAAAATGTGTAGTTCCATCATTTCCTCAATATATGACTCTGTTTAGATTGTGGCAAAATATTGGTTTTCTACAATACAAATCCTCCAATTTTGAACTATAAATGCACATAGAATAGTAAGCATTTAATCCACCTTCTGTCTTCACAAGACACATTGGCATGAAAATTGTAAACTTTGATTACGTAACTTCCATTATCGTAATCCCTCATAAAAATTTCTTTCACAAAATGTCCAAAACTCAATGTTATAATATGGTGGGTTGATTGAACTTAATGACGTGGAGAAATAATCTGATCTAGGGAAAAATCCTGATATGATGGAAAGAAATTTATGTCATATCCGTCATCAGCATTCAAAATACTTCCAGAATCACCTATTGGTTTGTAAATGACCAAAATTTCCCTTGCTTAAATTTATTTTGTTGCGTTCTGTAATACGTGCAATGGAATGGCAAATATGAGAATTTTGATTGTGAAATTGTGAAGAATCCTGACGTGATGGGGAAAAAATCGATGCCATTTCTGTGATCAGAATTCTGGTATACTTCCAGAATCACGTACTGATTTCAATGTTACTATCATTTTTTTATTTACTGACTTTGTTGGTATTTAATTGCTAGCATTTATTTTCAGTAGATATCTAAGTTTAGCTTGAAGTATAAGTGTTTTTCGTCTTTATCATAGGGAGTTTGCACTACTGTCAAGTAAGGCATTGCAACAGGCTGTTCGTGAAGAGGAAGAGGTGTGCGAGAAGCTGAATCTTCTGTTGGATCTCCTGGCAGCACACAGAGACCTCTGTGGCCGGCACGAGAAGGGAGTTGCTCAGGACCATCAGAAAGCTCTTGCCAAAATGCTTGCCATGAAGAAGAGACAAATACAGGGTGTGATCAAGGGCACAGATGTAAGTGTGCATTGGCATATTTTTCAAATCCTTTATCTCCCCTATTCTTCAATACTGCTCCTCCATCTGGATCGTGGCTTGTAAACTTAGCTTTCCAGGATTGATTCTGTACTCAGCTTTTTCCTCACCATTGCTCACTATTGAATACTTTCTCTCAGGCACCTCCATAAAACAGATATTATGTCTTCTTTGAATATCCAGTCACCACACACTCATCACTAACTAGTGCTGTAGTAACGTCGTCAACTCGTAATCAAGGAGTCCCGGGTTCGATACCCGGTGGAGACACGTAGTATTTCGGATCCTACTATAAACTGTAGGTCCAGTCCCGATTAGCCTTACTGTGCATAAAGTGGACTTAAAGCACCAACTCAATCAATCATCACAAACTAGCAGACATGAAATTTTTGCATAAAATCATCAATGACAAAATTAAAACTGAATTCTTAAATCAATCAATTTCATCTACAAGTCCGCACATGGCCAACCTGTAATGTAAAGCTATTCCACATTGTCTCTACAAGGCTCTCTCTGTTCTACAGCAGTTCCTTTTCTATAGACTTCCCTGCTTATATAATGACCTGCATGCAGATATTGACATTGTCTTGTCAGAACATTTTTATCGACAATTGTTAGGAATGTATGTGTAACGTAACTTTTTCTCTGTGCCATCTTATGTTATTGCCTTGTTTAGGTGTTTTCCTGTTGCTACAGTTTCAGTATAAAATGGTCTTTCAGTACTGTATCTGAAACTTTTAAGTAAACAAACAAAGAAATGTAAATTAGATATTTACTAGATAAGAATTCTCTCCAGAATGACAGCTGTTCTGAAAAGTGCCATGGAATGTGTTTCCGACTGTGAATGATCAAATTTTATTGAAATTTCTATACAATGGTTCATGATTCTTTCCATGTAAACAATGATAAGCATGCAGAACGATTTGTTAGGACTGAATCAATATTGCTGTTGGTATTGGCTGGTGTCAGTGGTATTGGTATCTGAAAGTTTCAGTTAGAATTGAACCTTGCGACACTTTTGCAGTCTAAGTACCCTGAAAATTATGCAAGAAGTTTGTGTGAAAAAAATAAGAAAAGATGTACAGCTGGAAGAAAATATTCTTTGTCTGGGTGATTTTTGTATGTAAATGATATTTTAACTACATAGAAAATTTAATTTTTCCAACCGATTTCAAATACGTTTTTTCTTGTTATTTTGTTGTTGTCGGTTGTTTTGTAATGCTTTAACTTGCAAAAGGTGTGATTTTTTGTGTTGAATTTGTATTGCAGGCTGAATCAGTGGATCAACTTGAATCACGAATGATGGAACAGGAATCAGTGATAGCAAACATGGAATTGAGAAATGCCTACTCCCTCCACTGCCTCCATCTTGAGACGCAGTTAGTTCACGCTCATCTAGAAATTTTGGCCACAGTTCTTAGTACCCTTGTATCGGTTGAAATACGAGGTCATTCTGAGGTACGTTTACAGCGTCAAGTTTATTTTTTACTTTGGTGCAGTATTTATTGATACTAAAAATTTACACAATGGAATGAAATGTTAATTTTGTTGTATGCATGGGACAGGTTAATGGCCACTCAGTTGGTATTGGAGGGCAGGAAAAATCGCTTATTTTTATATATAAATAGCTTGTAATTTAGTGCAAATTTCTGTCAAATATGTTATTTTATTATTATTATGATTACTTATTATCTCAATAGGGTTACAATTAAGCCATACATCATTTCATTTAGAACAATATTAATACAAATAATGACTTGATGCCCTATGTGGTAATAAAAATATATAAAAGCTACATCTAAGGAAAATGAGATGAATATAATATAAAATAACAAGCTTTGCGCACACTCCTCTAATGTTTTTGTTGCTCACTTACATCTGCAAGTTCCTGTAATAAACTACCACAGTGAGGGCATGGGTTGAACTAGTCAGTCCACCTTCCCCCCCTGAAAATTGGCATCCTTCTTTTTGAAAAAAGAGGAGTATGTCTATAATAGGAATTGAGTTCAATAATTTGTATTCCAGTAGCAAGACTGAAGGTAAAGGTGAGTTAATCCGAAAAGTAGAATGTGAAATGACATTCTACTTTTCGGACTAATTTCATTTTTTGAACTTAAGCTTGTTCCATAGGTTTCAAAGTTCCAAAAATGAGATTGGGTTGTGCAATGCCACACAACGTAAAACTATAACTTTCAAAGATTTTTCTTCTGCGAGGTTTGTAAAAGTTAATAAAATATAAAAGTAAAAACATAACCCATGCCTCTACAGCCCTGGAAGAGCCTTGGCCTATCTTCCGACTGTCAGTCTCCCTCCCACAATCGTACCTAGAGGTGTAGAGATCGTCAGTGGTGTGACGTGGGGTCAGCATGTCGAACCCTCAGCCGTTATAGGAGATTTCCGAGACCGGATTATGCTACTCACTCGTAGCTCTCCAATTTCCTCACAATGGTGTGTTTCCAACGGTCCTATACACAGGCTGAGCACACAGAGACTGAACACAATGCCGTCCCGCAGTCAGAGTCCAAGCCCAGCGCCTTAGACCGCACAGCCACGCAGTAGCGGCTCGTGCCTAAAATAACAGGTGAAGAAGTATATTTATAGGCAATGAAAACAAATAGTAAGTGCCAGTGCCCCCCCCCCCCAATTTAAAACGTCTTTTTTGTCTTCATCCGTCCATCTGGAAAATGGTGTCTGCAACAAATTACACACTAAGTCATTTACTGGGTTCATTGTAGAAACCACAGCTCAACACATGAACACAACACACGATAGGAAACGCGAAACACACACGCGGAACAAGATCTCGCGAGAACGCGAAGATTTTGCCACAAGCACTGGATGCGATGTTTTCTCCGACGAGAGAACTGCTTCATCTAGAAGGCGACACCCGTTCAAGGCCAACGCTAGGTGACGTCACCGTTGCCATGACAACCGGCTAAGTTTTCCGCAACCTAGCGGTGTTTGCTCTTGGGTTGGGACGAACTCAATACGTGCGTAGCGCCGAGCGGCGTGTTATTTGAGTATTATCGTGTGCGTTCTGCTGGGAAATAGTTAAATTTAACAAGCAAATGAAAAATGTCAATATTAATTTGAAAATTAGGTGAAAACATCTGCACTTGTTGCACTTGGCCAGCTGCCACTGCAGCCACGGAGGAAGACCAACTATAGAAGTAATGGTATGAAATGTGAAAAATAAAGATAATCAGTTAATGCAAGATGTTCACCCTGCTGGTGCATCAAGTAGAAGAGTTCACAATAATATAATAATGATAATATAAATTTGGCAATATGATTAGTTTTTATATGTGGGTTAGATACTGATTAGCATGCCCATCACACTGTGGGGAGGGGAAAGTTCAGCTGTGTATGTGCCAACACAGTCTGGATCACCCCTATCATCATTTACCTTTGACATTGCTGTGATCATTATTAAAGTTCCAGCCCATATAATTATTATTTCTACTGCTTTTCCTTCCCCCCCCCCTTACAAAAACTTTTGGTTACATGCATGTAAAATACAAAATAATAAATAAGGACAGGACATACAATTGTCCAATTTTTACTGGTACTCTCCTATGATGTAGTATATTTCTAGCACCCTGTATCTTTTATATTAACAATGCATAATGAATAAACAAACTGGCACATTTCAGTACATCACATTTTTCTTCTAATGCTTTCTTGTACAATATGCCATGTGCACAATTAAGTAGAATTATCATATGCTAGAACTTCATGCTGTTTTCTTTTCTAATTGTCATTTTGTCCAGTATTTGTGCATTTAATTGATTGTATATGCTTATAATAGTGTTTTTTCCTTACGTGCTATCAGGACACACTGGAGCAGACAGGTTAGTTCAGATATGCATTTCCGTTTTCATATTATTTATGAATTCACATTTCAGCAATGTGAAGCATAGTTTGTGTAATATGAATCAAATATCCGTATTGCAAGTACTTTTCAATATATTTAAGCTTAATCTTTTTCCTGTGACTTCTTATTTTTTTAAAAATCCACTGACCGAATGTTTCAATTTCCTTGAGAAACTTCTATCCCAAATGATGAGATTGTAAGCAGAATGGGAGAGAAGAGAAAGTCAAGGTAATTGTTGGAAGCAACGCGAGATGGTAGGAGAGGAAGAAGAAGCCTAATAATAAGAGTGGGAGCAATCTCTCTCTGTCGGAAATGGTTACCAGGAGAGGGACAACATCACTAGAAGTTAAAAAGAGAATAGCACAAGATAGGACTGGTTTTAGAAAATTGCTGAAGGGTTCCAACCGCATCAAGGGATGAAAAAGATATACAGAATTGCTGTATGAATGTTCATATTATTATTGTGGACTTTTACTTAGTTATCTAAGTTGTGGAAATAATTGAGAGGCCAGAGGTTGACTCACTTACTCAGTTCTAGACCATTGGCTTGGAATGCTGAAGATATAGTTTCGATCTCTGGTTGAGTCACAATTTTTACATAACTTTTCAATAAGTTATAGTTGTTTTCCGTTCCTGAAAAAAAGGATGAAGGCTTCGGTTCAATGGCCAATGCTTGAAAGATATTTAGGTAACATTCATAGACATGATATTTGCAAAGATAAACTCCACGAAAAATATGACTTACCAGACATGACTACAGTCACTTTCTTTGAACACATATAAAAAAGATATGAATTGATTTTCTGTATTAACTAATTAGTAGACATTATCAGTCGGTCGTATATCTATTGGAAAATGTTGGTTTCTGATTTGATCACTGATAAACAATACTTTTTTCAAATTGCAGTGTTTTGCAAGACACCCATCAATTACAAATGATGCTATTATACAGGGTGACTGGTAATTAGATGTATTCCCTGAAAGGGGTTAAAGTAGAGACAATTTGCAATAAATTTGACCCTATGATACCCCGTCCTAAAATTAGTAGTTTTCGAGATAATCGAATTAATATTGTTTTTTAAAAAATTACAATTTTCCACATAAAAAGATGAATTGAGAAAAAACTGCTCATTGTATGGAACTTATTTAATCGTTTTCTGATAGCTAACAAATAAGTGGTTTGTTGAAAAAAAAAGTTTTTCCCAAATAACAATCACATGTAAGTAACGCGTGGGTCTAAACTTACAAGTGATGATAAAAAAAATGCACTCTTAGTTTACTTGGCAACGTATTAATAACAAAAATGGTATGACAGGATACGTACAAATTGCTTAAATTTCTTCCTTGAGTCATCAGCTATCCAACAAGTTACAAATGTTGGTAACATTTACATTTGTGTACAAGAAATAATACTTCATTCATCTTCATGTGAATGGAATCAATGAACAATACAATTAAATAACATTACACGTCTTGCTCAAAGTGGGCACCTCCGTTACGAATGCAGGCACGGAGGTTTTTACGGACATTTGGTCTCTTAACTCGTGATGTGATGGTGTCATTGATGTGTTGACCAGCTGTTGAGATCCTCTCCCAGATATCTTCTTGCGAGTTTACTGGTGTCTTGTCATGTAGCTCCAAATGTAAAAGTCGCAAGGTGTCAAATCGATCGGGGGATCAAGCTGGGCAGTCATCATGCTGATAAATCATGTCACGTCTTGTAGCTAGAGGCACATCCTCCAACAACATTGCCATCCCGTTCCTCAAAAAAATGTTCATAAGTGATGCCATTTAAGATTTGGGGCAGGAAAAATGGCTCGATCAAATGATTGTTGATGACACGCATCCATACTTCTGCCTGGGCGTGCGACAGTGGCTGGATGACAATTACCCAAAGAAATGGATTGGCCGAAGCGGCCGTATTCCCTGGCCGGCTCGATCCCCCGATTTGACACCTTGCGACTTTTACATTTGGAGCCACATGAAAGACTTAGGCCGCGTCCGAATCGGCAGCAGATGTCACCTAGAGCACCGTTCCATCCGGGGACTCAGTCAACCTCCGTTGTCCGAATTCGCGGCAGACGTGGAGTCGGAGGGGAGAACAGAGAGGCGCGACAGATGCACGCTTGAACTCGCTGTGACCATGTGCTTGGCAGCCATATTCTAACTTTCGCTTTGTACAGACAACATTTACTGATTAGAGGATGTAAAACTCATACAAGACACCGGTAAACTCGCAAGAATATATCTGGGAGAGGATCTCAACAGCTGGTCAACACATCAACGACACCATCACATCACATCACATCACGAGTTAAGAGACCAAATGTCCATAAAAACCTGCGTGCCTGCATTCGTAACGGAGGTGCCCACTTTGAGCAAGACGTGTAATGTTCTTTAATTGTATTGTTCATTGATTCCATTCACATGAAGATGAATGAAGTATTATTTCTTGTGCACAAATGTAAATGTTAGCAACATTTGTAACTTGTTGGATAGCTGATGACTCAAGGAAGAAATTTAAGTAATTTGTACGTATCGTGTCATACCATTTTTGTTATTAATACGTTGCCAAGTAAACTAAGAGTGCAATTTTTTATCATCACTTGTAAGTTTAGACCCACCCGTTACTTACATGTGATTGTTATTTGGGAAAAACTTTTTTTTCAACGAACCAATTATTTGTTAGCTATCAGAAAACGCTTAAATAAGTTCCATTCAATGAGCAGTTTTTTCTCAATTCATCTTTTTATGTGGAAAATTATCATTTTTTAAAAAAACAATAGAAATTCGATTATCTCGAAAACTACTAATTTCCGGACGGGCTATCATATGGTCAAATTTATTGCAAATTGTCTCTACTTTAACCCCTTTCAGGGAATACATCTAATTACCAGTCACCCTGTATAGTTTAAATATGAAAAGTGCACAATTTTCATTAATTTCATACCAAAGGTGTGATGGGAGAGGATTGAATTTCATTATTCATGTTTGCATTTTCCTAAATGTGCATTACCTTTTTGTTTTTGTCTCTAGGCTAATTGTGGTAATGAGGATGGATGATGCTTAGATGAAATTGATGAAGAAACACAAACCTGGAACCTATTGTGATGAGATAGTAATGTATTAATACATTTAACCCGTAACAGACATCGTGCCAGATTGTAACGCACAAGGCATGGCGTGGTCCCGTGGACCACCAAATTAAATTTAATTCCATGAGTTATCGAAACATTAGCGAAGTTTTTCACAAATGATCATGAGTTTTGGACCACCTTCATGGAATAATGATATTATTTCATCCATTATTTTTGTTAATACTTTTTTTATTACACAGTTCATCTAATTCTACAAAAATCTGTCACATATTCATAAATGGCTCTATAAATACATTTTCATATGACTGTAAGATACAAAAAATACTTTTTTTTATTCAATTATCACGGAACATACATGCAGTTGCCCATAGAAAACAAATTCAGATGGAAAATTCAAACAATAAAAAAAATCTGCACAATGTCAAAATGAGGGAAAAAAGCTCATTGATCATAGCGACAGTCATTGGGAATAACTGCTTCATTGTCAGTTTTATCGGACTCCAAATCTGATAATTCACTTTCGCTTCCAACTTCTTCAAGTGTGGCAAGGATATTTCCAATAAAAGACTGAACATCAACTTGGATTCTCGTACAGGTTCTACACCGAAAGACTTACGCAAAGGGCGTCACCTAACCCACGGGACCCACGAGTGTGTATTGCTCTGAAACTAAAAGTCAGTGAGATAAATGGCACCCCGGGGGGTCACATAATATACCAAAATAAGAAGCTACCGAAATGGAGAGGGATGTGCATGTTATAGCTTCCGAGAATGAGAGCGTTGTTCTAGGTCAGAGGTCTCTGGGACCACGCCACACCCATTAAGAGTTAAGGAAAACTCTAGTATACTGATAAAGCACTGGTGCAATGTGGAATTTATTTTTAAAACATTCGTGACGTAAGAATAACTTGTGAGCAAGTTTCAATTCTTACATTGATTAAGTGTTCATGCGAGGGTTGGGACATAAGTCGTTGCAACTTTTTTTTTTTTCGTGAGAATGGCAGACCAGCACAAAACTGTAAAATACACAAATGGAAGAGGGCAGTGCATAGTACTGTAGAACGTATGAACAATGCAGACCATGTGTACCAAGTGCCTAATAGGGAAGCAAACAAAACTTTCTTGAAGATAGTATCATGCCACATGTGTATACAAGTCAGAAAGCATGCATTAGGGGGAAAAAAGAGGCACATACTACAGTAGGACACTATTTCCCCACAGTTTCCACCAGCTCCCTGTGGCATTCTCTGGCATTTCTCCCTCTAAGAATAGCTATTTTGTTACACTAACATTGTTCACACTAGAGTACTCCAATGAGGGTTTTTCGCTCGAGCAGCAAATAGTTCGCACGGCCAATGCTAGATGACATACAGAATTGATAAGTTCTTCCGCTCGAGCGAAAAAAGACCGAACAAATGAAATACACTCGAACCCTATTAGTATTTCCGTAATTTGTCTATGGTAGTGGGCCCTCAAATATGGATCGTGAAGTAAAAGATGAAGTGAAATTGAAAAATAAGTGAACATAGTCATTATCTCCATGTTAAAATGCAGTTTTGTGTATATTACCGAGTTATGTGAAAATAAAATAGATAATTATGGGCTGAAACTACCAAAGGCTAACATTTTATGTTTGTACGATTATTGTCACATTGAAATGATGTTCGATTGAATGTTATAACTACATTTTATTATTTCGCAGAATATGATTATCCTTTTCGGTAAGTGAACAATGTGTACACGTACTTCTTGCACTGTGATACAATATTTGTAATTGCATAGGCAGGTCTGTCAGCATGTGTATCCATTTTACGTTTCTGTCTGTAGATATTGCATACTTTCATATGTGCTGTATTTGAGTCTTTCATAATAATATACAGAATTATGATTTAGAAATGTAATTGCATAGAGTGGTTTCCTTCCATGTATGGGTTTTAGGTTGACAGTAATGCTTATTGGGCTCTGAAACACGGGACATAGCCAATCATTTCACTACGTGTGTGGTACGATTGAGCGTGGGAGATTCGAACGAGTTTGAGCAAGCAAAAGTACTCTAGTTCACACCGATTTTACAGCATGATTGCACATTTGCCATATGCATGTCGTCATATGATGTTGAAGGTTGCCCAGGTTTTACATTATCTGCAATGGAAGTTTTGCCCGATTTGAAATGTTGTACCATAGCATTAGCTTCTTGCAACAATTTCATTGTTTCTGTAAATGTCTTGCCTAATTTAATGTTCAAGAATCTTCATTTTCTTTCTATTAGAAAATCAGAGCATACATGAAACACAACCTCACTCTGACACTTGCATACTGAAAATGAAATGTCGTAGAGTGATGCGGCAAATGACATGCCATTTCTAGAGCCTCGCAACATGCATCACCATTAAGTGGAATAGTGAGTATCAATACATTGGCTGGCTATTTCAAATGTTCAGTTTCTTTATGGACAGACCTCGTATATTACTTCTTTTGGCCAAAAGTGACAGGAAGAGGGATGGTAAACAAGATTATTGTCAGAGCTATTGTTTGCACTTAGTCGTCATGTGAGAACCAGCGAGACGTAACTCTAATTTATCAAATGTACACAAGAGTGGAAATAATGTATTGTTATGAATATGTCTGAGTCTATAAAAGAATCTGTAAATTGTAGATACGTGAAACTTTTTTACTACTAAGGATTAGAGATGGACGTATGTCGATCTGAATCGAAATAGAGCTCTTCAGAAGAGAGACGTTAATAGAACAAAACTGCATTTTTGGAGTTAATTCTTCTGATTCTCATATGACGACTTGCAGTGTTCACTATTTTAATCTCTTTCCCCCCCGATAGCATTGTTGCCTTGTGGGGTCCTGGCTTCGATACCCAGTGGAGGCTCACATGGCACAGTGGTTCGGATCTCACTTTAAACTGTAGGTTCAGTCCCGATTAGCCTACCTGTGCATAAAGTGGACTTAAAACAACAAATGAACCAAATGATTTTAAATTCTTGTTGCTTTTATTGCAGTTGACCAAAGTGTGGGAACTCATTCAGCCAACAATCGAGAAATGCCTTCCAGAGAAAATACAGCAAGTAAATGGGAATGCATCCCCTTCCTTGACATCCAGGTAAAAGACGGATAGTAGACAGCACATGGCACATTCCAATATATGTCACTCTTTTCTTGGCTCAAATTTACTCCTTTATACGTATTAAGTTCATAGACTGTTGCAAGTAGCTCGGTATGTAGTTGCATGCATTGTAGAATATACACAATATGTTGTATGTAAATATATATTACTGTACATATGCACATGTTTGTATATACTGTCCAATTTTATATAAATGAAGTTCCTTAGAGTTTAATGGGTAGCAGATGAGTCTTTTTTTAACTAGTCTGGACTTTGTATATGGAATATTTAATTAATAATATTTACTTCAAGAATGTAGTTGGCGTAAGACAAACAAATCCTGGATAGTTTCAGTGAATAGTTATTTTGTATTTACATAAATTTAATACTCATGTAAATATCATTGTTGTTGGTTTGCATATATATGAAAAATCTTTTTCATAAAGTTTACAGTAACTGTGCATTACTTGCAATTATCTTTAGAGGGTGAAAGTTAAGATTGAAGATTATATACTTTGTTTTGTTATTATTTCCATTAAAGATGGTGCAATTAAGGTGAGCCTGTCATGATTTACAAATGCGCAAACACATTTTATTCATGTGTGAGGCTACGTATGACTAAATAGTTTTGTCATCTCGTTTTTTGCCATCGCAGTTCAGAGAAATTGCTGTTATTGGTGTAATCATAGCTTGTTGGACATTTTTTTAGTTGCACGACAAGATTTAGTTTCATCATGCAGAAAAAATGTAGGCCAGTAATCATTTGTGATAATGTGTAGCAACAGTCAAAATTATATTATCTTTGTTGATTGTTTGGCGTTTTCCTTGAAATTGTAGAACTTGTTAAAAGCAGAAAATTTTCAGAATCACTAATTGAATCAGTTTTCAACCATCTACTAGTTTGTAGCTGTGATGTGAAAATAAATATTGAGTTTTGGGACACTGTGTGCCAAGATGAAGGTGGAGTGACAGTGTTATGACGGACCTGAAGGAAATCAGTAAGGATGGTCAATACTGGATTGATCTTGCCTGGGATAGAGACAGATGTAAGACACGTGTTGTCGAGGCAACAAACATTCAGGTTTAGGGGTGCCAGAGAGGTAGTGTACTGTGTACTATTCCACACTCAAAGATGTATTTCTATGGCAGTATAACCTTTATATTTATCCCTCTTTTGGGCAAGATTAATCTAATCTTGACTATGTTGATCAGTTTCTTCAAGATCCGCTACAGTATTGTCATCTTGTCTTCCTTCAGGCCTTTTACCATTAGGTTTCCCAACAATCCTGCAGACTTTACCTTCCTCTTCCCTGTATGTTACATGAGCTTCTCACCAAAGCCTACGTGATTTATTTTTTCTGATAAAAAAAGGACAACAAATGCAGGGTATGCATTTCAGTATTGTGTAAACTTTTCCACTCACTCGTTTCTTTTTTCTTAGGTCCAAATGTTTTTGCTAACAATTTTTATTTCCAGAAACTTGTTAATTTACATAATTATTTTTTTTAAGTAAATGGTTATAAACAGAAGTAGCATGCATTACATAAATAAAATTTTCTCTGTAATATAATTATATTTCTCTTCATTATGTACTTCAATTTGAAAACTGATTTTCAAAGACCATATAATTTTGACCGCTGCTGTATTTCTAGTTTGATTGAGAGCTAGGTTTTGATTGAGATGTACACGTGGTGCGCAGTACTAGTATTTAGTTGTATCAGACAGTATGTCCTTTATTGTCTGTTGATTCTTATCCTAATCTTGAAAATTAAATAGTCAATTATTTGCAAGTTGTGTAATTGTATGTGTTGTTGTGGAAGAAGAGTGATATGTTTTCTAAGTCCATGACTGTCAGTAAATGTCTGTTTAGTTTTGGATGCCTGCAACAGGGTTAAGGATAGCAGAGTAACGCTCGAAGCACCATAGAGGCAGATTCTAGCTGATAGTTTCAAGTTTGGTTCACTGCAGGATGTGTAAAGAAATGAAGGAATAGTAGAAAGTTGTCTACTACAAGGAACACACATCGAATCATACTGATGTTTTTCAGTAAATGGGGTGCCAGGGAACAGTAGCTTCCTGTACTGGTAACAGATTAAAACAAAGTTGTTTTTGAGCAGAAAATAAATTTGGGATTAAATTTCTTGAGATCTTCCAAATATTATTATTTTGAACAAATTTAAGAATTGTCTTTCTAAGCGAGTGTCTTCTTGCACATCTGTCATGGTTTAAAGGTTCCATTGTGTGTATATTTTGTGCTCAGAACAAATTATGGTAATACAGGTTCTAGGTTATTGTTCATTGCCTGTAAGTTTTGAACTTTTACATTAAGACATGCAAACTGCCAAACTGTTACACCATTTGATGAAGTAGTTACAATTATTGCTGTATATATATATTTTTTAATTTTTAGAGAATAGTGCAATATATTTATGTGTATATGAGAAGTTTGTTGTTGGACAGTAAGAGTGCAATATTTGATTTCAAGACAAATAATATATTTTAAAATTTATGCAATGATTAATAACATGAAATTTTCATTTTATTGATATCATCCGGTCTAGAAATTAACATTAATTATTGAATGTTTTGGAGGACTGAATATGCAGTGGTTACGTTGTTACTGTTTTCGTTTGTACCATATATCTAATTTGTTAAGTACAAATTGCCCTACCTTTCTGTTGTTGTTTTTTCTGTGAATATTTTTCAATTTTTTCGAATTGTTTTACTCTACAACAGATGTACTAATCAATACTTTTGACC
Organism: Lepisma saccharinum; assembly: GCF_977018435.1. NCBI lineage: Eukaryota > Metazoa > Arthropoda > Insecta > Zygentoma > Lepismatidae > Lepisma > Lepisma saccharinum. The sequence continues at coordinate 81,009,443 of NC_139235.1, forward strand.
AAGGCATTGTGAAAACAAGTTGAATATAATAGCATCTGAAGCATTTTGATAATTTATGATGTGTGACAAAACTGTAATGAATGATAAAATGAGGCAAGTCTTCCATGTGTTTTTATTTTGATTTCTTTTCAATATTTCACCTAGCATTTGCAATGCGCTCATCCAGGATAGAAATATGTTACTTTATTGTTCTTATCTGTTGTAGAATGCCTGGTACCATTAGAAACAAACAAAATGGTCTATGACCAGACATGCTTTGTTTATTTTATTAGGGCTTATCAGCCAATACCATTCGTATTAGACCGGTTGGAATTTATTCAGCGATACCAGCCAGTACTACAATATTGTGATAATTTCAGCTGCATGAAACTTTTTCATTTTTGCATGAAACTGAAAATAACATTTAACTTAATGATTAAAACCAACTCAATTTTACGTTGTATCTTAAGATATCTATTTCACGGGTACATGGGGAGAGCTAATCCATTTGCATGAACTGAATATTAATTTTAATGCTTAGTTTTTGGATTGTGATAGATTTCAGGCACACACTGGCTCGTTGTGCAGCATGGTTCTTCAATACATGCCTGATGAAGTAGCCAGACTGGTGTCGAAATCAATCACGATCCAAAAACTGTTGAAAGTGAATAGTGAGTTGATTCGAATAGATTCAGCTCAGTTTTGTGAAGCGTGGCAGCTGCTACTTTTCCGAGGGTGTAACACTTTCTGAAAGTACTGAAACAAATTTGTTCCTTTTTTCGGTTTCCAGTGTGCAATATGTTGCTTTTGTGAGGCATTAGCAGTTTGTTTATAAATGCATTGTCTGTTATCACTCATTCAATGCTTTTGTGAGTATTAAATATGTCATGGCATACAATGCTGTTTAAAACTGAAACGTGTGCATGAAATTCCAATTTGTGTGCAATAAATTTGTTTTATTGTGTAAAGTTATGTGACAAGTGGGATTGTGATTTCGTACGTTAAAGTGTCAGATAATACAATAATGGCTTTATTAAGTAAGAAGAGCATCAAATTCATTTACTATGTTCTTAAAGGTTCCCATAACCACTTTTTGTAGATGCAAAATAATCTAACAGTTACTTTTAGTGGTTTTTATTTTTTTTCTGCGACGTTTCGTTCTGGTTTCCCAGAACTTTTTCAAGCTACACTAAGATATACATACAACAACACAACCTTACATGGCTAGTCACTCTACACTTGGGTTGAATTCTACTTGAAACTGTGTGCTGGTCAAAATTATAATTAATATATAAACTCCGCACATCACATTACATCACCCCCACTCATGACCGGATGAAGAAAGTGTGGGGCGTTACCCCCACACCCCCTATACGCCTTCATGGCGTGGTGCTAAGCACAGGGGAGCACTTTACCTTTTTACCTTTTTTACTCCGCACAGAAAGTTCGGAATATTGTTATATTAGGCACAACAAGTTTGGAATATTATTGTATTAGGTAATAGGTGATAGGCACAGTGACATATATTGACAAAAAGACTAGAACGCCCACCAGACAGATACCATGTGTTGTTGTTTTCCAAGACTGTGTCTATCACCTATTGTTTAACGTAACAATATTCCAATATTTGAGAGGAGTGTATATACTACAAGAAAAATTTTCTTATGTCGTGAATTTACGACAGATTGCACTGCACAATGAGGAATGACAGAAACACTTCGTTTTCTGATGTAGCTTTCAGACTGAAGTGATCTTCACATGTTGCCTGTCACTTGTTTGTCACTTTGACTGATCTATTTTCTCAAGACATGTCACCTTAGTCTGTTGGTGACATGTGCACTGAATGCTGTTCTACAGATAGAGGAAAAAATTCCTATTCCAATATGTTACTTTGGTGTGAAATCTCCCTAAAGTACACACAGTTAGTTGTACTGTTAAGGGAGATCATCATAGCAATAGTAAGAACATTTTTAAGAAACCCTCATATCACATTGCTTATGATAATTTTTTGTCTGTTTCATTAACATTTTTTATAAGTCAAACATTTTTTTTTCTATGGTTTTCTTGCAATTCATAGTAATATTTTTAATAAAAACACTATTGAAAATTAACTTTTCAAGAATAAGAGAATGACTGAAAAGGCTAGATATCTTAGTTGGACTGTTGATTTTTATGTTTGTAGAATGTACTGAAAAATTCTACAAAAGTTTTTCTAAGGTTTGTTTTTATATTGTCAGAGCAGATATTTGTTGCTTGTATGTTGATTTAATGACAGATACATGTGTTACTTGTAGCGTGTTTAGTAGATCTCGATGTTTTTTTTTTATTGTTATTATTTGAATTAAGGTTTCTTTCCTTTTCCTTTTACTTTTAAAGACCACTGTTATCTTTTTAATAAAAAAATTACCCTTGACTTCACCTGTTACACTTCATGATACTGCACAGGCATGTAAATGATTTGCTTGTAAATCCTTGAATGCACTTTGGGTGTGTGTGTCTGCATGTACACAGGGTGATTCAAAATCATTGTCAGGGTCTATGTGACATATAATTTTCAAACTAGAAACAAAATAAAATGCCCACAAAATATGAAGGAGCATCTGAAAAAGTTTTATTACCTCAAGAATGAGTTCAGCTGATAATGATGCATAGGTATTGGGAACTATCAGTTGGAATTTATTCACCCATACCTATTGGAAACTATCAGTTGGAATTTATTCACCCATACCTATTGAAAACTATCAGTTGGAATTTATTCACCAATACCTATTGGAAGCTATCAGTTGGAATTTATTCACCCATACCTATTGGAAGCTATCAGTTGGAATTTATTCACCCATACCTATTGGAAACTATCAGCTGGAATTTATTCACCCATACCTATTGGAAGCTATCAGTTGGAATTTATTCACCCATACCTATTGGAATGGTTCGGCATTTGACCATTTCTCAGGGTCCATAAAAATGCCACCCTTTGGGGAGTAATTATCCTCGAAATTTTAGCAAAATTCTAATTTTCACTTATTTAGGACCAGTTTTGTCTGAGAAAAATTGATTCTGTGTTTAAATTACTGCCATTTCAATATTCCAATGCACTTCTTGAATAGTTTGAAGTAGGGCCGAGCTTATACCACTTTGAACCGATACTGATGCCGATACTCTTACAAATTCCTACCGATACTTGAAAATTGCAACACTTAAAATGTGTTCAAAATATTGGTCACTATTGGTGTATAAATATTATACGCATCAATTTACCAAAATATTTCGTTTAGAATAGTCTAGACTTACATCAGAATATTAAAATAGATGTAGGTAACCTAAAAATACAGTTTTTTGTGCAAAATGAAAAGAAAGATTTCATTTTGCATAATTAAATTTCGCAAAAGTGTCGCGTGGCATTTTTGCGGACCCCGTGAAAGACCAAAAAAGTATCTGTTGGTATCGGTAGATGAATTGCAACCGATACTTTCCGATATCGATAGATTGGCATCGGCTCAGCGCTAGTTTCAATATTCCAATGCACTTCTTGAATATTTTGAAGCTAACCTCTGGTAAATTGATATCGTATAATTGCATTGCAGTAATTCTATATTAAGCAATGTGTTTGAATGACTTTTAATTGTTCAAGCATTAGTATCTGAGTGAGTGGGAAACTGTAAAACTAAGAACGTTGTTATGGGTATTGGTTCAAAGTTGTATTCACTCAGTCCTATTAAAGAATGCTTATCTAGTGGATTTTGGTGTACTTTGAGAATACGCTTTCTGGATTTGATCAACGATTTTCTGCTAAAGGAGATCTCACACCAGAACTGACAAGCAAAAAGCCACACTTGTCATGCGGAAATGTATCTTCTGAAATAAGCACAACCTTTCGTACTGGAGCAACAGGGCAAGCTACACCTGTTCGCTGTTGCTTGCATATTACTAATAGGATGCACTGTGTCATATTGGAGTGATTTATTCAAATGAGATACATATAAACAATAAAAGAGAGAAGCAAACCAGTAGCCCTCGTGGAAATATTTTGAACTTTTCGTTTGTAATGGGCCGCACTAGTTTAGTCAGTAGGGCATCTGACTGTCATGCGGGAGATTTGGGTTTGATTCCCAGGGGGGGGGGTTATCTAAGGTTAGAATTTTTCCGTCCTAGTCCCCGCACAAAGCGGCTCTGGGGCTCTCCCAGCTTCAAATAAATGTGTACCCGGCGGGTACCCTAGAGGGTAAAGGTGGCCAGAGCATAGTGCTGATCACATCACCTCAAACATGGCTGAGATCGATAGATTGTATCGGGCCCTACCCTCACACATCCTCCTATATATGCCTCATGGTATGCTGCAAAGTTCACGGCTAACTTTACCTACCTTCAAAATTATTGGGGGCTCTGTTCACTGAAATAAATTAATGAATGACTCACTCTCTCGCTTTTTTAAGTTTTGGCCTCGTTGTTCGGAATCTCATAAAAGCCCATGAATTCCTCAAAAATATAAAAAAAATTTATTCACAGTTTGAATGCAGAATATCAATTGTTCACGGATGGATATGTCACAAGTTTCGTCAACCATAATAGCAAAATATTCCCAACTTTTAATATCTGCTACCACAGAGCGCAAAACAGATCTCCCTAATATATCAATGATCTCGTTCTGAATGTCATGTGAAAGCCATTTGTAGGCCGAACGTCCCATCCACTACCCTAGTTCATGAACAGCGTCTTTTGAAACTCTTTTTAGTAAAAAAAATTTAACAATACTCATAATTACATACTTAGTATATAGTAATAAGTCATGTGTTTTGCTGTCTCTGGTCATATCCCCCACCAAAGTTAATGGTCTAGAACATTTCAAATGTGTATTTAAAGTTAAGTTCATGTGGCACAATTCAGAGTAAACTTTAGAAGAGAAGCAAAATAATACATTAGATCCTCTTAAGCAAAATTATTTGGGGGGCTCTGCCCCCACATCGTTAACATTGGGGCTCGAGCCCCCCAAGCCCCATGGAGTCTGCGCCTATGCCTACCTTTGTAGTTTGTATTGATTATCTTTTTGCCTTAGTATTTCTGTTCATGTGCCTATCAGCTGCAATTTGCATTCAATACCATGTGGCAATTTGGAACATGACTGGTTTGGTTTGAAAGAGTCTCCACTTGTAGGTGCTAGTGTCAATGTGAAAATGACATTAGGGTTGCTCTAGTTCTTTCCTTTATCCAGACTGTGCTGTCATTTGTCATTTTGGTGTGAAACTCCTATGCAGCATGTCATCTGTCACTTGTTGCTTCAGGGCCTCCCCCATGGCGCAGTGGTAGCGTCTTTGCCTTGTAATCAAGGGGTCCTGGGTTCAATACCCGGTGGAGGCACAAGTGGTTCGGATCCCACTTTAAACTGTAGGTCCAGTCCCGATTATCCTTACTGTGCATAAAGTGGACTTAAAACACCAACTCAAACTCAAACTTGTTACTTCAGTGTAAAATCTTCCTAAGTGCTTAAACTTGTTCCTTTTGATGCTGAAGGCTTTCAGTCCCTTGAAATTGCTGTAGCCTAGCCAACGTTATCGCATAGCATTACTGGAAGGTAGACCCTTGCCATACTGAATTCTCTAATGGTATTGCTTTTGTGATAAAGGGCCATTTCCAAAAAGCAGCACACATTTCTTTCTTTTGGACAGTCGTCATTTTGAAGCATGTCACAATATCCCAGACATAAACTCGGTAAGTAGAACATTGCTAGAGAAAACTATTAATGTTCTTCAGTTTTATTGCATTGTCCATTTTGAATTACAGCCCATGATTGAAACTTCGCATGAATCATTTTGAATCACCTTGCATGCCACTATGTGGGTAGGTGAAGGAAAAGGTGTGAGAAGAAGCAGATTCAAACACAAAGAAAAGGCCTTAGCGTATGTTAACTTTGGACGTATTTTCCATTACTTGTGATAAAAGGAATTGCTCAAGGATTCTAATACATTAGCAATAGAAGATGGTCTTCCATATTATTCAAGTCTTCATAATAATAAGCAGATTTTTTTTCCCTATTTTGAAGGCAGAACTTGTTCAGACTGTTGTGTCAGAATAGAAATATTATATTGCAAATATGTGGTATAAACTTATCATTTTATTTAAAAATATTCATGATTTTACTTAATGGGAATAAGATTAATAAAAGGATGTTAAGTAACTGGCAAATATGCTTTTAATGCATAACTTCAGCAAAGAATTAATTAAAATTCTGTAAAATACATTGACAAAAAACAACCTGTATTTAATTTTAACCAATATTTTTATCAACTGATACCAGTGTATATGGCATTTCATGGTAACTTAAAATGTAAAATGATAAACCAGAGTGTTAAAGTGTTGTAACCACATTAGATTTTTTAAATACATGTAAATTTTCACTTTACATTCCTTGCACCTTCCCACAACACCAACATCGATGAGAACATTTTTATAACATTATTTAATAATTCTGTTGTAGATTCCGATATGTTTTTAGGAGAGTTCCACACACTGAATATACTACGATAATTGATATGGCAATAGGATTAGCATATTTGAATTGTTACAGAATGTTCACATAATATTACTCTTGTCTACTGCAGAAGTGGATGCTTATTGCATTAAACTATCGGGCAAAAACAATAAGGGAATTAGTAATGGATTTCAATGTTTTTTACCTGTAGTGTAGTTTTAGCATCATATTTCCTGCTCTATAATTATTACTTTCTCTTGACTGCATAGTTTTGTTTTTTATATTTGTCTATTGACTGTTTTCAGAGAACCTATTTTTGTTGGAAGGGGAGAGAGATACCATTGTTTTAGGGTGATGCAAAAGGTGTGTTTTTTTGTAAAGTTTTTGTGTTCAAATATATATTTTTGTTAGATGTTCATGAATGGTTGATTTGTACATTATTGTACTTGAATATCAGTTTGTCTGTCATCATACTAACTTATCGTGTTCAGTATCTATGTTCACATGTATATAGTAGCTATCATAGATTCCTGTATGGAAGTTCTACAATTTTTTTTTTTTTTCAGTTTGTTTAATCCTTATAGAAAAAAACAATTGCAACATCGAATCTACTTACATGTGATTGGTGTTCCAATAGTACATTAATATATTACAGTAAAGAATTGTTTTCTTTAGGTATTTACTTCATAAGATGGATCATGCAAATAGAACAACTAAAAAAGAGAACATAGATACACAACGTGAAATAGAATATTGAAAAGAAATGTACATTTGTAGAAGCCTTTTCTTTGAGTGAAGGGTGTTTTTGGCAGTTTTGAAGCAACTTTGTAACATATTTAGATTTATAATTATTGAGTAATTTCAAGCAGTTTTTTAACAAAAGGAAACTATTATTAATACCTAAAGAATTTACTATGTATTTGTACATTATAAACTGTTTACAAAGATGTACTATATTAAAGAGTTTGCTTATGCACTGTGTATATTGTGTATAATACACATTTTGCTATATCTTTGAGAAGTATGAAAGTGAAACAGTTGTTATGTATATATGTAGAAATGTGCAATTGCAACTTTGTATGAACAAAATTTATGTATAGAATTGTTATTAAATTAAAACAATGTTAGAGTTTAAATGAAGCCTTTTTTTTCAACCTATTAATAATGAGAGTGCAGCATCGTGCATATGATAAGGATGCATTTTCTTTGTAACAGTTCCAAAGGAAACATCTGAAGAATTTCCAACTATATGTATCATACAAAACAGGCATTTTTGGTCAGATGTTTTGCAAGAATCAAGATGGATCCTAACTCTCAATGTCCAATCAGAACTGAAATTCGACTCCATGTCTGAATAATGGAGCAGTTTTTATTTACTCGGGCATGAGGATTACAGACTTGATGTCCGTAATGTCATTACAAATTATGACTATGGACTTGGCCATGTTAGCTTAGAGCCTATGGTTTTGATTGAAAGGCTAGCTCGAATTGTATCATTATTGAGTATACAAACTGAAATATTAAATAAAATACATTTTAAAAACTTCATTCATAAGGAGTCTCGTATGAATTTTTGGAAATATTGACCGTTCGGGCATCCATGACTTTCCTTATTTGAAATTAAATAAATATATGTTTTTAATAGGTTAAGGTTTGAATTGTCATACTTATGAATGGTGTTATGACTAACACAAAGGATTGAATGGTATTAGGAGAAGAGGGAGGTAGTTGGTACAATTAGCAAAGCTGCACATATATGCCGAACCCTGTGGCCGAGTGGTTAACACATCGTGCTGCGACGCCAAGGGTCCCAGGTTCAAATCCCGCTCGGGCTTGGTTGTTTGTGAATGTCCATTCATCCATTTCATCACTCGTCCCCATCTTCGCAAATTAGCCAAGAGGCAGAAAACGTGAAGTAAAATAAACTAAGTCAATCAATCAAAGCTGCATATACTACAGATTACCACCTCCCCAAATCTACTTTGCCCTATCCCCCAGAATTCACTATAAGGTGGGTTAATGGGATGGAAAGCCTTCAAATTGTTATTTTTCAGTGCTGCATGATGGATCCCTATGTGACATCTGCTGGAAGATCACGAAAGTGATCCACGGGCTTCGATACTCCCCTTCTCTTTATAGGTGCATGTTTGTTCTTAAGATTTAGAGTGAGATAACACGAACTTACTTTCTTATTTCATCTTATGAGAGCTACATAGGCCACATTTTCAGGATTTTTTTTTTCCAAAAATTCCTCTTTTAACACTAAATGTTCGGTAACTTAAAATTCCTCTTTTAACACTAAATGTTCGGTAACTTAAAGGACTTAATATTTCTTCATCAAAGGGGGGTGGGGGCAAAGCCTTTATGAAAGTTCAGTCTAAGAAAGAAAAACCTGATTCCATCTCACTGTTGTATCACTGTAAAAGTTCTCTGTTCCCCCCCCCCTCCCCCGACTTTCCTTCTGTGGTTCAGACTAATTTACATATAAACATAATTTCATACTCCAGATTCAAAACCACTACACATAATTTAGTCATTTCCAATGTGTGACTAATGTATTCTGCGATCACACATGCGTAACAAAACTAGGCTCACAAATAAAATGTGCAAGTCTTAATAAGTAATTTGCTGGAAAATGAATTGAGATTGTTCAATTGCATAGGAAATAAATCTGCCCTATTTGCTTGGAACCTTGGTCGACGTGATTATACTTTAAGAATAATATTGTTTAATAACTGGAATAAAATTTCTCTACACTAAATTTCTAAGAGAGTATTAGGAGTGGCAACTGCCCCCTCCCCCAATGTGCAGGCCTATGGAGAACCAGATGAAAGCAACTCCAAACTCGTTTTCAGGGGCGGCCGATCATAAGGACGATACGGACACCGCACTGCCGTGTGCAACCACAAGTGAACAAACCAGTGGCGTGCGGTGATAAATCAGGCAGGGGAACAGGTCACCTGCACTTGCTCCCCATCGCATGGGTGTCTTCATATAATACAATAGATCAAGTAAAATTCAACCCTTATTGAAATGTCAGAAGTGACAAACATGAGGCACTTTAAAATTATATGACAATAATAATTTTAAAGCAAATGTGATATAATATAAAGAAAACATTAAAAATAAAATTGTTGATGCGCAACAAAGAAAAAATTGATATAAATTTATGAGTCATCAGAGAAAGAAAATAATATTTTGTCGTGACCTGTTTCATCTCTTTATTCGTAGATTAAGTTGACGTTTTTTCATAGAGTTGAGTATTCTTGTAATTCAAACTTTCTCAATCCAATAATGGCACACAGATGGTTGAGTTTTTCATGACGTTCGCTAGATTAGTCAGGGTGGCTACTGTAGGACCATAGTAAAATTCAAGTATAATTCCCGGTTTTCAAAGTGAACTTTTCAAAAATTCAAGCAGATGTTTTCTCTATTTCAAAGTAAGGTTTTACAGGCTCTCACCACCCACACACATACACACAAACAAATACTTATATTAACAATATATGGTTTGTGCAATTCCAATGAATCCAATAATTCTAATTCACTTGGACGGTACATATATATAATTTAAGGCGTGGATTTTACATTTGTCATTTCACATAGCTACTCTGCAGTGACGTGCCCAAGGGAGGGTTGGTAGGGGTTATACCCCCCTTTGGCCCAATATTCCTAAAAAAGGAACGTCAATGGTAGGAAAATATGACAAAATGAGGGCGGACTACCGAGAAAAAGTATAGGTAACTCCTCCCTTACAAAAATCCTGGGCACGCCACTGCTACTCGGGACTATAAATACATCTACAAACACAAGTCACATATGTTACGGGAAATAGTAATCTACGAAAAATTGTTCATTCTATAAGAATTTTAAATTTACCTAATCAACTTCAAGATATTTTATCTTGCAATAATCTTCAGTCTATCAGATGGATTGTTCTTCAAAGAACACTAACAAAGCAAATGGATTGAGAGAATTCTGTTTTATTTTCCACGCAGCTTTATTTACCTTCCTCAATAAAAATAAAACTAAACTGTGAAAAACTTGTTTCAGGTCATTAATAAATATGTATAAATTCAATGGAATTGGGATTTTAAAAAGTTGCAATTTTTCATGTCTACAGAGAAAATTTCAAGCAGAATTCACGCACAATTCCCGGAGCCAATAATTCACGCATAATTCCCGGAATTCAAGAAATTCCCGGTGAGTAGCCACCCTGTTAGTAGAAGTTGTTAATGTGACAAAACCCGACCTGTTCCAGACTCCCTTCTCAGGATTAAACAAGGACAACAATATAATATGCCACAGGTAGAATATCCAGTTAATAATTTACAGAGTTGTAGTAACTCGTTTGAAAATGCTTTGTGTATGATTTCGTTTTAGTTTTTAATTCAGTTAGAATATGTGTTGGTTTGTTGTATTTTCTGCAAAGTTGAATGAACTAAAGGCTTTAGTCCTCAGCCGGTCGATCATACAACACTCGCAACATTCGCTTCTTGTCCTGCCACTGCATGCCTTGAAACTTTGGGCTTGGGGTTGGTGGAACAGGTGGATGTGAGCTGTTCCCTCGGAAGCTATTTCCCAGCGTTTAGCCAAGGCATTTAGCAGACGCTTAGACTGTAGAAGATTTTTCCAGTTCGTTATGAATGTCAGACGCAAGTTCTCAACGAGATTAGGAAGTTATAGACTTTCTACACTCAAATGTATCACTTGTGACGCGATTAAACTTCAGCACATAGCAAAAACTGGAAGAAAAGCGAATCCGCAATATCTCTCTGAGGGAACAGCTAGTGTTCAGCTTCCGTGGTGCCGTGGGGATCGTTTACCTTCGCGCGTGGTCGGAAATACTCAGCTTCAGACAGTAGAGGGCATGATACTAAGAGACCATGGTAGAGCATGGGGGTGAGAACCATGATGCGTTGGGGGTAGATGACGTCAACAAACGTCCAGCCACGGTGAAAGATTTTCTTCAGTGTTACTTTTGGAAACGTTGATTTCGAGAGAAAAGTGTTCTTATTATGTTAATATAAATAATTTAAATAGCCAAAAGCGCAGTAAGTAGGAGGGAACAGCTTGTTCCCTCTGTTCCATGGAGGGACCTCCACTGGAACAAACATTACATTAACATTTATATATTAGCTTTTACATTGTCTGAATTGCAAATATTCCATTGCTTTTAGATCGTTGGTTAATCGGTTCTGTATTCATTCTTCCGCGACAATTGCAAAGTTTGCACGCCACCGTGAGGGGGAATACGGAACTTGGAGAGAAATGTGGAGGGGCGCCGTCCTCCCACTTTACGAGACGTAGAGCATTCTCAGGCGCGGTCGCGAGGGAACTGGGAGAATAACACGCGCGGGATCTGTGCAAGGGAGGACGGAGGGTTTGTCCTCTGAAACCCACCCCCTAGGTGAAACTGGCCCTCTGTCCGGAGAACTGTAAACAATGAATAGTTGCCAGAAGCAATGAAGTTAACATAAGAAAGAAAATTACCAACCGTTGAAAAAAAAATATTCTGTATTCCATAATCTTATTCATTTATGACATAAGAGTAGAGCAATAAATAACGCAATTTCCAAAGAGGAAAGAAAATAACTGGAAAAGTACAGACTCTTGCATGATTTTTGTTATTTACCGTCGCTTTCGGCTACTTTTCGGTAATCACGACGATGAGGATGAGTGATGATATAATGAAATTGATGGAGGGACATTCACAAAGAACACACATACCCATGCCGGGATTCGAACCCAGGAGCCCTGCGGTATGCTAGCCATGGAAGTCGGCTATAGATTCTTGTTACACGCAAAATTATCGTGTAGCTATATGCGTTGTATTTTTTCTGAGTTTAGTGAAAAGTACATTTGGATTACAATTCTGTGGAGTACATCATGTAGATTTAAATACATGTTTTGATTAGCACGTTTGAAAAAATTTCTGATAATGTGACAAAGTTCTCCAATTTATTTTTAAGGCGGATGTTAAATCAATTAGAAACTCGTCATCTAAACTCACCAAGAGCCGCTACAGGAACATGTAAACTACAAATATCTTAAAATTTGGCAAAATTGTCTGGCAACCCCGAAGCAATAAAACGACCGGATGGGAAGACGATAGTATTGACACTTGTTGTTTCTTCGTTTTCCATGGAAAAGTGAAGCCTTTTCGGTAGTTATGTGCTGTAGTTGTGCATTTGTTCGCGATGAACAGTGTGGAGAAATTGTTGGTGCGAAGTTTTTCTACCAGAAGTCTGAAGTCTGGATGAAAAAATAAACATAAAAAATCTAGTCCGAGTTTGAATATGGAACAAGTGTCAAAAAAGGGAGGTCGTGAGTTCACTCGCAAATTTCGCTTTGAAGGACAGAAGGATGAATTTCAGTAACAAGCATGTCTGAAGATTTCTGGTAAGTTTGAAGTTTTTACTAGAGCTTTTGGTAACGCAGATATCACCTTTCCAGTGAGATATATATTTCGGTGCCCTATTTCACATACCAATTACAATTAGTCATATTGGACAGGAGACATTTTCTGTGTAACTTTTTACTAGAAATTCCACGATCAATGCACGTAAATATTCGTCATTGTGCTTATCAACTTGTGTAAAAATTAATACACCTTCTGAATTTTCCCCTCTGTTAAACGACTAAATCTGTTAGAATTATATTTCTTCTTCCATCTTCTTCGTATTACTGTTAAATAATTATTAATTTAAAACGTGTAAAACATGATATTCGGTAAACACGAACGTATCAATTTCTTATCACGTTGGCTGTTATACGAAATTCATCATTTAAACTCACATTACTAGTAGAGCAAATTTGTGCCGGCCCCCGTGGCGGAGTGGTTAGCACATCGCGCTACGACGCCAGGGGTCCCGTGTTCGAATCCCGGCCTGGGCATGGATTTTGTGAGTGTCCATTCATCAATTTCATCATATCACTCATCCCCATCTTCGCAAATTAGCCAAATGTGGCACAAAAGGCGAAGTAAAATAAAGCAAATTTGTGAGCTATGGCCCCTCCACTTTGGATCACCACGAGCCGCCACTGGTCGTTTTTCAGTTTTGTTTAAATCAACTCCTCTGAAGAGCTATATTTGTCGTCAGATCGACATATCCCCAACCCAGGGGTGGGGGGGAGGCAGTTGCCACCTACTTTTAGCAACTTTTGCTCCTGCACTATGCTAAATCTTATCTGCCAAGGCAAAGACACCTAGTTTGGCCCCTAGTTTTGTCACTTTGCCCCCCCCCCCCAAGTTTTGGGTCCCAATCGCCGCCACTGCCCAACTCTAACCCTTGGCAGTAAAGTGGAGTCACGTATCTCCAATCTAATGACTCTCTAAGAGCCGGACCTGGTCCTATTGCTTGATTTAGTTTATTTTACTTCCCATTTCTGCCACTTTTGGCTAATCGTGAAGATGAGAATGAGTGATATGGTGAAATTGATGGAGGGACACTCGCAAAGAACAGCCATGCCCAGCCTGGGACTTGAACTCAAGACTCCTAACGTAGCATGCTGTGCTAACCACTTTGCCACGGAGACCGGAATACACGTTATTTCCTCTCTTCTGTAAATTTGATATAATTATTGGAGTTACGTCCCTCTGATTTATTGTTGAAAAGACAGAAACATGGTTCCATCAGTGACGTGTACCGAGGAGTCAATTGAAGTTAACCTCCGAGGCAGAGTGATTGGCTCAACGCGCTACGATGCCAGGGGTCTCGGGTTCGAATCCTGGTCTGGGTGTTCTTTGTGAGTGTCCCTTCAACAATTTCATCATGGCCTCACTCCTTCTCATCATCGCGAGTAAGTAGCCAAAAGTGGCAGAAAAAGTCAAGTAAAATGAACCCAATCAATATCAAATAATTCAAAATAAAGCATTGTCATAATTTCGAAGTTCATATTTCTTGCCCACCCAGGATAAGTGTTCTTCGCCCCAGGGCCGTATTTAGGATCTATAGACCCCTAGGAAGGCCCTACCGGGGGATTTTTTTTAAAAAATAATAATTCAATTAAAAATAATATTTTAATTTTAAAAATAACATATTGTAATTTTAAGTAAACACGGTTGGCAAATGCAAGATAAAAAAAGGAATATAACAAATTTTACTTATATTTAATTCAAATACAGTACTTTCCCAAACAATCAGACTTAAAATGAAAGTGTAAAATAATATTAGTGGCTAATTGGTTTGCGTCTACACTTCATACTAATGAAACTACTTATAATATCTTCATAACTTAGTTGTCGTAAATCACTTTCCATGCTGAGCAAAGCCAAAACGTTCAGCCTGCCTTCTAACATGGAGGTTCGAAGCCTGTTTTTGATCAACTTCAATTTTGAAAATGACCTTTCTCCACTGCTGTTTGTGACCATAAGTGACAGGTACATTCTTGGAGCGACCTCGATATTAGGAAAACAATCTTTGACTTTTTTTTTTCTAGGAGTATTTTATACATCCACCTCTTCGACGTCTTTTATAATTATAAGAGGGCCCGCACCATAGTATTAAAACAAATACATTTTTTTTATTTTAGTCTATTCAAAATTAAAAATTTGTGTTTTTTTTTTTGTGAGGGCCCCATTGTGGTGCGGGCCCATAGGCTGCAGCCTAGATTGCTTGCGCGTAAATGCGGCCCTGCTGCGCCCCCTTGAAAAAAATAACTTTTCCTCCCTGAAAGAGCCTGGGTACGCCCGTGACGTCGGGGAAAATTCCGTTCATGGTAACACTCAGTAGAAGTCGGCAGAACAGATGTTCACGAAATATTATGATAAGGATCGAAGCTTTGTTCTGTACAGCACTTGATACGTCACCAGTTACCGTGCGTCAGTGCTTCTATAGGAAAGCAAACAAGGCTGTTCAGTCGAATGCACCTGTCAGCCCGCTGAACAGACTGCTATACCAGATAATTACAATGCAGTAAGGTCGCTTTCCTGCAAGATAACTCTCAAATCAGATAGCCTAGTGGAAATAGGTTATGATCATAGTATATTGCTCAAGTATATCTAGAAGTATTTCGGCAGATCTGTGGCACAACAAGCTACGACTCCAGGGGTTCCCGGTTCGAATTCCGACGTGGGCATGGAGGTTTTTTTCAAGTGTCCCTTCACCAATTTCATTATCACCAGTGCCGAATCTACAACCTGCAAAACCCCGCCGTGCGGAGAGGGCAAGTAAGCCTTTAGGGGGGGGGGGCCTCAGCCATTGACATAGTAGAGGGTTCGTATATGCGCATATAAAAAATAAACGTAGTTACTCAGAGGTACAGAAACGAATACAATATACACAGCTAAAGGTAAAGTTAAAGTTTTCTATGCATGTAGCACCGTGCCATTAAGGCACATTTAGGATATGTGGGGGTGGGGCCCCACATATTTTCGATGCCGGACATCTTGGAGGTGATGTGATCAGTACCACGCTCCGGCCACATTTACCCCTCCCCCAACGGGTACCATTTGATTTGAGGCTGGGTGGAGCCTATCAGCTTTTTACGGGGACAAAGCCGGAAAAATTCCGACCTTAGATCAAATCAGGCTACAATTTCACGAGAAATGCTGTGGTGAAGGTTTCTTCAACCTATCTTTAATAGAGTTTTGACTGCATGATTGTAACAAATGTATCATTCTACAGGTGTGATAAAATAGTGTCATATATACAGTGTGTCCGAGAAAAAATATACCAATAAAGAATTTAAATAACTCAACAATCGTTAACGATAGAAATGTCAAATAACGTTTATTTGGAAGAGGGAAGAAAGGATTTTTTTTTACCACCAGAAGGGAAAAAATAGTAACATAATTAAGCGCATGCGCGGCTTTGTTCGTGAGTAGTCTGTACAATGGCGCCGTTTACTGTTCGTCAGAAATTGAGTGCTGCTTTTGGTTTGCAGAATTGAAGTCTCCTGTAACGGTACAAAGAAGATTCCGGCAACAATATGGACAGGAAGCACCAGAACGTCATTACATTGTTAAATGGCATAAACAATTGCTGGAAACAGGGTCTTTGTTGAGGAAGAAAGGTAGTGGTCGGAAGCGTGTGAGCGAGGATAAAGTGGTTGCAGTTCAGGAAGCTTTCCAGAGAATCCCGCGTAAATCTGTGGGACGTGCTAGTTCTGAACTTCAAATTCCACGTTCTACTGTGCATGATATCGTACATAAAAGGTTAAGGCTTGGAGCCTACAAGTTACAGCTTATTCAGAAACTAAAGTGCAGTGATAAACCCGCTAGGTTTGATTATGCTAGTGAAGTGCTATCACGCATTGATGATGACAATGAATTCCTGACACGCGTAACATTTTCAGATGAGGCTACCTTCCACATTTCCGGAAAAGTGCATAGGCATAACTGTAGAATATGGGGTGAGCAGAATCCCCATGCAGTTATTGAACATGAACGTGACAGTCCAAAGTTGAATATGTGGTGTGGTTTGACACGAGATTCCGTAATTGGGCCCTTTTTCTTTGAGGAAGCTACAGTTACAGGTGCAAGTTACCTGCAAATGTTGCAACAGTATGCTGTACCTTGTATACCTCATGGGTACATGTTTCAGCCGGATGCCCCTCCCCCACATTATGCCCGTTGTGTTACTAACTTCCTTAATAACTAGAGCCCGGAAGTTCAGGCATTTATTTTCGTTAAAATAGGCAGGCAAGAAGGCATTTATAATGTGGGAAAAAGGCACTAAAAATGAGAAAAAGGCCAAATAAACCGAAAAAAGGCACATTTGGAAGTCGCTTACTTTTATCTCTAATTTCTGGCAAAATGTTAAAATCTAAATTGGGAAGAGCATTTCAATTTTCTCCGTCTTCATTGCAACTACAAGGTGCTTTTTTAAGTTCTCAACATTCATCGATAGTCGTCTGTCAGAGAGAATGTTTTTCATAATAGAAAATGATATTTCTACTTCGACAGAAGTTATTGGAGCATACATAAAACAAGCTAATGTAGCTGGCCTCATTTTGGTAACAGCATTTTCACCTTTTAGAATATCACATATTGTTTTCAATTGTTTTAGGTCCTCTCATTTGCACTCACTACCCGTTTGCGCTTTTCCGCAACAGCTGACCCCTTTTCTCCTGGCACTTCCATCATCTGCTGCATAGGTTCCTCGAAGATTTTCATGGATGCTATAATTGTAATTGTCTCTGGCAATGCACCATAATGTGCAAAAGTAAACTTGAATAGCACAGGAGTTTTTTCACTTCACGAATTGAAGCCGCTTCATTTTCTGGAAGAGCAACGATCACCTCACTGATTTTTTCAAGGTTGTTAGCATAATATATAGCTGCTGATATCCAGGTTCCCTATCTCGTCAAGACTGGTTGCTGAGGTAAACTAAGCTCAATCCCAACTTCCTGAAATTTTCGGGTTCGAGAGGGAGATTTCTGAAATATCTTCTTTGTGTTCGAAATCAACCTGTCCACTTCAGCAGTCAATCATGCACAAGAAATGTTAACCGAAAGGCAATATCCTAACTCAGCATGAAATACTTTTTTCTCACACTTTTCTTCTTCAGCAATGTTGAAACATGCGTGAGTTCAATATTACTTAAATAAGGCGAAAATTATTCACATAATAAATGGAAGAAAAATAAATGCCAACAACGTTTTTGGGGAGAAAAATAATTTATATACACATTTTTTTTAAAAAAAAATGTCAAATTTCATTGAAAAAGGCAAAAAAAGGCATTATAATTAAAAATAGGCAGTGGGGTCCCAAATAGGCAAAATGAAAAGGCTTCCAAAACATTCGAAACAACATAAGAAACGTATATCCGGAAAAAAATTATCAATATATGCAGTAGATAAAAAGAGGCATTTTGCCAAACTTTCGGGCTCTATTAATAACAATTTCGCTGGTAATTGGATTGGGAGGGGTGGACCCATTAAATGGCCACCACGGTCACCAGACTTATCTCCTTTGGACTTTTTCCTTTGGGGTTATGTGAAGACTATGGTTTACCAAACACCTGTGCAAGACCTCAATGATCTCCGTGAAAGAATTATCGATGCATGTGGCTCCGTCACTCATCAAATATTGAAAAACACTTGGATGGAGGTTGAGTACCGCTTTGATGTTTGTCGCGCCACCAAAGGAGCACACATTAAGATCTACTAAGGTGATTTTTTTCTTGTTCTTTAGTTTAAAAAGAAGTTATATGATTTTCTCTTCCAAATAAACGTTATTTGACATTTCTGTCGTTAACGATTGCTGAGTTATTTAAATTCTTTATTGATATATTTTTCTCGGACACACTGTATATGTATATATTCATTCATTCATTCATTGTTTTCTGCCTAATTGGCAGGTTTTTCACTGCAATCTCCAGCTTTCCCTGTTCTCTGCCTTACGCTTCGTAATAGCATACGACCCAGTTAATTTAATATCATCCATAAGCTGATATCTCTTTCTTCCACGGACTTTTCTTCCTTCAACCATTCCCTCCAAGGCATCTCTTAGCAGGCAGTTTCTTCTTAGACAGTGTCCTAACCAGTTTCTTTTCCTCTTCTTGATGGTCTCCAGTATAGATCTTTTTTCACCAACTCTTTTCAGTACGACTTCGTTTCTTACCTTGTCCGTCCATTTTACACGCTCCATTTTTCGCCATGTCCACATTTCAAAAGCTTCGAGTCGTTTCTCTTCATTTCTTCTCAACGTCCAGGTTTCTTCACCATATAGTGCTACACTCCACACAAAACATTTCACTAATCTCTTCCTTAGACCTATGTCCATGGGTCCACAAAAAACATTTTTTCTTCTATTGAAAGCTTCTTTTGCTATTGCGATTCTCATTTTCACTTCTTGGTTGCAGCTCATGTCACTGCTTATAGTGCATCCGAGGTACTTGAAGCTATCCACTTGCTGGATTCTTTCACTGTTTGCTCTCACATTAATATTCCTTGGTTTCCGTCCTATAACCATTGCCTTTGTCTTCTTTACATTAATCTTCATTCCATACTGCTCACAGCTGCTGTTTAACTCTTCTAACATACTATTTATGGTTATTTCATCCTCAGCGAATAATGCCATGTCATCAGCAAATCTTATGCAGTTTATTCTTCTTCCTCCCAATTTGACACCTCCTGTGCCCTGGAAACAAGTTTTCACTATATCTTCTAAATAGATATTAAACAAAGTAGGCGATAGGCAGCATCCTTGTCGTACTCCTCTTCCAATTTCACAGCCTTCTGTCATTTCGTCTCCTGTTCTCACTTTAACTCGTTGATTCATGTATAAGTTGCTTAGGCTCTGTCCGAAAGGTACGAAGTACGTACTTGAAGCATGGTTTTGGCGGAAGTGACGTCACCTAGTACAGTTCGAAAGCGCCAAGTACAGGAGTACGCAAGTGCATATCTCGTAGTGCAGATGGAAGCTGACTCGGTCACGTGATTTCCGCACTCGTTGTTCGTTTGTTTAAAATCGCGGAGGTAGAAGGTCAGCAACACAGGTTAAATATACGTTATGGGTCAGCAAGTTGTTGGTTAAAGTGCTTCTAATGTGTGGAAGTGTATGTGTACGAACATTTTAAAATGCAACGTGATTTCTATGGTGAAAAACAAGTGTTTATGACGTGGGGAAAACAACGAATACTCAGCTTTATCTACTGATCGTATTTGGCGCTGCAGTCGAAGTGCAATTCGAAAGACTTTCACTTCCAGTCCACGACTTCAAGACCGCACTCCAAGACCATACTCGGAGGATGCTCGCTTCAAGTACGGTCTGGCACCTTTGGGACACGGCCTTAGAAGTCTTCTCTCTTTCCAGTCTACGCCAATTTTCTTCAGAATTTCTAAAAGTTTAACCCAATTCACTCTATCAAAGGCTTTCTCCAGGTCTACAAATACTACAAACACCTCCTTTCCTTTCTCTAAATATCTTTCCCCAATGGTCCTCAGTAAACCAATTGCATCCCTTGTATCTCTTCCTTTCCTGAAACCAAACTGTTCTTCCTCTAACTCGCCACTGACCTTCGAGTATAGGCGTCTGTTCAGAATTCTTAGAAGAATTTTTGCCGAGTGAGATATCAAGCTGATTGTCCTGTACTCAGAACATTTTCTGGCATTGCTTTTCTTCTGCAGAGGTATCAAAACAGTCTCCGTGAAATCTTGTGGCCAATCCCCTTTCTCATAGATTTCATTGCATAAGTGCAGTATTTCTCTTTTTCCATCTCCCAGGCATTTGATAAGTTCAACAGGAATTTCATCAGTGCCAGTTGCTTTCCCATTCCTCATTTCTTTGAGTGCTTGCTCAAATTCTTCATTCAGGATATAGTATCCTTTCTCATCATCAGGCACGTCGTCTTCATTTTCTACATTCAGACTGTCTGGGCGATTCTCTTTCTGGTAGAGCTCTTCAACGTACTTTCCCCACACATTCGATATTCCTTTTTTGTCTGTGATTTCACATCCTTCCTCGTCTTCTATCATCCACATTGTTTTCCATATGTATATATGTATATATATATATATATATATATATATATATATATATATATATATATATATCACATCACCACCGGCGCCGAAACCGGGAGGGAAGGGCAGAGGGGTCCGGGCCCATCCAGTTCTCGTTTGACCCCCTATAAGGGGCCCAATGCATATCTTCCAACATATTACATAACTTTTGCACACAGAAACTTGCCACACAACAGGTGGGAAATTACGCAGGATTCTGCTCTGAAATGGGCAGAATCAATAATGTGGGACTATCACTCAGTTTGAGGGTGTTTCTTGTGCTTGTGCGTTTATTATTTGAGTATTTCCTTTTTCAAACTGACAATGAATTAAGGAAAACGCATAGTATATTATGAATTAATATGTGCGAGAATAGAATAAGAAGCATGAGAATACTGTAGTCTTCATGCTCTTGAATGAGCCAGTTCATTGCAAAATGGCTCCTTTGTTTCCCTTCGGAAAAGTAAAAAATCGACCTCGCCCAGATGAAAATGTTATCTTGGGCCATGCTTTTTTATGTAAATATGTGTGAAGATATTAAACTCCTATAAAGGATTGTAAGAATAAGTATTATAAACAGAATATGATAAAAAAATTCTCGGTCAAAAGTTTCATGTGAAGTATTAACACAGACAAATGTGTGGTATTATGTTGTATAATTACATAATCACAGTAGTGCAGTGAATTTTTTGTCCAGCTAATAAAGTTTGATGTACCCTGATATGTACGTATATGCTTTGTTGTCAAAGACAGTTATTGCAATTACTATTTTTCAAAGGTTTATTCAAGTGTATTAGGTCCCACCTTAAGAAAAAAAATGCTCCTCTTCCCGCAAACAGAAATAAATCAGTATTTATGCTTTACTTAGCTTTGTCCTCCACCAAATCTCTTAAGAAATCGGCGCCTATGCACATCACCACCTTCCCATTTTTTTTTAAAGAAAATGAGTTGAATTCAATATGGCGGCCACTAATATGGTGGACGTCCGCTTGGAACACACCAATGTGATTCCCCCTAAGCCTAACCTGTTTCTATCATGACCAATTGTACACAGCCTAACTCCCTTACTTTTTATAGGGGGTGTTAAGGGAATTTTGAATCACCCTGTAGGCTCTTGTGTGTGAGTATGTCAACATGAGATCAAGAATTACACACACATACATTATATATGTGTAATACATATATATATATATATAATGTGTGTGTGTGTGTGTGTGTGTGTGAAGGTAGGTAGAGGGGGGCCTTTGGTAATATTTTGCGGGGGGTCAAGTTTTGTAGATCCGGCACTGATTATCACCCATTCTCAATTTCGCGCAGGCCCGGACTGGGACACCGGCCATAATCCAGGTACGCCCTCCTCGTCTCGGAACCCTTCCGAAAACACAAATTCGATGTCACTTTGTTCCTACTGTTCACAATCGGTCACCCTTTTCTTTTCTGTTCTATCGTGGACAGGCACAGGGGCGACTTAAGGGCCGAGAGACTTGCGCGACTGACCGGGCCGGGAATAATATTAAAATCTAGCATGTATAATTTTAAATGTATAATTATATTTGGGATATAAATAACTCGAGAAAAGAAAATAAATTTATTTCTCGCTTCAGTCAACTTGACTTTAACGTGTATCTTCAAATTTCCCTGCCTATTTCAATAAATTTCTATATTCCTTTTTCATTTAAAATTCTGCCTGAATTTCCCTGCGCCAGTGGAAATTTTCCTATCATATGGCAACACTGACCACATGCCTACTGTACCACCATGAACTCCTCACCACTGTTGCCAATTCAGTCCTTTTGAAGCCAGATCTGGCTCTTTTGAACACTCACTTGGCTCCAAGGAGCTTTTTAGCTCCATGAGGGTAAATTTAGCTTCAAATCTAGCCCTGTTAATAAATTCGTATCCACAGTATGTTCTTTATGATATCTAACACTATTCGTTCAGATCTGCGAGCTTACGAAGTAAGAATTTTACGTATTATGTGTCAGAAGAGTGCTTTTCTATATCTTGGGTAACTTGCGACGAGACGCCGAATGTAATTTACGAACTACGATGCTTGTTCTTGGTTTAAAGAAAAGAAACGTGTCGATACAAATTCAAGTATTCAAAATTAAGCTGTGAATTGAGAGGGCACGTCCCCTAATCCCCCCCCTTATGGTGCCATCACTGGTCCCGGTCCCCATAGGCCATAGACCATATAGAAGCGACAATTCAATAGACTTTTGCCTGAATATGCATTATACAGATATATTGGCTGTGTTTGCCCCTAGCTACATTTTTCTAGCACCATGGCTGATGTGAAGGTGACTTAATAATATTGATCCCCAGGAATCCTTTATTTTCGATTTCTTACGACTATCGGTGGAAACTTATAGCTAATAGTATTAGCAGCCCAATCCACCTAAAATTACCCTCCCTTTCAAAAAATGTAGCTCTTTTAGCTATTTTATGAGGATCCGATTTGGCAGTACTGCTCAGCACTGCAAGCAATAAATCTTTAATATTGCCTTTCCAAGCGAAATAATAGAGTAGAGGAGGCAAATGTGGAATGTTCGGTCAAAGTGGAATACCATGATTTTTACAACTACATACATCTACCATCTTTCGGGATAGTTTGGAAATATCAGACGGTGTGTACAAATGGCAGCGCTGATGCAACCCACGCCGTCCACTGTGAATTTTTGCAGACAGATCACATGAAACTGTCTTGGAGAGAATGGACTTATTTTCGTTGCCGTCGTTTTGTACACACAAAGCAAGCACAAGGTAAGATTTCTTCTGCAAGTGTTCTATGGCCGTGTCCCAAAGGTGCAAGACCGTACTTGAAGCGAGCATCCTCCGAGTATGGTCTTGGAGTGCGGTCTTGAAGTCGTGGACTGAAAGTGAAAGTCTTTCGAATTGCATTTCGACTGCAGCGCCAAATACGATCAGTAGATAAAACTGAGTACTCGTCGTTTTCCTCGCCATCTAAACACTTGTTTTTCACAATAGAAATCACGTTGCATTTTCAAATGTTCGTACACATACATTTGCACACATTAGAAGCACTTTAACCAACAACTTGCTGATCCATAACGTATATTTAACCTGTGTTGCTGGCTTTCTACCTCCGCGATTTTAAACAAACGAACAACGATTGTGGAAATCACGTGACCGAGTCAGCTTCCATCTGCACTGCGAGCTATGCACTTGCGTACTCCTGTTCTTGGCGCTTTGGAACTGTACTAGGTGACGTCACTTCCTCCAAAACCATGCTTCAAGTACGTAGGGGAGAGCGGGGTCAATTGTAACAATTTTGACAAATGATGCATTTTCTATGAAACTATTTATCTTTGCAGCGTGAAAATCGGCATGGAAACACTACAATATGTTGTTATTGATATTATGCAGTCACGATCCCGCCATATATAATATGCTAATCATAATTAATGTTTTAAAAATGTGTGGCAAATGTTACAATTGACCCTTGCTCGGGGGCAAATGCAACACACTACAGGGGCAAAGTAACATACTAACATTTACCAGAAATACAATTCATTTTTTTGCTGGAAATAACATGTAGCCTTACACAATTATTAAGAATTAGCTAACTGTGCTTTAGTTAATAAGTAGGCTAATCGAACCATACCAGGTACCAAACACTGTTTCTAACAAAGATATATCTGATCATTCTGACTGACAGTTATGACAAATGTAAAAGCTGTCCCCTTTGGTGCATTTCTCATGTGACCAGTTGTCACAAGTTAAGCACTGCACCCATTGCTCACCAGATGCACTATTGGACCACTTCTCAAGGCAAATTAAACAAAAACATTCGTCGCCTTCAGAGCTGCTTTCCTGACACCTTCTGGCGCTTCTGCTTGCAGTTCTCTTCTTTTTTGATCGACGACTGTCACTTCTGTCGAACAGCCTCTTTTTCCCTTTGCTGTTTTCTTGTCTCGATCTTTGCTGTGCCATAAGTAGTTCTTCTTCAGGTGTATCTGTCCATATAGCACTTCTCTTTCTTCTCCTTCCAGGTTCTGATTCTTTAGGTTCTGCATGAGGCAGAGCTGTTGAGGTGGACGGAAGATGTTCATTGCAAGGGTTGCATTGCTCTTTGTTCTCGGTACAACTAGTTTCTTCCAAATTACTTGATTGTTCTGTTTCATTAACTTCATTCTCATCATTAGTAGGTGTGGTTTATAACCCATTACATGATTCCCTTTTTCTTGTCTCTTCTTAACAAAATGGGTCAGTAGTATTGGTCCGCGCCAACGTCGGTCGCTATTTAATATTCGCAATTCATTTGCACGGGTGTTAATTAATTTGCACGTACTTAGAACTAATTTGCACGTACTTAGAGTACTTTACATTTATGTATTTGCATGTTTATAACTTTTTATGAATATATAATTATTTATTTTATGAAAAATATGTATATAAAAGGTAATTAGAGGTACTAAACGCTATGCATATGGTTTTATATTAATTACTGCAAAGTATGTAATGTATGATTCGATAATATTAATGTTTATAATATTGAAAATAAGTTTTCTATGGTTTATGAACCGCTATGAACGGTGGTAATGGTACGATTGGGGACGGTCCCGGTACTCGAACCCGCGATATGCAACGGTAATAAATGGTTTTAGTGTACAATGTATATAATAATGTATTTCATTATGTTATGAAAGACGATGGTACGACACGCTAGACAGAATACTGTCTCCGAATCTGAGCTCCGCGCTGAGGGTAGACGAGAAAGGAATTTGGGAGATGTGCGGTCAAGGTCAAATGACGTCACAACGTCAGAACAAACAAAGAACCCGATTGACCAATCAGAACCGGTTTTTTCAAGGTTAACCAGTACGCAAGAACAGGGGAAAGCTATGCAATACTGTAGGGCAGGGGAGGGATTCAACCAGACAACAAAGGATGTCTGAGAATGCGCAGCAAGGGTCAAATCTCTGAAGCTATGCGTCGCTTGTAGAACCGGTTTCCGCCGCCAATTAATATTCCGCTCAGGTTTGCCTCCAAGGCACAGGACGCTTTAGCGCAGGTTTTTTTTTATCTGTACTATGAAGAAGGGAGAGCTATTAGGGACGGGGCCTACAGTTTTCACCATTTGCTTTTATCACGGGGTAACGAACCTAGGACCCTTTCATTATTGATTTAGGTAGTAAATGTATGTTACTGTGTGCTATTTAACTTAATTTTGAGTTTATTTTTTACCAAACTTTGACTTTATGTCAAACATTTTCACAGCTTATCCTTATTTTTACAAAAATAACACTATTTGTACTATTCAGGCAACGTTTTTTATTAAATTTTGGACTCGCAAAGATATTTTTACAACTTTTTAACTTATTATTTTACAATTTTATGTTAATTTTTTACCAAAATAACACTATTTGTACTATTCAGGCAACACTTTTATTAAATTTTGGACTCACAAAGACATTTTTTTCAACGTTTAACTTATTATTTTACAACTTTATATTAATTTTTTACCAAAATAACACTATTTGTACTAATCAGCAACATTTTTTATTAAATTTTGGACCCACAAAGACATTTTTTTCAACGTTTAACTTATTATTTTACAACTTTAAGTTAATTTTTTACCAAAATAACACTATTTGTACTATTCAAGCAACATTTTTTATTAAATTTTGGACTCACAAAGACATTTTTTTTCTACGTTTAACTTATTATTTTACAACTTTATATTAATTTTTTACCAAAATAACACTATTTGTACTAATCAGGCAACATTTTTTATTAAATTTTGGACTCACAAAGACATTTTTTCAACTTTTAATTAATTATTTTACAACTTTATGTTAATTTTTACCAAAATAACACTATTTGTACTATTCAGGCATCATTTTTTATTAAATTTTGTATTTACAAAGAGATTTTTTCAACTTTTAATTTATTATTTACAAGTTTATGCCTATTTTTTACTCAAATAACACAATTCTATCTGTTCAGGAAAGACTTTTAGTTACATTTTCGACACACAAAGTGTGTGTTCTCAACTTCTATCTGTTTATTTCACAAGTTTAGGCTTATTATTACCAAAATAACACAATTCAATCTGTTCAGGAAAGACTTTTAGTTATATTTTCGACACACAGTGTGTGATCTCAATTTCTATCTCTTTATTTCACAAGTTTAGGCTTATTATTACCAAAATAATACAATTCAATCTGTTCAGGAAAGACTTTTAGTCGCATTTTCGACACACAGAATGTGTGATCTCAATTTCTATCTGTTTATTTCACAAGTTTAGGCTTATTATTACCAAAATAATACAATTCAATCTGTTCAGGAAAGACTTTATTCGCATTTTCGACACACAGAGTGTGTGATCTCAACTTCTGTCTGTTTATTTCACAAGTTTAGGCTTATTATTACCAAAATAATACAATTCAATCTGTTCAGGAAAGACTTTTAGTCGCATTTTCGACACACAAAGTGTGTGTTCTCAACTTCTATCTGTTTATTTCACAAGTTTAGGCTTATTATTACTCAAATAACACAATTCTATCTGTTCAGGAAAGATTTTTAGTTACATTTTCGACACACAAAGTGTGTGTTCTCAACTTTTATTTGTTTATTTTACAAGTTTAGCCTAATATTTACTCAAATGACACTATTTATATTATTCAGGCACCATTTTTATTACATTTTGGACTCTCAAAGACACACACACACTCACACACACACACACACAGAGAGAGAGAGAGAGAGAGAGAGAGAGAGAGAGAGAGATATTTTTTCCAAGTTTACAGGATTATTCTCTAGTTTACTCAAATAACACAATTTAGATGTGTTTTGAAATATATTTTGGATGCAAAAGTATGTTTTGACAAGTTCTACCCTTTTATTTTACAAGTTTAGGCTTATTATTACTCAAATAACACAATTTAATCCAGTCAGGAAGGATTTGTTATTATATTTTGGATGCACAAAGAGAGGTTTTCAACTTTTTTATTGATTTTTTGCAGGGTGGGTATGTATTAATTTTTATTTATTTTGTTTTGTATCATATATACATTTACAAATTTTTAACTTAGAGTTTAGTATTTATTTAATTTTTTTCAATAAAACTAAAAAAAAGTACTTTTAGCTAAAATGTAAGCCACAGAATATATTATTATTATTATTATTATTAGGGTTTACTGATTTCCACTATGCTATTTTTGGTTCTGTATTTCTATATGTATTTATTTAGGGCAGGTTACGCCTGCCACGTAGGAAAGTTTGTTTATTTTAGAGTTTGCTGAGTATTTTGTTACTGCTATACTAGGTAAAAGTTTTCTAAATATACCAGATAGAGCTCTATATACTTTTGTTTTTGCTATTTTGGAGATGATGCGATCAGCACCACTTTCCATCTGCTTTTTATTTTATGTACCCAATATTATTTTGAGGCTTAGTGAATTCTAGAGCCTATTTATGCAGGAGAGAGGACTTGAAAATTTTGATCTCAGACAACCCACAACTATTTGTCAGAGTATTTTAAAGGATATTTTATACTTATTATGTGCCACTAGAATATCAAAGCTTGCTTAATTTTTATGTCTGTAACGCATTTATTGTATTTCTAGCTAAGGCTTACTGGATAAAGTACACGAAATGTTTAACATTTCAACTATTTGCTTTTATACGAGGGCAATTTTTTAGTGTAACGAAAATTATGATGTGTCTATGAGGTCTGAAACCCCTTTACCGAGGGTCCATATTTGGACGCTTACTAATATTGTTTTTTCCCTTTACATATAACAATTTAACAATATAATTACAATACGAAGTTAACAGACGGCTTAGGGGCCTAGGTCCACTTTCCAAACTTTTTTACTATTCTAGAAGAATTATTTAGCTTTATAGCCTTTTTCAAGGTATTTTTGAAGTATTACTGGCTTCTTTGGGTGCATCAACACTTGGGTTATTTCCATTCGGTTTATTATACGAGGTTTATTTTTTACTCTAAGATCAATATATGTCTCCGAGGACTAAAATACATTTATTGAAGCTAAAAGCTTAGGCTGTAACTAGGGACTTAGCATGTATATCGACAATTTATAGGACAACACGAACCTTACAAAGGATTATAGGTGACGTAGGACCACACGCCAGAGCTTTGTTAATCTTCAAGAAGCATTTACAGCTAATGCTATGAGGATATAATGTTAATTTTTCATTGTTTCACAAGAATGCTATCTTTTATACACCCAATATTTGCTTTTTCAAGTAACTACATGTACCAGAAGTACTTACAGGCCAACAATAACTAGATTTTGATTTATACTATCTCAGGTGCTAAATGTATCAAGAACACTGATTGTGTATATTTCTGAGGAAGTACGCAAAAGCAGATTACCCGATTAAAGTATCTGAAAAACAGATTTTTCTATGTAAGTATATTTTTATTGACTGGATTATTTAACAGATCAAACAGAAAGACGGCAAAATTCACTAAATGTAGGTGATTGCATGAAAATAACTAGATCAAGGGGTGACCAACAGTGAGCTGAATGTATATATAGAGGGTTGCGCTCTATTATTCTCACCTTCGCTGGATTGGCGAAGGAACGCACTTGTGGGCGGTAGAACCTGAACGGGCTCCATCATGGCATCGGAGACTCGAAGCAGATGTTTTTGAGGATAAACCCAAGTAGGGTCATAGGCGCTACGACCAATTTGGTCATTGCTTTTTATATGAGGAACCAATTTGGCCCACTCCCAAAATTAACTTAGATTGCTTATAACTTATGAAATTTGAAGTCTGCACAAGATCCGATGACAAAATTTAAAAATTGTAATCGCCCAGACAGGGACTCAAACCCTGGACAGATAGGTTAAAAGCCTAACGCTATACCAACTAAGCTACCTGCATTTTTAAAAAGTTAGTTATGTTAAGAAATATATTGAAACACCTGAGAACACTCTTGGTCTGGTTCGACAGAGAAGGAGACAACATTTCCAAATTTTTACAGACTGGGTGTATTTTTCCACTATAGAGGCCTTCACTATATGTAATTCGAAACGCTAAAGTTCAGCTAGCTTCCAAAATTGAGGTAAAGATTGTGTTTGACGAGATTAACAAGTTACAATTATATCCAGTTACGGACAAATAAAGCTAAAACTCTCAGATTTGCTGTACTAGCCAAGTTTTAGTAACATTTTCTTCACTTTAGTACAAATATCAAAGAAATAGGTATATTTTATTTATAATTTGACAAAATGTACTAGTATTTAATTCACAAAGTTAGGTAAAAAACAGTATTTTTTTAAAATATTGTTACTGCCTTCAAATTTTATGTTATTTAGCCACTAACAACTGGTTTACACTGCTTGGCATCCTTTAAATAGGAAAAGAAGGAATTATTTGTTTAGTATTTTTACTACTTTATATTTATTTAAGAAAACAATTCTACACTTTAACTTAATTTTTAACAAATTGTTACTAATTTATATATCAAAGTTATGTTATTTAGAGTGTATGAAGGCGTATAAAGTTAATATTTGCACTTATCAGCGCAACTAACAATTATATTTTACACACAAAAGATACAGTTAAATTACTTGAATCAGAGAATAATATTTTACAGTAATTGATTCATTCAGCACTAGTCAGTACTTTTATGCATCAGAAAGTTTTCTTAATTTTCTATTACGCATGCTATTTTGGGCTATTCTTAAAATGTATTTCTAGGGCAAACTGGTTTAATTTTCTGCTTATAATGCAAAGTTGACAGTTTTCGCACAATGCATTGTACACTTGTTATATTCTCTACGTACAATCCAAATATTATGCTCTCTACCCTTCTTAAACCCGAAGTTTCATGGCTGCAGCAACACATGCCTTTCATCTGTCCCTGTCCTGAGCAAGATCTATATACTCCTTTCCTTCCCTACCAATTTCCTTTAGGTCCATCTCTACATTATCCCTCCATCTTTGTTTTGGTCTTTCTATTGGTCTTTTACCATCAGGTTTCCCAACAAGAATCCTGTATACTCTTCTTTCCTCTCCCATTCGTACCACATGATCTACACACCTAAGTCTTCTTGATTTAATCATTCTAATAATATCTGGACATGAATACAAATTATGTACTTCTAAATTATGTAACCTTCTCCACTCATTTGTCTCCTCATCTGTTTTAGGCCCAAATATTTTCCTAAGGATTTTATTTTCAAATACTCTCAATTTATGTTACTTTTTCAATGTAAGGGACCAGGTTTATTTAACTTTTATTTTTTGTAATTAACAAAAATTAAAAGCTTATACTGTAGTTATTATATCTTTTTCTATCAGCTTATTTTGAAATTAATATTATTAGTTATAGTCTTTGATTTATAACTATATTGCTTTTTTATCAATTTATCTAAGAGTACACGCAGACAAACACATGTGTACACACTTTTATGTAAATAGATATGCCTTTTTTCAATATTTTAGTATGAAGATTGCACTTTAGCTATTTAAGCAAGGGTAGGAAAGGTAGGATTTCTGAGAATTTGTTGCAGGATTTTGTTGTCCAAGTATAGATGAGAACTGAGCTGGGAGACTGTTTTGAACATTTTCATGATAGTTTGCATGTGAACTGTATGCAAATTGAGCACTATTGACTGTGCATGCTTCTAAGTTTTGCTGTTATTTTACATCAAGTCTGTGAGACTGTAGTCAGTTTTCCCTTTTCAAGTAGTTTTTATTGATTGTATTTGTATATGTTTTGGGGACTTAGCAGTTTTATGTTATGAGGCAGTTTGTTGTAGAATATTTTTACTGGATTGTTTTGAGATATTGAGTGTCTGCTGTTTTACTTGTAATTATTTTCCTTCTTGTGTTGTGTATTTGACTATATTTTGTCCAAGTTCGTAGTATTTAGAATAATTGTTATTGACTTGTAGATGTAGGGAGTAATAATCCTTTGCAAGATGCTCTATACTTTAGTCTGAACATTATTCTTAGTGTTCACTTTTGAAGCCTTAGTATTCTGGTAGTATTATTAATGTAGAGGTAAATTAGGCTGAAATGTAGGCATTTTTCTGATACATTATACTCACTTAGTTGTTTCAGCAGGTAGAAGTTGCATGATGGTTTACTGCTGATGATGTTAATTTGCTCTTCTTATGTACTACGTATGATGTAGCTTACTTGAGTAATTGGAATTTTCTACTGAAAAAAGGATTGCTTGTCCATTTTATTCCTATGTTGTTGAGTTTGCCCATAAGCAAGCCATGTTTTTACTCTATCCTATGCCTTGGAAGAATCTAGATATATTGTGTTGGCAGTTTTATGTTTCTCTAAGGTTTCAGCTATGTAGTTTTTTAAACTGTGCTATGGGTGTGACTATTGATTTCTCTTTCTGGATGCCATATTGGTTTCTGTGTATTCCTCTTGCTGCTTGAATTTGACTTAGGTTGTTTGCTTTTTTTCTTAGATCTTTATTTGTTTATTTGTTCAGTATTTTTTATTTTTTGAATTTTAATTATTTTAATTTTACATTAACTAACATATTTTACTTTAACAACAAAATAATTTACTCTAGTAAAAAAAACTTCTACTAACAAAAATGTACTATTATAACTTTTAATTTTAGAAAATTGTATTTTTAAAATTTTAACTTTGAAAAATTGATGTTTAATTTCTTTAGTTTTGCATTAACTAACAAATTTTACATTAACAACAAAATAATTTGCCCTAGTATAAAAACTTCTACTAACAAAAATATACTATTATAACTTTTGATTTTAGAAAATTGTATTTTTAAAATTTTAACTTTGAAAAATTGAATTTTAACACACTTTGACTTTAACAAGGTACTTTGATTTTTTTATGTAAAAGAATATTAAAATATAAAAAATACTGAACAAATAAACAAATAAAGATCTAAGAAAAAAAGCAAACAACCTAAGTCAAATTCAAGCAGCAAGAGGAATACACAGAAACCAACATGGCATCCAGAAAGAGAAATCAATAGTCACACAAGTGGCCGCGGTGGCTCAGTCGGTAACGCGTCTGACTACCATGCTCAAGGTCCCGGGTTCGATCCCCGGCCGGTTCAAATCCGGGAACTTTTCTAACGGTGGAAGCGGCCCCGGCGCCTACCCAGCGTCGAATAACATGGGTACCTGGGGGAAACCCTGGGGGGTAAAGGCGGTCAGGGGCGTGATGCTGATCACATCACCCCCACTCACGACCGGATCAAGAAAGTGTGGGGCGTTACCCCCGCACCCCTTATACGCCTTCATGGCGTGGTGCAATGCACAGGGGAACACTTTACCTTTTTTTATAGCACAGTTTAAAAAACTACATAGCTGAAACCTTAGAGAAATATAAAACTGCCAACACAATATATCTAGATTCTTCCAAGGCATAGGATAGAGTAAAAACATGGCTTGCTTATGGGCAAACTCAACAACATAGGAATAAAATGGACAAGCAATCCTTTTTTCAGTAGAAAATTCCAATTACTCAAGTAAGCTACATCATACGTAGTACATAAGAAGAGCAAATTAACATCATCAGCAGTAAACCATCATGCAACTTCTACCTGCTGAAACAACTAAGTGAGTATAATGTATCAGAAAAATGCCTACATTTCAGCCTAATTTACCTCTACATTAATAATACTACCAGAATACTAAGGCTTCAAAAGTGAACACTAAGAATAATGTTCAGACTAAAGTATAGAGCATCTTGCAAAGGATTATTACTCCCTACATCTACAAGTCAATAACAATTATTCTAAATACTACGAACTTGGACAAAATATAGTCAAATACACAACACAAGAAGGAAAATAATTACAAGTAAAACAGCAGACACTCAATATCTCAAAACAATCCAGTAAAAATATTCTACAACAAACTGCCTCATAACATAAAACTGCTAAGTCCCCAAAACATATACAAATACAATCAATAAAAACTACTTGAAAAGGGAAAACTGACTACAGTCTCACAGACTTGATGTAAAATAACAGCAAAACTTAGAAGCATGCACAGTCAATAGTGCTCAATTTGCATACAGTTCACATGCAAACTATCATGAAAATGTTCAAAACAGTCTCCCAGCTCAGTTCTCATCTATACTTGGACAACAAAATCCTGCAACAAATTCTCAGAAATCCTACCTTTCCTACCCTTGCTTAAATAGCTAAAGTGCAATCTTCATACTAAAATATTGAAAAAAGGCATATCTATTTACATAAAAGTGTGTACACATGTGTTTGTCTGCGTGTACTCTTAGATAAATTGATAAAAAAGCAATATAGTTATAAATCAAAGACTATAACTAATAATATTAATTTCAAAATAAGCTGATAGAAAAAGATATAATAACTACAGTATAAGCTTTTAATTTTTGTTAATTACAAAAAATAAAAGTTAAATAAACCTGGTCCCTTACATTGAAAAAGTAACATAAATTGAGAGTATTTGAAAATAAAATCCTTAGGAAAATATTTGGGCCTAAAACAGATGAGGAGACAAATGAGTGGAGAAGGTTACATAATTTAGAAGTACATAATTTGTATTCATGTCCAGATATTATTAGAATGATTAAATCAAGAAGACTTAGGTGTGTAGATCATGTGGTACGAATGGGAGAGGAAAGAAGAGTATACAGGATTCTTGTTGGGAAACCTGATGGTAAAAGACCAATAGAAAGACCAAAACAAAGATGAAGGGATAATGTAAAGATGGACCTAAAGGAAATTGGTGGGGAAGGAAAGGAGTATATAGATCTTGCTCAGGACAGGGACAGATGAAAGGCATGTGTTGCTGCAGCCATGAAACTTCGGGTTTAAGAAGGGTAGAGAGCATAATATTTGGATTGTACGTAGAGAATATAACAAGTGTACAATGCATTGTGCGAAAACTGTCAACTTTGCATTATAAGCAGAAAATTAAACCAGTTTGCCCTAGAAATACATTTTAAGAATAGCCCAAAATAGCATGCGTAATAGAAAATTAAGAAAACTTTCTGATGCATAAAAGTACTGACTAGTGCTGAATGAATCAATTACTGTAAAATATTATTCTCTGATTCAAGTAATTTAACTGTATCTTTTGTGTGTAAAATATAATTGTTAGTTGCGCTGATAAGTGCAAATATTAACTTTATACGCCTTCATACACTCTAAATAACATAACTTTGATATATAAATTAGTAACAATTTGTTAAAAATTAAGTTAAAGTGTAGAATTGTTTTCTTAAATAAATATAAAGTAGTAAAAATACTAAACAAATAATTCCTTCTTTTCCTATTTAAAGGATGCCAAGCAGTGTAAACCAGTTGTTAGTGGCTAAATAACATAAAATTTGAAGGCAGTAACAATATTTTAAAAAAATACTGTTTTTTACCTAACTTTGTGAATTAAATACTAGTACATTTTGTCAAATTATAAATAAAATATACCTATTTCTTTGATATTTGTACTAAAGTGAAGAAAATGTTACTAAAACTTGGCTAGTACAGCAAATCTGAGAGTTTTAGCTTTATTTGTCCGTAACTGGATATAATTGTAACTTGTTAATCTCGTCAAACACAATCTTTACCTCAATTTTGGAAGCTAGCTGAACTTTAGCGTTTCGAATTACATATAGTGAAGGCCTCTATAGTGGAAAAATACACCCAGTCTGTAAAAATTTGGAAATGTTGTCTCCTTCTCTGTCGAACCAGACCAAGAGTGTTCTCAGGTGTTTCAATATATTTCTTAACATAACTAACTTTTTAAAAATGCAGGTAGCTTAGTTGGTATAGCGTTAGGCTTTTAACCTATCTGTCCAGGGTTTGAGTCCCTGTCTGGGCGATTACAATTTTTAAATTTTGTCATCGGATCTTGTGCAGACTTCAAATTTCATAAGTTATAAGCAATCTAAGTTAATTTTGGGAGTGGGCCAAATTGGTTCCTCATATAAAAAGCAATGACCAAATTGGTCGTAGCGCCTATGACCCTACTTGGGTTCATCCTCAAAAACATCTGCTTCGAGTCTCCGATGCCATGATGGAGCCCGTTCAGGTTCTACCGCCCACAAGTGCGTTCCTTCGCCAATCCAGCGAAGGTGAGAATAATAGAGCGCAACCCTCTATATATACATTCAGCTCACTGTTGGTCACCCCTTGATCTAGTTATTTTCATGCAATCACCTACATTTAGTGAATTTTGCCGTCTTTCTGTTTGATCTGTTAAATAATCCAGTCAATAAAAATATACTTACATAGAAAAATCTGTTTTTCAGATACTTTAATCGGGTAATCTGCTTTTGCGTACTTCCTCAGAAATATACACAATCAGTGTTCTTGATACATTTAGCACCTGAGATAGTATAAATCAAAATCTAGTTATTGTTGGCCTGTAAGTACTTCTGGTACATGTAGTTACTTGAAAAAGCAAATATTGGGTGTATAAAAGATAGCATTCTTGTGAAACAATGAAAAATTAACATTATATCCTCATAGCATTAGCTGTAAATGCTTCTTGAAGATTAACAAAGCTCTGGCGTGTGGTCCTACGTCACCTATAATCCTTTGTAAGGTTCGTGTTGTCCTATAAATTGTCGATATACATGCTAAGTCCCTAGTTACAGCCTAAGCTTTTAGCTTCAATAAATGTATTTTAGTCCTCGGAGACATATATTGATCTTAGAGTAAAAAATAAACCTCGTATAATAAACCGAATGGAAATAACCCAAGTGTTGATGCACCCAAAGAAGCCAGTAATACTTCAAAAATACCTTGAAAAAGGCTATAAAGCTAAATAATTCTTCTAGAATAGTAAAAAAGTTTGGAAAGTGGACCTAGGCCCCTAAGCCGTCTGTTAACTTCGTATTGTAATTATATTGTTAAATTGTTATATGTAAAGGGAAAAAACAATATTAGTAAGCGTCCAAATATGGACCCTCGGTAAAGGGGTTTCAGACCTCATAGACACATCATAATTTTCGTTACACTAAAAAATTGCCCTCGTATAAAAGCAAATAGTTGAAATGTTAAACATTTCGTGTACTTTATCCAGTAAGCCTTAGCTAGAAATACAATAAATGCGTTACAGACATAAAAATTAAGCAAGCTTTGATATTCTAGTGGCACATAATAAGTATAAAATATCCTTTAAAATACTCTGACAAATAGTTGTGGGTTGTCTGAGATCAAAATTTTCAAGTCCTCTCTCCTGCATAAATAGGCTCTAGAATTCACTAAGCCTCAAAATAATATTGGGTACATAAAATAAAAAGCAGATGGAAAGTGGTGCTGATCGCATCATCTCCAAAATAGCAAAAACAAAAGTATATAGAGCTCTATCTGGTATATTTAGAAAACTTTTACCTAGTATAGCAGTAACAAAATACTCAGCAAACTCTAAAATAAACAAACTTTCCTACGTGGCAGGCGTAACCTGCCCTAAATAAATACATATAGAAATACAGAACCAAAAATAGCATAGTGGAAATCAGTAAACCCTAATAATAATAATAATAATAATATATTCTGTGGCTTACATTTTAGCTAAAAGTACTTTTTTTTAGTTTTATTGAAAAAAATTAAATAAATACTAAACTCTAAGTTAAAAATTTGTAAATGTATATATGATACAAAACAAAATAAATAAAAATTAATACATACCCACCCTGCAAAAAATCAATAAAAAAGTTGAAAACCTCTCTTTGTGCATCCAAAATATAATAACAAATCCTTCCTGACTGGATTAAATTGTGTTATTTGAGTAATAATAAGCCTAAACTTGTAAAATAAAAGGGTAGAACTTGTCAAAACATACTTTTGCATCCAAAATATATTTCAAAACACATCTAAATTGTGTTATTTGAGTAAACTAGAGAATAATCCTGTAAACTTGGAAAAAATATCTCTCTCTCTCTCTCTCTCTCTCTCTCTCTCTCTCTCTGTGTGTGTGTGTGTGTGAGTGTGTGTGTGTCTTTGAGAGTCCAAAATGTAATAAAAATGGTGCCTGAATAATATAAATAGTGTCATTTGAGTAAATATTAGGCTAAACTTGTAAAATAAACAAATAAAAGTTGAGAACACACACTTTGTGTGTCGAAAATGTAACTAAAAATCTTTCCTGAACAGATAGAATTGTGTTATTTGAGCAATAATAAGCCTAAACTTGTGAAATAAACAGATAGAAGTTGAGAACACACACTTTGTGTGTCGAAAATGCGACTAAAAGTCTTTCCTGAACAGATTGAATTGTATTATTTTGGTAATAATAAGCCTAAACTTGTGAAATAAACAGATAGAAGTTGAGATCACACACTCTGTGTGTCGAAAATGCGACTAAAAGTCTTTCCTGAACAGATTGAATTGTATTATTTTGGTAATAATAAGCCTAAACTTGTGAAATAAACAGATAGAAATTGAGATCACACATTCTGTGTGTCGAAAATGCGACTAAAAGTCTTTCCTGAACAGATTGAATTGTATTATTTTGGTAATAATAAGCCTAAACTTGTGAAATAAAGAGATAGAAATTGAGATCACACACTGTGTGTCGAAAATATAACTAAAAGTCTTTCCTGAACAGATTGAATTGTGTTATTTTGGTAATAATAAGCCTAAACTTGTGAAATAAACAGATAGAAGTTGAGAACACACACTTTGTGTGTCGAAAATGTAACTAAAAGTCTTTCCTGAACAGATAGAATTGTGTTATTTGAGTAAAAAATAGGCATAAACTTGTAAATAATAAATTAAAAGTTGAAAAAATCTCTTTGTAAATACAAAATTTAATAAAAAATGTTGCCTGAATAGTACAAATAGTGTTATTTTGGTAAAAATTAACATAAAGTTGTAAAATAATTAATTAAAAGTTGAAAAAATGTCTTTGTGAGTCCAAAATTTAATAAAAAATGTTGCCTGATTAGTACAAATAGTGTTATTTTGGTAAAAAATTAATATAAAGTTGTAAAATAATAAGTTAAACGTAGAAAAAAAATGTCTTTGTGAGTCCAAAATTTAATAAAAAATGTTGCTTGAATAGTACAAATAGTGTTATTTTGGTAAAAAATTAACTTAAAGTTGTAAAATAATAAGTTAAACGTTGAAAAAAATGTCTTTGTGGGTCCAAAATTTAATAAAAAATGTTGCTGATTAGTACAAATAGTGTTATTTTGGTAAAAAATTAATATAAAGTTGTAAAATAATAAGTTAAACGTTGAAAAAAATGTCTTTGTGAGTCCAAAATTTAATAAAAGTGTTGCCTGAATAGTACAAATAGTGTTATTTTGGTAAAAAATTAACATAAAATTGTAAAATAATAAGTTAAAAAGTTGTAAAAATATCTTTGCGAGTCCAAAATTTAATAAAAAACGTTGCCTGAATAGTACAAATAGTGTTATTTTTGTAAAAATAAGGATAAGCTGTGAAAATGTTTGACATAAAGTCAAAGTTTGGTAAAAAATAAACTCAAAATTAAGTTAAATAGCACACAGTAACATACATTTACTACCTAAATCAATAATGAAAGGGTCCTAGGTTCGTTACCCCGTGATAAAAGCAAATGGTGAAAACTGTAGGCCCCGTCCCTAATAGCTCTCCCTTCTTCATAGTACAGATAAAAAAAAACCTGCGCTAAAGCGTCCTGTGCCTTGGAGGCAAACCTGAGCGGAATATTAATTGGCGGCGGAAACCGGTTCTACAAGCGACGCATAGCTTCAGAGATTTGACCCTTGCTGCGCATTCTCAGACATCCTTTGTTGTCTGGTTGAATCCCTCCCCTGCCCTACAGTATTGCATAGCTTTCCCCTGTTCTTGCGTACTGGTTAACCTTGAAAAAACCGGTTCTGATTGGTCAATCGGGTTCTTTGTTTGTTCTGACGTTGTGACGTCATTTGACCTTGACCGCACATCTCCCAAATTCCTTTCTCGTCTACCCTCAGCGCGGAGCTCAGATTCGGAGACAGTATTCTGTCTAGCGTGTCGTACCATCGTCTTTCATAACATAATGAAATACATTATTATATACATTGTACACTAAAACCATTTATTACCGTTGCATATCGCGGGTTCGAGTACCGGGACCGTCCCCAATCGTACCATTACCACCGTTCATAGCGGTTCATAAACCATAGAAAACTTATTTTCAATATTATAAACATTAATATTATCGAATCATACATTACATACTTTGCAGTAATTAATATAAAACCATATGCATAGCGTTTAGTACCTCTAATTACCTTTTATATACATATTTTTCATAAAATAAATAATTATATATTCATAAAAAGTTATAAACATGCAAATACATAAATGTAAAGTACTCTAAGTACATGGAAATTAATTCTAAGTACGTGCAAATTAGTTCTAAGTACGTGCAAATTAATTAACACCCGTGCAAATGAATTGCGAATATTAAATAGCGACCGACGTTGGCGCGGATCAATACTACTTGGGTCAATGTCACATGACAAATATTGTGCGCTTTTGCTGCGTGTTGGATTGAAACATTGCTTTCCAAAACTAACTTTGCAGCTTCTTCCATCTTATCTTGTAAAGGGCTTCCTTCGGTAGTTCTTTTTCTGTCTCTCACCATTCTGAAACATACAGAATGTAATAATTCAGGATGCTTGAACAATATTTTTTATTACAACGCAAGAGAATATTTTTCATAAGAAACGCATAAGGGGCAATTGTAACAGTGTTACAACTGCCCCGGTTATATTTGTTACATTTGCCCCATCCTGACGCCATATTGTTTGCTGGCTTGCAGCTACTAACCCCGACACCAGAAATTGATCACAGCTATCTTAACAAACACATCAAATATTGTGTATTGCGATGATATATATAAACCTTGACCAGACGACATCGCGAAATCACTATTAAAAAATAAAAAGGAA
Organism: Lepisma saccharinum; assembly: GCF_977018435.1. Classification (NCBI taxonomy): domain Eukaryota; kingdom Metazoa; phylum Arthropoda; class Insecta; order Zygentoma; family Lepismatidae; genus Lepisma; species Lepisma saccharinum. The sequence goes on from NC_139235.1 coordinate 81,050,197, forward strand.
CCTTATGTTTTTACTTACGTGTTGAAAATTTGAAAAACTCCCAATAATACCTCACGAGAGCAGCACATTAGCGATTGTTACATTTGCCCCGTGTTACAATTGACCCCGCTCTCCCCTACTTTGTACCTTTTGGACAGAGCCAATGTATCATTCTTCACGAATGTAGTAGCTAAATAAGCATTATGAATTAGGTGTCCTGGAAGTTTCCGTTCGTATCTCATATAAGATAAAAAAAAAGAAAAATAGTTGACGGGTAATGTGGAATAGGCGAGCGTGGTTAATGTGGAATGCTATTCCACATTACCCTCTTTTTTTTAAGCCTTGATAAAATTTCTTAAAATCACATTTTTATAGTTATATGAATTCCTGCATGCAGTTATAACGTACAGAGAATGTTTATCATCATGTTTTCAGGTGTGTGGGTGTGTGTGTGTGTGGGGGGGGTGTGTGTGTGTGTGTGGGGGGGTGTGTGTGTGTGTGTGTGTGTGTGTGTGTGTGAGTAAATGTTTTTCCTTGCATAGACCTAAAGTATTCCTTCCGATCTAATTTTCAAAATTATAATCTTGTAACAATTTGTGCTAGGGTGGTCTATTAGTCTATGGGAAATAAAAGGCATATTTATAGGTTATACGTTATACGTATTTGCTCTGAGTGTGACATAAATACTGGTGTTTAACATTCACCTGCCTATTGAAAAATTATGAAATTATGCTTGAAAGAACTAAAGAACAGCTTCATTTAAATGGATAAATACATTGTACATTGCTCAGCCTGTAATTCTAGATAAATTACGATTGTGCTGTTAATATAAACATTCTTAATAGTCTATTCATGGTCATGGGGGGGGGTAGTTGCAGGGGTCCAAGACACTCCAATTACGAGGGTTATGTGGAATACTGTATTCCACATTACCCCCTACTTTCACTTACAAGGGAGGTTATCTAAATGTCCCCCTCCGATTTTCATGAAACTTGGCAGGTGTATAGAGGGGCCCAAAGGAAGAAATACTTGTTTCTTTTTTTGTTTCGGCTAAAAAACTGTTATAGGGGCAAAACCCGCCTCAAATGTCAAGATGAGGAAAAATTGAAGTGGGGATCTGACCCCGAAACCACGTAAATATTGCATAGGAAGAAACAGGGAGCACCTGCCAAATTTCATGGAAATCGGAGGGGGACACAGGGGTCAAATGCCCACTTCAATTTGTCCTCATCTTGACATTTGAGGCGGGTTTTGCCCCCTAAAACCGTTTTTTAGCCGAAACAAAAACACGTATTTCTTCCTTTGTGCCCCTCTATACACCTCCCAAGTTTCTTAAAAATCGGATGGGGAAACAGGGGTTAAATGCCCACTTCAATTTGTCCTCATTTTGACATTTGAGAGGGGGTTTGGTTTATAAAACCGTTTTTTTTAGCCGAAACATAAAACACGTATTTCTTTATTTGGGCCCCTTTATACACCTGCGAAGTTTCATGGAAATCGGAGGGGGACACAGGGGTCAGATACTCACTTCAATTTGTTCTCATCTTGACATTTGAGGGAGGTTTTGCCCCTTAAAACGGTTTCTTAGCTGAAACAAAAAACACGTATTTCTTCCTTTGGACTCCTCTATACACCTGCCAAGTTTCATGGAAATCGGAGGGGAGCGCAGGGGTCAGATCCCACTTCAATTTGTCCTCATTTTGACATTTGATGGGGGTTTTGCCCCTAAAACAGTTTTTTAGCTGAAACAAAAAAACACGTATTTCTTCCTTTGGACCCCTCTATACACCTGCCACGTTTCATGGAAATCGGAGGGGACACTTAGATAACCTCCCTTGTTAGTTTACATTTAGCACTTTATTCAATAATGTTTTTTCCTTCAAAAGCACATTAATTATTTCAAATATTGTGAGAGTGTTTTTAAAAAAGGAATGTGTATTGTATTTTTTGTTGAATATTCATATCAAAATGTGTAAAATTAAAGTAATTACAGTTAAACACAAAAAGGGTATTCCACATTTGCCTCCACAGTCGTCTTTTGAAAAGAGTGAAAAGGTATAGAGTTCTTCACTGTTAAATAACTTATCGAATATAGGACAGCAAGGAAAGGGGAGGGGAGGTGGAGAAAGTTAAATCTTTGTTTGGCTGCTCAAGGTTTTACTGATCGCAAGTGCTGTTGTTTATAATATTTTTTTGTGTAGATGCTTGGCTTGTGAATGTTGACCTTCAAATGTAGATTGTGGCAAACGAAAAAAAAAAACAACGAGCTATTTTTAAAACGAATCCTCGAGTGAGTTGTGTGTGAAAATATCTTGTTCAATTAGTTGCTAATGCCGACCTCGGTGATGGAGTGGTTAGAACGGTACGGTATAACGCAAGGGGTCTCGGGTTCGAATCCCCGCGGTTAGCCAAAAGTGGCAGAAAAGCGAAATAAAATTAACCAAATCGATCAATCAAATCAAAATCCAAGGGCTACAGGCAAGGACGTATTTAGGGGGTGTCGAGGGGGTCCGGACCCTCCCGAAAGATTTACTAACTACAAAAATTAATAATAAAAAATAGTGAACTAATAAAGTAACTAAAATGAAATAATAAAAATATAATTGAATCGGTGGGACCAAGGAGGGAAAGATTCCATTCGACCTTACTTTCCGGAAATAAAAAAAAAAAATCATAGCAACCAAAACTAAAAGCCAGATGAAGAAACTTACAATTACAAACTTATTCATCATAACTAGGCTCGGAAGTTTAAGACCTATAAATTGCCAAAAAAAAAAGACCTATAAATAGAACTAAAAATATAAAAAATGTACCTAAAAACGGAAAACAAGGACGTATAAATGTGGTCCAAGTTAATTAATAACTTCAGTTTTAATTACATATTTAAATAATAAAGAAAATACAAAATTCTGGTGGTATGGAACACACAGTGCGAAAAAACTAATTATATGAATGAAATGCATCTTCTTTCACACATTATACAGCGTGCTTCAAAATGGTTTGAACGATAAGAAACCGTTCCAGAAGCGATAAAACTTTAGCAACAATTAAAGTTCTATGTAAATACTTTCAACCATATCCTCGAGTTTTGTTTGCAATGGTCGTAGTAGTTCCAAATTTCTCCACTAGGTGGCAGGGTGATAAGTTCCAAAATGGCTGCCTGTGGTGCAGAGAAAACTTTTTGCGTCCTACAGTTTCACGTTTATCGGTCTGTTGTTAGTGTTGAGCGTGAGTTTCGTACGAAATTTCGTAAAGAAGCACCATCCAAAATCTCCATACGTAAGTCGTATGATAAATTCAAGACAAAGGGATGCATTTGCAAAGGAAAATCGTTCGGTAGACCGTCCACGTCTGAGGCAGATGTCGAAAGAGTTCGAGCTAGTTTTCAACGCAGCCCCCAAAAGTCTACAAGGAAAGTGAGTCAAGAGCTAACAATGTCTCGAGCAACTGTTTGGCGCGTAGTGCGTAGGCGTATAAAGATGTATCCCTATCGAGTGCAGTTGTTACAACATTTAACACCTAATGATCACACGTCCCGCAAAAATGTTTGAGTCAGTTCTAGAGTTATGCAATGGTGATGATGATTTTATTGACAAACTTTGTTTCAGTGATGAGGCTACGTTCCATGTGACAGGAAGAGTGAACAAGCAAAATGTTCGCATCTGGGTGAACTGAAAATCCTCGTCAAATCGTTGAAGTGCGTGATTCACCGAAGACTAATGTGTTTTGCGCCATTTCATCTACCAAAATGTACGGTCCGTACTTCTTTCACGAAGAAACTGTGACTGGACAAACATCCCTACACAAGCTTACTACAAATTATCTTAATAACAGACTGCCAGACCGCTGGATTGGGCGATCTGCTCAAAATGATCAACACTTACTACGTTGGCCACCAAGATCCCCGGATTTAACCCCCTATGATTTTTTTTCTGTGGGGACATCTAAAGGACATTGTGTACAAACCTCCTCTACCCGCAGATGTCAATAAACTGAAAGAGCGCATTACTGCTGCAGTGCAAACTGTTGATGCAGACATGTTGAAACGGGTCTGGGCGGAACTGGATTACCGAATTGATGTATGCAGGGTAACAAAGGGGGCTCACATAGAACATTTGTGAGATACTGTGTTCAAAATTTTATCAAAAAAAACTTGGACAGTTTTAGGAATTGCGTGTAAAATTTAAAGCAATTTGGACGAAAAATAAAAAAAATATATAAGGATTTGAAATCGTTCACATCATTTTGAAGCAGCCCGTATATTTTTTAGATTAACATAATTTGAAAAATCATATTTGAAGAATCATATTTGGCCTAACCGCACTAGGGTTACAGAAATAGGGTTACAGAAGAAGGTGAAGTTGCAAAAAAAAGCCGTTAGACCTGAAAAAAGGCTAAAAAAGAACCAATGAGCCAAAAAAAGCCGAAAAAGACAAAAAAGGACAAATAAAACCCACCTTTTTCTGGCCTACAATGACCCAAAATGAACATATATTATGTTGGGCCTCGTCTTCGGACACTAGGTAACAATATTGCATAAGTGGTTTGTTTATAAAACCTTTATTTTAGCTCTGATATGCATTCAAAGTATTCAGCCCATTTTGTTCAAAAACTGGAATCTTTCCCTTCTTGGTTTCACCGGTTCAATTGTTGTTTAATCGAGGCTTATTTATTTCCGCCGAACCAATTAGAAGTCAAGGATTATATTGGGGTCATACAACTTTAAATTAGTACCAAAGAAGATTTATGCAAGATTTATTTACTACTTATAACAATACCAGGAACTTCACTTTTCGTCAACTGGATCTAACATCATTTTTTGATATTCAATAATATTCAATTCTTTATCTATTGACAATAATTTTCTTGACAGGGCTTTTTATTTACAAATTTTGCAGACCTTAACTACACATAAGGTAGATAATGAATACGTTCTTTTATATATCACTACCATTTTACCGTCTTTTTTCATGTAATAAATATTAATTAATTTTAGTATTAATTAATACTATTTTTATTAATTTAATGTAATTATAAGTATTTTAATTTAACATTATTATTATTTTGAGACATTTGGTTCGGATCCCCCTTAAATATATTTCTAGATACGTGCCTTGCTACAGGGCTTGAGCCCCCGCCCTCGAAATAAGACTAGTCGCTAACTGCAGTGTTCACTTCGGTAACCTGGTTCCAGTCGGTGAGGCGTCGTCTGACGCTGGATACACACGGGTTCGATTCCCGGGGTTGGCGCAATGTCCCTCTATAGAGCGCCTCTAGGGTTCATCCGGCCTGGGGGCAACCCTAGAGTTTAGAGGCGACTGGAGCGTGGTGCTGATCACATCACCAGCAAAATATGGTCGAGAAACGTGAATATGTGGGGCTTAATACGATACCTCCACGGTACAATGAGCACGGGGAACTTGGATGTAATAATAATATTATTTATTAATTATAATAATAATATTTATGCAATTCCTTCCATTTTCTGGCTCAACTATAGTACTGATCATTTTAAGTTGATCCACTGAACTGATTGCAATACAAATACCGGAAATCATGAGGCCATATCCTGGATGGACATTTTTTTACATGTTTATAAATTATGTATAGATGGCTTCATTGATTCTAGTTCAGTTAACTGTCAACAGATGGAACTTGCGTGCAGGAACAAAATATTTATCATATTTTATTAGCTCCGTTCCGTAGTATCACAAGAAAACCTACCGTTATGTAGATGCAAATAACTCCTTTTGCAACGGGAGAGTGGCATAAAATCTCAGAATGTATATTCAATGACAAATATCTGTGAATTTTCTCGCCTAATGGTACTTTTTTGCTTCCCGTAATATACAGGGTGTATCAGAAGTCCCCTTACCACCCCTTGTAAAATCCGCAGTGATGTATTTTCATGGAATTTGGTATGGGCGATACAAAATAGGTCTAGGGGGACACCTTTTGAGGTATGTCACGGGGACGGCCACCATCTTGGTTCCGGCATCTTGAATTCAACTTTTTTATTTAAAATGATAGGTGGGTCATGTGATACATGACCATAGGCTAGAATTTCGTCAGGATGTCAAATCTGAAATCATATTTCATGTAACTTCATTTGGTGAAAAGTTATTAGCAACGAAAAGTGATTTTACCTGTTATAGAATGTGCTCCACACGTTGTCCGTGCTGGGCAATGCACGTGTGAAGACACTTCTCCCAATGTCTGTGGACACCGAGCAAGGTATCTGGTGGAATTTGCTCAAAGGCAGCCATGATACGTTGTTCAAGATGACGAAGATCACGAATTTTCACACCATACACCATAGCCTTAACTTGTCCCCAAAGATACAAGTCCATTGGAGATAGGTCTGGTTATCGGGCAGGCCATTCAACTGGCCCACGTCGACCAATCCATGCCCCAGGAAATTGACTGACGCACCTGGACGCCATAATGAGGAGGCGCACCATTTTGTTGAAAAAACCTGGGAAATGTACCATCTTCCGACATCAGAGCTGGCAGTATCTGTTCCTGTAGCATCCCCAGGTATCGTTCCGCATTTAAATTTCCTTGAATGAAAAAAGGACCGATTATCCGTGTTCCCCATATGCCTGCTGTAAGTCCATAGTGTAATATTACTCATGAATGACGTATTGAGACTCAATAGACAGGTGACTCAGGAAGGTTATGCCATTGGCTGGGCTTCTGCGCTGGACGAGCGAGAAGTTTAGCGTGGCAGATCCTTACCGACTGAGAGACTTTGGACGAACTGGACACAGGCTGGACAGGCTGAGTATACTGCATTACCGTCTATCAACCTTTTGGGGCCTGCATGGCCGGGTGTAATTTACCAAAAGATAATAGAGTTATTTTGAGTTCTTAAAAGAGCAAGAAAAGGAATTTGTTTTTGTTTTAATATTTTTTAGGTGGATTGCTCCGAGTCATGTTGGCTGTGGGGGTTTTGGGCGGGGCTGCGGTTGGCTCTGACTCGTGTAGCCGTTACTTACTGACTGGTGACAATCAAATGGGACGAACTGTACTATTTTAACGGGGAGATAATCCATAGAAATTTCTGTTGAGTTAATTAAATTTGGAAAGTATAAGTAATAATATTATTTGTAATAAAGATTGTGTTAAAGAATATTAAGTTTAAATTGTATAATTTAAGTACCTAATATATGATCATTACGTTCCACTGCGCCGATAAGACAATCCTCGTCTCACTTCTTTAGTATTAAAGGGGAAACAAGAGACGTAGAGGATTATACTGCCCACATCATAATTTTGCCTGCACCGGTCATTTTGAAGGGATCTGTCCATGCGGGGTTGTCATGCGACCAATAGCGCATGTTTTGCCTATTCACCTCCCCATTTACGTAGAAGTTCGCTTCATCGGAATGGAGTATCTGCATAGCGACGTTTGGATTTAGCCGTAATTACGCGACAGCCCACTCGCAAAACTGCAGGCGGCGATCTGGATCGTCCTCGGAGAGGTGTTGCTGCATTTGCACTCTGCAGCACCCTGTACACTGAACTGTGACTCATACCACATTGCATTGCTATACGACGTGTGCTTCGCTGCGGTGACGTCGAGATGGAGGCCAACACTGCCGTAGCTGTTGCTTCATCCGTGACTGTCCGCGGTCGTCCACTACGCGGTCTGTCCAAGACCGTGCACGTCTCCTCGAATTTGGTTAATAACTGTGCCACTGCAACATGTGACACAGGGTGACGTTCTGGATGACGCAGGTTGAAATCGGCAGCCACTACACGGGCACTTCTCCCACCCCACAGTTTGACAATCTGGATGCGTTCCTTAGTTGTTAACGGCATGGTTCAGCACCTGCAACAAACAGCTAAACATCACTTTCAGTTGCCAATCACTTTTCACCAAATGAAGTTACATGAAATCTAATTTCAGATTTGACATCCTGACGAAATTCTAGCCTGTGGTCATGTATCACATGACCCACTTATCATTTTAAATAAAAGAGTTGAAAGATTGCGGAACCAAGATGGTGGTCGTCCCCGTAACATACTCCAAAAGGTGTCTATCTAGGTCTATTTTGTATCGCCCATATCAAATTCCATGAAAATACATCACTGCGGATTTTACAAGCAGTGGTAAGGGACTTCTGATACACCCTGTACATCTAGCCTCAAATATAGATGTCTAATAAAGGTTTAATAATATACCTCATCTTTCAAACTATATCACAAGAAAGAATACTGGGAGTAGGACCTGATAATTATGTAGAGATTACTCCAGACATTTAACACACCCCTGACAATACTTTGTAATATATAACTTTATTGTGCAACTACTTACATATCTTTGTGTCATGAATAAGTCGTAATTCTCAATTTATTGTGTTACATTATGTTTCTGCATGACAGCTGAATGTGTGTTTAGTTCAGACTATACTCACATGGGTTACCCTTTATTTCGAATAACTTATTTTATCTATTTTTCATAAATTCGTAAAAATATTTTTATGTTCTTATTCTAAAATTTAGCATTTTATTGAAAACAATAAATTTTAGTGGCCGAAGTACAAATTCATGGAATTCTTTAAAAGATCCTTCACCTACGTATATAATTTATTATTAAAAATTACATAGCCCGCTGCTAAACTGAGGAAATATTTTTAAAAAAGTTTTAATTGATGCCAAGTAGAACACATATTACCAGGAGTTAAAGTGTTATGAAAGGTCTCAAATAACACTATTTGAAATTATCTCCTTTAGTCGCGACCATTGACGGTTCCGTCTGTGTAAATCGTCGGTTGCTGAAACAACATTGTAGCTTCACATGGTAACCGCCTAAAGGTAATCACAAACACAGGAAAGCGATCGATAATAGCTGCCGAACGGATACAAAACGAAACACTGATCTGAAACCTGTAGGGTGGTTTTGTAGTTTCCCCCCTTGCTGGCATGTACATTTTTTTTAGATTCGTCCTTTCGAAGATAAAGAGGAAGCACGAAAAAGACAGAACAGATGATAAATGAAAGAATCAGAGGAGAAAATAGAAAGATAAGAAAGAAAGTAACAAGAACAAAGATAGAGGGGATGAGAAAAGGAAAACAGAGCAAAATAGAAAGAAAAACAGAAAGAAGGATAAGGAAGGAAGAGGGGAATAGAAGAGAAAGAGAGAAACAGGAGGAGAACCAAAGAAAGAAAGCGATAAAGGGAGAGAGAAGAGAGAGAAAGAAGAAAGAAAGGGAGATAGACAGGATTCGAATCCACGATCATGAACGTCCGTAGGATTTATTTCCATGGAGCAGCAAGCATCGTATTTTTGCCAGGAGGGAAGCAGACGAGGCATATTTCCCTCCATAACAGTGTTGCCACCGTTTGAATTTATCACGTTCCTGCAAGGCCCTTATAATGACATAAATTACTGTGACCAAAATGAAATTGTATGTTTGAAATATATATCTACTCTTAGGCTAACATTCAATTTCCAGGGGAGCGTGACCCCCCCCCCCCTCCTAGCCACCCATTCCGGACATCCATGACCACGATTAGCGAAGGAAGAGCTGACCTGAAATTATATGTCCCCACCCTTCAACTCACACAAAACAAATTTCTCTGGCGACGCTACTGCCACCTGTATTTACTTGTTCTGTAACGACTTAGAAGTTTGGCACAAAATTCCACCTGATTTTCTGCCAGTCTCCAGATTCTATTTTAAAATGTTGGCGTGAAGAAAAAGTATTAAGTCTCGAATCACGTGACACGAAGAGAGAGAGCACAATATACATTGTTTTTCAACTACTGAAAAAGTTACCTTGTTAAGAAGAGGTGCGAAGAGCAAAAAATACTCCTAGGAAACAATCCGGTTCGGAAAGGTTTTATCGCCTTGACAACGGCCTTGTGGGCGACGTGACCGAAAGGCTCAGCTTCAAACTAATGAAGGAAGTTGTTAGAAAGTCTTGCTTACCTGTTCACTTGTGTACCAGTGTTACACCCAAGAAAGAAAACACATTCTTCAAGTTTCGTCGTAAGAAAATATGCAACATCAAACGCATGTAAAGTTTTCAGGCTCAAGAATCTTATATATAATAACAGCATTACATGCAAATAAGAGAGCTGAAATATACTTTCACATCCGATAGTTTTGCCCTTGCACTTTTTAAAAAGCTAATGTTATGTATTAGGTTTATATTCATGTAAAAACACAGACAGCCCACATAGGGGCAGATTCTAGAGGGGGTAAGGGGGCAGAGTACTTTTGATTATTTTGGATGGAGAGAAATGCAGTACATAGCAAAACTTTGGTAAGCTTTCTTTCTCTAAATCGGCTAATCGTCTAGTTGATAATTTAAGTGAAGTTACTCTTACAAAAGGTCCTCAGAGGATAACGTGTGAGGCAGATGAAATGAGTAAACAATGGGAATTTCTTTCCAGAAAACTTATTTTTAAAGCATTTTTACTTCACCTCATTTTGCGTAACTGTTTAAAAATGGTCTTGAGATATCGAATTTGGTACGAAACTCATAATTTGTAACACTGAAACTGTTAATTTGTAACTTTCATACGTTCCGAAGCTTCTCATACTACTGCGTTTGCTGCTACTCCTCCTCCTACTGCTACTAATGTAACTATTATGTAATCTTGGTTGTAACAAGTACTATATTATTCATATAGCTAATAAACTTATTGGATCCTAAAATATACTAAACTCAGTGGCGTACGCAAGGGGGGTTACCGGCTTAACCCCCCCCCTTGAGCTTTTGAAATATTATGGAAAATGCTGTTGAAAAAATTAAAAATGGCTAATTTATCACAGTCAAAGATCTGCGACAGTAATAATAATAATAATAATAATAATAATAATAATTTGAATTATTATTCCCATGCAGCATGAAGAAAAACACAACATTCCAAACACAATCTAAGCGGCCGCAAAGTTCATTTTTGCAATTTTTTTTTGCAAAAAGTCGCGCAGTGACTCTCGCGAGAATTGTGAAAATTCCTTGCTTCGTCGCAGTGTGCCGACCTTATTGCAAACGTTCTTCATTTCACATCCCCTTGTGAACTCTCGAGTGATGCTGAGTCTACATCCACATCTTTAAATATTGTTGATGAAGTACTTTGTGAATCACCTAGAAGTGATAAATGTGTTGGAATGTCTATAAACTTACTTTTCAAGGAAAACATAGACTCAGTGGAATTTGGCAACATGTATTCTCGCGCTTCATCATCATCATCATCCTGGGCGAGTTCCATAGGTAAAGGTAATGTAAATTCCCCCGTGCATATAGCACCGTGCCATGAAGGCACACGTAGTGGTGTGGTGGGCCCCAAAGATTCTCGATCTCGAACTATTTTGCAGGTGATATGATCAGCACCATGCTCCGGCAGCCTTCATCCCCCTGGGTTGCTCTCAGGTACCCATTGCTATGAGGCTGGGTGCGGAGACAAGGCTGGATAAATTCCAACCAATTCCGGGAATCGAACCCGGATATCCCAAGAAGTTGTCAGACTAGACCAGCGCGGCTCCTTGAATGAGTTTCATATTTCGATTATTTCAATACATTTAATATATTTCCTTGTTTTTATGGATTTTCTTCACACTTAAAATGTCTCACTTATCATATACAACCGTTGACTAGGCAATTACTTTGTAACAAAGAAACAAAAGAAATGTAATTTTTTTGTATTTCTTTCATAAATAGCAGCTGCATTAGTAGTAATTATTAGTAGTAATTAAACTAATTAATTAATTATAATAATTATGATTTATTTTATTGTTATTATTATTAATTAAAGTATAATAAAACAATGGTAATGTGTATTTGTAGAAAGTTTTCTAAATAACACCCCCCTTGATGAAATCCTGCGTACGCTACTGACTAAACTAAAACTGCTACTGCTGCTACTACTATTAGCAGTAGAAATAATATAATAATAATAATAACAATTTAAAATATCGATAATGCAATAATTTTAAAAATGAACGTCCCCTTGACATACTCCTGCATATGCCACTGGTCTTTATCACAATATTTTTGAGGCGAGGGGGTGTCCTCGACATCTTCGATTCGACCCCCTAGAAAAATTTCTGGCGACGCCCATGGTGTGACACACACACACATCACACACATACATATCGAAGGGATAGTCCCCCCCTTTTAAGAATTCTATATTTCGTTATTTACAACAATAACTGTGGAAAAAGTGAAGTGATACTATAGTATTCTGGCGACTTCTGGCAGCACTTCTCGGCTGTGAAATAGGGGTGTGTCGGTTTAGGAGCCTTATGTCAGTTTTGGTTACTTTCCTATGTAATAATAAATAGGCCTAACATTTTTATTGTAAAAAACGAATACATTTGTTATTATTTAGAGATAAAATACACTAGCAGTCCATCTTTCCCATACGACATCGGGTTGGTTCGGGGCCTCCGAGATACAGGCCGCAACCTGATGACGTCAAAGGATTAGTCGTGTGTTTTGGCGAAATACATGTATTTGAATGAGCGAGTTGTTCTAAAAAGAGTTCCTGTAAATTTATTTTTTTCACTGTAAGAATAATAATTATTATCGCAAATTAAACATAGTTATGTCTTGATCAGTTAGAAGTAAATGTATGCGTTTATATGTAATACAACATTTAATTACACGTTAGTAAAAAAAATGTGTTCAAAAAGAGCGAAATACATTTAAGAATTTGTGTATGGTAATATTAATTACACAGATGCCGAACTTGTAACTACTAATTATATTATTTTAATTAACACGAAAAATGTTGATAGTTGTTCATATATCCGTATTATTGCTCATAAGTTGTCTGAAATTGTGTAGTTCAAAGTTCAAAAGTCACATCTTAAACATCTAATTTACTATCTAGCCACAGTAGAGGAGTATTCACTTACTTCTTCAAGCTATGTTCCAGTTAACAAAAATTACGATCTTGATGATATACATTACGTGAAAGAAATATAATGTACGTACATCAATGGAGTTTTACGACTTCGTTCAATTCTAATAACCTATTTCACAAATACATTGTGGATAATTTTATACCTTTGTTCTCAGTAATGGATGTTATATTTTCTCTTTGTCGGTTATTTCTGTCAAAGACAGAAATAAATCTTTTATTGCGATGTAGTTAGCGAACTGTAAAAAAATGTGTTCTTCTTGCGTTACCAGCTTTTAAGGTAATTGGAAATGTAGAACGAAAATCTGTAGACAAGTTGCTAAAGTGAAAATTTACTAGCTTATAAAGAATCTGAATAACGATTCATTTCGTACACTTACACAGTCAGTCATTGTGATTTCATGTAACCCATTTGCTTTATTTGAATTTATACTCTGTATAAAAGTAGGAGAGCGAGATTTTATCTCAAGCTGTTCTAAATATCCCAAGTACAAGGGGCAATATAAATATGAACTTATATGTCAGCATGGTACGATTTCAATACATGTTCAGGTATAGTTACAAGTAAATTATCCTTGTTAGGGATTAATGAAATACACGCTGATATTCCTAAAACTTACGCCTGATCCTGAAAAACAACTTGTCTCTTGATTTTTATCATATTTAGCTTGTCTACCGAAAAGGAATATAATAAGGATTTTAGAATACGAATTCCTTCTAACAATATTCTCATGATAGATCGTGAGGTTTATTGTGTTGTCCTGCTTTTTGCTCTGGACTTCTTAATTAAAGTAAGTCGTTTGCATTAATATTCCCATTTTCCGTGTGATCGTAAATCCATTTTCATAGGGTTTAATTACTGTTAGATCATTTAAAGTTAGTGTTCTTAGAATCCAGGTATTTCGAATAGATTAGGCTAGTACGTTTACTGCATTAGTATGTGTGCACTTTCTCTCTTTGCTTGATGTAATTTTTTAATACGAAACATGATTTTAAAAGATTGTAACCTTCAACCAAACCAGTCAAACTTGTGCAGCCAAATATTTACCGGATTTCTAGAAAATTAAAAATGTAGACTATTCATATTCAAGTTACACACGGGAATTCACTTTCCAAAGTTGGAAAGTTTATTTAATACCAAATTCCAATCTTACAAGCTCTTTCCTAAACCTAACTTTTACAAAATTATCTTCCATGCGTAAGTTGAATCGTAAGTGTTTATTCCACAGCAATCAATAGGAATTATATATTAACGATGATAATTCTTTACGAATTTAGAATAAGTATCAATGTATGATCAAATTTTATCTCTATCGCATTTTTTGCCCTTGGTAATTTGAAAAATAAAGGTACATTATGCAGAACGGTACAGATTGGATTTTTACTTTTATCAACATTATTCATGTATTTTGTAATGCCGTATAACATTTGAAATGTTCTTGATGTGAAAGCAACGTTCTGAATAAATAAGAAAGGACGATTCAGTGAGAAAAATAAATATTATACTCTTATAATGCACTTTGTTAAATGCTATAAATTGACTATAATTGACTAGTCCTGTGACGTCACGGAAGCTGGTGTGAGGCCCGTATATAAGTATCTCTCAGAGCCCGGTTGGATCAACCATGTTCTGAGCTACATCAGCCGTGCTCATACATTCTTTTTTACAAGCTAAAATCAATCAATCGAAACTTTTTTTTTTTCACTTTCTTCTGGCCGATGACTCTAAACTACCATCGGGTGTTCCTGATCTCTGCACCACCTTCTGTTTGTTTCTTATTCTTCCTGTAACTATCGCTACAGCAGAACGGTTTCTTCTCAAAATTGAAACTTATAAAGAGCTACTAGTAGTATACCACTCATGCCAGAGTTATTACTCGCATTGTTGAATCTGAAAGAGCAAGATCTATTAATGTTAGTGAAGTAATAGCGTGATTCGCAGCCTAGAAAACTATAATAGCATGTATTTCTTTCTTATTTGAATACGTAAGAACTGTCTAATTCACAGGTATACAGGTTCGACTTGTATTATTAATGTAAATGTAGTCCAAACCAGCCATTCAAAGTAATTACTTAAATTTTTAAGAATAAACTTTTGTTGCTGACTGTACGTGGGGGCCACAAATTTGTTCCTTTCAGGCGAGCCCTTGACGATTTTGTTACGCCACTGATGTCACAATTGGCATTTCTGAGTAAAATTCAAACTGGCAACATTGCGTATGGTTGAAGATTGATGCTTCCTTGTTATACATTTATAAGAGTTCGTATGTTCATGTTTTACTGCGAGTTGTCTCATCATTTTTAACTAGTGCGCTGAAAACTATTTCCAGACCAATATTATGATACTTCTGCATAGGTTCTGTAATCGTTACATCGTTGCAAACAATGCAAATGTGATTGCTTCTTACGTAACTTAAGGATGACACTCTTGTACAGGACATGATTGGATTTTGTTGCTTAACAATAAAGGCATTTTTATTGCTTAAAATTTATCACGAAATAAAGCAAAGTTATAAATATGCATGTGTAAAAGAAGCATCTGATTGTATGTGGGAAATGATGACTGATTTCATGCTAGATTTTGTTGCAAGATATTTTCATTTCATTTAACTTGCCTCGTACACTTGCGTAACCATTGGTTTAAGCAAGGGTGGATAGAGGGCGCCATAGACATAAGCGTGTATAATCTGACTAATAGGAGGGAAAGAGGAAGAAAGAAAGAGATACATAAATAGAGATAAAGGCATAGAAAAGAGAGGAAGAGGGAAAGAAAGAGCAAGATAGAAATAGAGAGAAAGGCACAGAAAGAGAGAGAGAATAAAAAGGGAGGAAAAAGAGGGAAAGAAAGGTGAATACAAAGAAAGAGAAAGGAAGATGAATACAAAGAAAGAGAGAAGGAAAGGTAAACAGGATAAAAGAAAGGAGAATAGAGTTATATACTTTGTACAAACATATAAAAATGTACTGTGTGTTTCGGCTAAATAAGCCCAAATTACTGGGAGTGGGAGTGTGGGAAAGGGTACAGTGCGCTTCCTCTGGCGCAGTGTTGCCACAATCTGTGAGCAAAATTTCCCTTTGCACGGAGCAAAATTTCCCTTTCTCGCACAAGGATTTTGGCCGAAGTCCAGCGCCTTGTAGCCGAAGAAGGTTCTTTTCCTTGTGGTCAAAGGGGTGCAGTTGTCCCTGGCGCCGAGACAAATGAGCAAAGAGAGAAATGATTCAACTTGACATTGCCACGCACTGTGAAAGTATTGACGCCCTATAAAATTAATATTATTGCCAGCAAAGAAATATAGGGGTTATTTTGAGTAAATTAAT
Source organism: Lepisma saccharinum (assembly GCF_977018435.1). NCBI lineage: Eukaryota > Metazoa > Arthropoda > Insecta > Zygentoma > Lepismatidae > Lepisma > Lepisma saccharinum. The sequence goes on from NC_139235.1 coordinate 81,066,374, forward strand.
CAACAACCTAATTTACTTCTTGTTTTGCGAGTGCTTTGGAGTGAACAGGCGTATTATGTTCATAGCTTTTGCATATTTTTCTTTCTTGTGGCTAATTTACTTTTAAAGCAGTACTGGAAGTTTGTTCGCAAAATGTTCACATTGCCCCTCACTTCGCTAGGCCCAAGGCTCGACCAAGCATTACAAAATTTCTTCCTCCTACGTTTCACTTCAGCATTGTTTAAAGTGCTTAAATAGTTTAGCTTGATTCTTAAAATGAATGTACTAAAATGAAAATGAATATGTTCGCGCTTATAATGACGTCACGTTAAGCGAATCCACTGCTTCACGGAGAAGGATTCGTTTTTCGTATTATGAAAACTTGTAAGTTTAGATGCGTGCTTTCCAAGTATTATTTTCTGGAAAATCCCAATAACAAACTGATATATTCCTCCTGACGTGACGCACAATGAGCGAATGTACTTTGATTTCTCGTACGAGAAATAAAATTTAATTTCAATATAAACTTCATTAAAATATTACAGAACAGAAATTTACGTTCACGAATCTCTAAGAACACTGAACCCAGTAATCCCTGCAACGGAAATTAACCCGATCTGTCATTGATTTCCATTTCTCATCTCTTGCCAGCTGCCGTAAAGTATAGAAATATAAAAATATGACATATAACATCATTTAGATGTAAATTTATGAAGGAAACTGATATGTTCTTATTGCCTCTTATTTTTAATCCCCCTCCCGAGTAATATTTATAAACAAATGAAATTGAACGATTAGACGTTTAAAAACACCACCCTTAGCTTCTTTTGGTCCGAAAAGTTAATTAATTTTAGAGTAAAATACAGTGGCGGCGAGGGAGGGTAATTGCTCACCCCATTTCCAACTTCTTTTCCCCGCAGTATGCTAAACTTTATCTACCAATGAAAAGTACTGTCCTTGCCCCCCTAGTTTTGGCACCTTGTCGCTCCCCAGTTTTGGAACCCAATCGCCGCCACTGGTAAAACATTGTTCATAATGTTGGTGTATTAGAATCTTCTACTTGCAATTGAATTTGAAGATGTAAAGAATACAACTTACACCAAGGACGTATTTAGCGGGGTCCCGGACCCCCCCCCCCCCGAAAGACTTACTGAGCACGAAAATTAAAAAAATTAAGAGAATGATAATAATAAAATAACTAAAATTAATTAATGAAAATATAAATATACATGTTGTCTAATCGAGTGTTATTTATTTCCGCCAAATTCATTGGAAGGCAAGGATTTGAATGAATGACTTTGAATGACACTACCAGAGCACATTTATGCAAGATTTATTACTACTTATATTCTGTCAAAAAAAGTACCGGGAATTGTTAAATAAAACGCACAATTTTAATTTATTCATCACTATTTATTTTGTGGCCTTCAAAGTAGGCCCCATTTGATGCAACACACATATGCCAGCGTTTTTTCCAGTCTTGGAAACACTTTTTATAGGCGCTTTCCGGTATGGCTTTCAGCTCCTTCCACGAATTTTACTTTATGGCTTCAATCGAGCCAAAACGGGTACCCCGGAGCGGCAATTTTAGTTTTGGAAACATAAAGAAGTCACACGGGGCCAGACCTGGTGAATACGGTGGTTGTTCGATGGTATTTATTGTGTTTTTGGCCTTAAATTCGGTCACAACTGTCGCCCTATGCGATGGCGCATTATCGTCGTGTAAAATCCACGAATTGTTCTTCCACAAATCTGGCCGTTTCTGACGGATTTTCTCACGCAAATGCTTCAATACGGCCAAAGAGTATTCTTTATTGACCGTCTGTCCCTCTGGAACGAATTCATGATGCACCAAACCACGAATATCGAAGAAAACAATGAGCATCACCTTGACTTTTGAGCGACTTTGACGTGGTTTTTTCGGTTTAGGCTCGTCTTTTATCCTCCATTCTGATGACTGTTGACTTTTTTGCATGTCAAACTCGTAGACCCATGTCTCATCACCAGTTATGATGCGTTCCATGAATGTGGGATCAGAATTGGCGCGATCCAGCATGTCTAAAGAGACAGTGACGTGCACTGAGGAGTAGCTAGTCTAGCAGAGATAGATCAATCAATCTCACATCTCGAATTATATTCAAATCACAATATTTATTGTCTTGTTAAAGCCACCACAGCTCATATGCAACACCTTCTTTTCCACGCACTTCTCGTCCATCGATGTTCTCCGCGGGCAAAGCTGGCTGGATACCCTAGCTCGCTCTTCTTCAGCCAGGCCAGTTTCCAGGTAGAAACGGCCGGCCCAAGGAAAAGGAAGATTTCTACCTCTACTTCCCTTGCCCCCACGCACCCCGCTGCAATGGTTGAAAGCCCAGGCTTTCAGGTCCCCCAGTCTATCTCCTATAGGACAGATAGGGGATTGGTTTCTCATAATTTTTTTGTAAATCCTCTAAAGAACACAGGGTAAAATTTTCTGCAGTACTTATGTTCTCTGTATTTACACAACCTTTTACACGTTGTACAATATGTGTGTATGTATAATATGGGATGTAGTTTTATTATTTATAAAATGGGAACGTGTTATGTGCAGACAATAATGTTATGCTTTCTTTCTTTTTTTCTTTTACAAATATGGAATATATAATGATTAAATTACAAATATGTGATCAGGCTCTCTCTGACTCTCGTTTTAGTAGTGTTTTATTTAAATATACTAATATATTGGCCTGTAACAGTCATAAATACGGATGTATTTATTTGTGCAAGAGAACGCGGGTTCATATTGTTGTTGGTTTGGTTTATTTTACTTCGCTTTTCTGCCACATTTGGTTATCGCGAAAATGAGGATTGAGTGATGATATGATGAAATTGGTGAAGGGACCTCATATGAACAATCCAGGCCAGGATTCGAATCCGTGATGAGTGCGCATTCTTGTCCTGTGTTGCAGTGAATAATGAAATAATTTGGAATGAAAAATGTATCTCAGAACTCAAAAAGTCAAATGAATATCATTGAAGAAACTACAAAAAAGTGTGTTGTGTTTTGTTTCCTGTCACCAAATCAACCAAGCGCGGGGGAGTGGTTATCACAGCGCGCTACGACACCAGGCGTTCCGGGTTCGAACCCCGACTCGGGCATGGGCGTTCCCTGTGCTCGTTCCCTTCATCAGTTTCATCGTATCATCTTCACAATTTACCAAATGTGACAAAAAAGCGACGCTAAGTAACAAAAATGAAATCAAATCATTGATTGATTGCTCAAATTGGTTTATTTTACTTCGCTTTTCCGCCACCTTTGGTACAACAAAATAGATGAAGGAAAACACACAAAGAACACAAATGGCCAATCCGAGATTCGAACCCAGGATCTCTGGCTTAGAGTCAAATCAAATAGTTTTTTTATTTTCGAATGTGGGTGGGGGTTGCGTGTACTTTTTTCTAGTACTCATTCATAATTTTGCAATCTTTTCCTGTTATTGACATTCTTCTTTTTTGAAGGAATACTGGCTGGCCCTAAAGGGAGGAGGGGTGTGACTCACACCAACCAAGCCCCCCTTGAGCACGCCACTGACTGCTACCCCAAGTGTCGACGTCACCGCACGTCACTGTAAAGAGACCTGCTCACGGTACTGTTTTTGAAGAAAATTCAGCTCTTTTGGAACAAGCCGTGCAGCGACGCGTCTCATGCCCAAATTATCCACCACAATCGAAGGAACAGACTCGTGAGAGATGTTAAGGTCAGTAGCTATCTCTCTTAAGCTGGAATGGCGATTATCGAGCACAATTTCCTTAACTTTTTCGATGTTTTCATCGGTTGAAGAGGTCGAAGGTCGTCCAGAACGAGGTATGTCTTCGACGATCTCTCGGCCCTCCTTGAACGCTTTGTACCACTCGTAAGCCCGTGTTTTTGATAAAACTGATTCACCATAAGTCTTTTCTAACATTTTTAGCGAGTCAGCACACGAAATTCCGTTCGCAACACAAAATTTAAGGCAAACTCTTTGTTCAATAATTTCGTTCATTGTAAAAATCGTGATGCACTACTGAAGTGGACTGATTCAACCTGCTGCTGTAAACAAACTGGTTGACAGATCGCGCTCATGTTTGGCATAGTAATTAAGTACCGAGCTACCAACTTACGGAAAAAAATATTTTTAAAAAAATATTTGCGCGGGCCTTTTTAAATTACAAATTCCCGGTACTTTTTTGACAGATGGTATAACTAGGGAGCGGAAGTTGATGAAATGAAACCTTTTTTCTGAAATCTCGGACACGATGGCCATTAAATATACACAATATTACACTTGTGCCCGGTTCGCTCAACGCGCGTTAAATTTTAAAGAAGCGTTAAATCAAGTTAACGCTACATTAGCACATTGAGGCATTTCTCCAACCTTCGTTAAGGCTAACAGACCTCTAATGTCGTCGTTAAATCTAAAGGCACTCTATTGCTTCATTAAAGTGCTTAACAGCGCGTTGTGTTGTGTCGGAAATAAGATGATGAAATTGCGTGTTGAAAGGTTATCCCAAACCGATTTGAACACATTATTTGCATACCATCGCAAAACATACACTAGTTCGATTTCTTTCTACAGCAAAAATAATTTTCCCATTTCGTATTTCATATTATAAATTCGTACTGCAAATCAGAAATCACATGTAAGTTAAATGAGAAATATTGTATCAATGTACTTTTTAAAGTTTTGTCAATAATGGCACCGTGATCATCACACATTATTCAAATTTTATTAATTTTGCCTGTCGAGCCAAAAATATATGCTTATAGTTAATTATACGAACTTGATGTTTTTAAAATGCATATTGGGCTTCCACCTTCAATGCACTGTAACCATAAACACAAAATATCGCATGACTTTTTAAAATAATGTAACCTCCTTTTACATATTTCAATTTGTATAAGGTGAAGTTATTCACCAAAATATTCGGTGTCGTCGTCCACGTCGTTTTCCAGTGGATCACGTAGGAACTGGATAAAGTCGTGGTATGTTGTGTTTATGCTTATGTCTGCTTATAACATTCCAATTTTATGTTGTTATTTAAACTGAAAAATGTCAGAAAACGTAAGAGATAAAATTAAAATGAAGCAACTGTCCTAGAAATAGGCAATACACGTCCTGTACTCTCATTTAATGTAAAATAAATTTGTGACATTACACAATGTACGATGGGGGGGCTGGAAAGTTCGTGAAATCACCCAGAAGAAATAAAAATTGAAACAAATTGTTGTAGCCATTAGAAAGAGCATATATTGTAAACCTCTTATCCTGCATATGATCCTTTTGTCATTGTTATTTTTTTTGTTTCACGTTCAGTAAGAAGAGATGGCGGAGGACCTAAGGAAATTTGAGAAGAATGAGCTTCGCGGTGTCATCAAGTTTTTCGTGTTGCAAGACAAATCCCCCATGGATATCCATAAAACTTTGCATGAGACTTTGGGGGAACATGCCCCAGGATATACAACAGTAGCCAAATGGGTGAGGCGTTTTAGGACTGGACATGGTGAGACTGAAGATGAACCCCGCTCTGGCAGGCCTGCAAGTGCAGTGACTAGGGAAAACATTGTCAAAGTGCACGACATGTTCATGGAGGATAAGCGCATATCCACCAAAACCATTGCTGCGTATCTGGGTATATTGCGTGAGTGTGTGGGTGTCATAATATCAGAGTATCTGGACATGCGGAAGCTCAGTGCGAAATGGAACCCAAAATGTCTGAATGCTGACCAGAAGAGAACACGAGTGCAGATGTCACGGGAGATCGTGCGCAAATTTCAACACCCTTATGATTTTTTGCGCTGTCTGGTGACTGAAGATGAAACATGTATTCACCATTATGATCCACAGACTAAAAAGCAACAAATGGAGATGCGCCACAGTGGGTCTCCTCGACCGAAAAAGTTCCGAAGTCAAAGGTCAGCAGGGAAGGTTCTGGCATCGGTCTTTTGGGATAAGGACTGTGTCATCCTCATAAAATATCTTAAACAGGGTGAAAACATCAGTGCTGCTGTTTATTCCCAATATTTGATTGAATTGAAGGCGGCTCTGAAGGAAAAACGTCGGGGAAAAGTGAGCCGTGGTGTGCAATTTCTCCAGGACAATGCGCCCTCGCACAAGGCCCATCAAACCATGCAATTGCTGGCGGATCTGGGCTTTACCTGTGTACCCCACCCACCCTATTCCCCTGATATCGCCCCATCCGACTATCACCTCTTTCCAAACCTCAAAAAACATCTCAAGGGCACACATTTTCCGTCCGAAGAGGCACTGGTTGAGGAGGTGGAGGGCTGTTTTGCATGGCAGGACAAAACCTTCTATTTGAAAGGGTTACAAATGTTGAAACATTGTTGTGAAACGTGTATTGAGCTTCGGGGGGAATACCTTGAAAAATGTATTAAAATGGTTGTTCCAGCTGTATTCCTTCTGGGTGATTTCACGAACTTTCCAGCCCCCCCTCGTAGCCTGCAATCTTTGAAATAGTAGGGAATTGTTCTTTCGAACTTTTCAAATTATTATCCACCTACTCTAATTAACATAATGGGAAAAAAAATATTTTGCAGTGACGAGAATGCTTGACACAAAAGTTCATCATTCTATATTCTGAATCACAAGCGGCTAGGGATAGCTGTAGCAAACTGGAGATGCTAGAAGCACCAAACCTGACCTGCCTAACCTAACCAAGTACAGAAATAAAGAAAACCTGCCTAACCTATTTACTTATTTAGCTCGTAGCTGTACGTAAGTACTGTAGAATAAAACATGTTGTTTAATATAACGTGAGTCTTAATATAATCACAAAATCAAAAAATTATTATGCAGTATATTGAAAATGGGCTGACATATAACGGTGCAAATGGAAATTAAATCGTATTCATAACAAACTGAAAGAGCACTTAAAAATTGAAAAAATAATGAACTGTTACATGTACAAGGTACATTTACGAACGACTACCATCTCATCACGTAATATAGCTTACATATGTTGTTTCATTAAGAAAAAAAGCTTGAGGTCCTAAGCAGTTTCAGGTATATAGTTTCGTGCATGGACATTGTAACATTTTGACATTGTGCAGTGACATAAATCACACTACCATCCATTCGGAAATTATTCCTTGTACATACGTACAAGTGGTAATGATATTGTCTGAGTGCACTTGTTATATTTTTTACCAGTTATGATAAATTAAATGTAAAATATCATATTAATCAACAGTTCCATGTACAAGGTACATTTTCTGAATGACTACAATTTCATCACATAATGAATAACCAAACATATTGTAAAGAACCGTACTACACATGTATGTTTCATTAAGGAAAAAAGCTTCAGGTCCTAAGCAGTTTAAAGGTGGTGTCGTTTCCTGCATGGACATTGTAAGAGTATACATATTTGTTTGAAAAACACACCACCATCCATTCGGAAATTTTTCCTTGTACGTACAAGTGGTAATGGTACTGTCTAACAGTGCACTTGGTTTTTTTTTTTTACCAGTTATGATAAATCAAATGTAAAATATATTAATCAACCGTTCCATGTACAAGGTACATTTTCTGAATGACTACAATTTCATCACATAATGTAAAGTACCGTACTATACATGTATGTTTCATTAAGAAAAAACTTAATCCTAAGCTGTTTCTGGTAATGTAGTTTCGTGCATGGACATTGTAAAAGTATGCATATTTGTTTGTAAAACTCACTACCACGCATTCGGAAATTATTCTTTGCACGGTACGTTCGTACAAGTGGTTAGGATACTGTCTAACAGTGTACTTGTCCTTTTTACCATTTATGCAGTAGCGAAGCGTAGTCTTACGAAGGAGGCAAGCAATGTTTCAGTACAACAAAACATGTAGTACAACGACATGCCGAGGGGAAAGATTCAAGGTTTATAGCCTCATTTACCCAGTCGCTGGATTTGTCAAAATATCGTAATAAAGTGACTGTACTAAAAATAAACCATATGATCCGCAAACGTCACATTTACTTTTTTAAAAAAATCCAGGTAACGTTATTCATATGATATTAAACGTTTTTCATATGCGAACTTTCCGCATACGACTAAAGGGAGACGGAATTTCTTACTTACTTATTAGTACCTTTATTTGTTCATTATTATTTAATATGGTCAAACGGTGACCAAACCGATTTAGATAAAAAAAATGGGAATCATTTGTTTATTTTACGCTGCATGATGTAATTTAGTATTTTTGGGCACCCTAAAAACCGCATTGGAGTAACTTAAACACTAAATAAAAAGTTAAACACAAACAATAAAAAATTCATTTCAAAGCAAAGAAACACATGCATAGACGATGTACTCACCACAATAAATTTCAAACTCTTGGTGTTGGTCGACCCCTCTTCCACGATTTTCATTTTAACACTTATCTCTCTCGAGCTAAACGAAGCAATTTTCAATTGCTCAATAATACACCCGCACTTCACATCAACCGTTCCTAAATACGCGTTCATTCCGATAAATTCACAGCACAAAACACGAAGCAACAAACACTCACACTATCCCACGCGCTTTCCACAACTGCAAATACAAGCATCCACACAAGATCACTTTGAAAATCTCTGAAACAACAGAAAGTGATACCAACCTATTTCCTTAATTTTATCCGTCACAAAGGAAAGATATATCAGTTTGGAGATAAAAATTACGCGGAGGAATCAGAATCATTTCAGCAGAACGAGTATGTACATTAATATTTAAGTAATAAAGTGTCATTCAATGGCGTGCCCGGGGCGAAGGGGGGGGGATGGTAGACATAACCCCCTTTTGGCCCAGTATATCTAAGAAAAAACGTCAAAGGAAGGAAAAGATGACAAAATGGGGACCGTAAAAAGACCCTAGGAACACCACTTGCATCATAATAATAGAACTTAAAACATATTCGGGCCTCCCCGATGGCGCAGTGGTAGTGTCGTCGCCTTGTAATCAAGGGGTTCCGGGTTCGATACCCGGTGGAGGCACAAGTGTTTCAGATCCCATTTTAAACTGTTGGTCCAGTCCCGATTAGCCTTACTGTGCATAAAGTGGACTTAAAACAACAAATCAATCAATCAATCATTAAAACATATTCTTGTGCTCATAATATGCAGAATGTATACGATTTACTTCTATGCCATGTACAAATATCAGTAGATAGTTCTTTCTCAGATAGCTTTATTTTCACCCCAAGTTTTATTCAAAAGCAATCAATTTATTGATTGTAAAATTTGTGAAAGAGCTCACTTGAATTACTGCGTAAATAATTTGGCAGTTGCAAACACTGGTAGCGGTCAACACTTCTGGCGTAATTTGAGCTGGACCGACCAGGAAGCAGGGTGCGGGACCAAGGTCCGTCCAATCTTCCCTCCCTCCCTGAGAAAACTCTTCACGGGGGTGCAGAAATTCCACTGCCCCAACTCCCAATGTCAACTTTTTTTACGCGTTTTACATTTCGCGAAATCTAAAATAATTTGTAATATAATATGATATATATGGAATTTAGAACAGTGATAATAACTTCTTTTAGTTATTTTATGACTAACAATTATTATTATATTTGCGATCTTGTTTACGTGTTCATGAAGACAAATATTCGTTACTAGTTTTTTGCTGGCAACGTACCCATAGATGAATCCTTCTGCTTTCGGTTGAACTCGGCTATTTTCGGGAATCACGCAAGCTCGGAAAGCACAGCTTTTTGTAGAAGCTTTGTGGACGGGTTCCACCAGAATTTAACGCTTCGCCATGTGACTCCTTCGGAGGCCTTATTTTCCCGCAGAACGGCTGCAAGCATTGAGGCTGGTGCTTGCTACAGAGCTGCTGGGGGAGTTTGCGGCCGCATTTTTTCGCGAAATCGAGTGCGATGGAAACTAAATACGGTTAGAGCATTAAGTACATTAAATGATATTCGAATTATGCAAGCAGTGCTTGCATTGCTTGTACTATAGCTTCGCCTCTGCATTTATGATAAATCAAATATAAAATATCGTATTGTATTATATATATTTTTCCTTTGAAAAATATTTGTACGAAACAAAAACACAACCATTCAGAAACGTCCCTTGTGCATATGCATCAACGGTAATCATACTGGTAAACAGTTTACGTGCCTTCTTTTTTTGTCAGTGATTATTTGGAAACAGTAGATTTCTTGTTTGCAATGCCACATACACATCAATGCCAATAGAAGTGACTTGCAATAGTTACATATTATTTAATTGCCATGGCACAGTAAGTTAAGTTATGCATGGTGTACATTTCGTGAAATGTTCTCTTTTGTTGAGGAAAATTATTATAGCAAACACACGTTCATTTCCACCTTTAGGCCTCTTTTGCAATGCCATTTTAATATAATAAAATTTATCAAACTTCAAACAGATTACACTAACCTAGAACAGTAGTTTTTATTTATATATTTATGATCTTGTATTGGCAGTCGGTAGGCACTCATTTAAATCTAACTTACGAAATTACACTGTAACCGTTAATCCTAATACATAACATTTTCGGTGTGCGGACGTAAATACCTAACTAACATTCATTTCTTAAACATATATGTATGTGTTACACATTACTTTATTTTTTTTTCTTGGGATTTCATACAAAAAAAGCCCAAACCCAAATCCGCTTACGCACAGTCTACTGTCCACGGTGCAACCAATGAAAACGTTGCATTTCTCGTATCAAAGTATGAGAATAGCAAGGCATCAAAGCAAAACGTCTCTAACATGTCGTTAGTTAACGGGCCTATAAAATCGCTTGAGCGAACATTAAAAGTTTAACAGGCTGCTAAGATTTTAGTGATGCGTTAACTATCAACTCGTTAAGAACGTTTTAAAGATGGTTGAGCGAACCGGGCATTGGTCTAGAACCCAAAAAAGGCAATTTTAAACTGCATTTTTTTTTGCATGTTTTGCGAATTTTCAGGTTTTAGGTCATTTCCCCTGATTTTCGGCATTTTCCCGTCATTTTTCGCAATATTCGTTGTATTGTTTCGTCATTTTTGTCGCTTCTTTCATTTTGGTAATATTCTTGAGTCTGGCTGACAACAGACGAAGATTCTCGTTTGATAACCTCCAAAAGACAATGACGGTGTACTGCAACTCTCTGTAAGGTAAGTGGAAAAAATCATTAAATATTTAGAAACTGCTTGTATGTGAGTTATTTCAAACAATTTCTGATGTTAAAAATTACTTTTCCGACATACTTTTTCCTGAGGGGCCGTGTCTATGAACCCTTTCCCGGATGCGTCCTTGATTTTGGTTCCCCTATTTTTTTTACAATTTGTTACATTTCTAAACAAAAGTTGTCTTACGTGGATCGTGATAATTTCTTCTTCTTTACAGTGCCACAGAAACACACCACACTACATCATCAGGAAAAGGTGCGGGAAATTAATGCATTTCACACCAATTCATTCAGTGTACGACTTTTTCATTAAATTGCTTTAAAATTATTCGGTTGTTTCCATTGGAAATCCTCGTTGCATATGTTAATTGAATGTGCATGTGGTATCATTTGGAGCCATTTTTTAAAAGCAAGATTGCATTTTGTTTAATTTTCTTTTGATTTCAAGTGTATTTCAAGTGCTTTGTGCAATTTTTATTACCTTAGATTTAAAGATGTCAGTATTTGCAGACTCATAAGGAAGAATGGTGTATTACAAGAGATCGCTGTGGACATCAAAGTGAGATCTTGTTATACACAGATGCAATCGACATTTATAAGGTACAAATGGCCTTGCGTCCCTCTTCCAACTGAAAACAGAGGCCCTCACAGATGGTAGAGACGTTGACGGCGTTGAACTGACATCTACCTGTACCGACGCTAGTTGGCTCCCTCTTTTCAGGACCTTGAGAGACATTGATTGCACACGAACCATATGAGATGGAAAGCACATCGGATGTCTAACTTCACGGCTTCAAAATCAACAACGCAAGGATCCATTCTAGGTCCCGAATTGTGGAATCTAAACTGGGAGCCATCTAAAAAAAAAAAAAATAGGAAATATTTCGGAGATCAAAGGCACAATAGACTTTGCAGATCACGTAATAATTGTTATGGAAGGTAGTTGGAAAGATAGACCAGTATTGCGATAAACTCCTTTGAGGGCTTGTGTGATACGGCGAAATTGGCGATTCTCACCCAGAAGACCCACTTTATAATTCTAAAGGCTAAGCTGAATGCCAAAAAACACCCACAGATAAAACTCGGAGAAAAATCTTAGAAGAGTGAAGGAAGCTAAATATCTAGGTGGGAAATTTCGAGAAATGCAATGATGATATGTATTTTCAAAAGCTGAGCCTGTAATAAATAAATTGGTAGCAATAGGTTCGAATACATTCAGACTCCCTATCGCTTATAAACTCATGCCATAGGCGTAGCTAGAACTTTATATTTGGGTGTGCACAAAGAAAGAAAAATGAGGTCTTGTACTTTTTCAATAGCATATTTTGCAATACAATCACTTGGCTCTTTAACTGCACTGATCTTTGTAAGGAATATAAATTCACTAAATGACAGTGTTGAAAATTTCTGAATATATGTAGTAGAAAAAATCAAATTGCATAGAAATTACACACACAAAAAGATGTTCATAAATGTTACAAAGAAATTCATCAAAATACACGTCAAAAGGTACAATGCTCTTAAACTCATCAATAACTTAATTTACATCAATAGACGAACCTTTTTCCTGTTCCACAAATAGCAAGAGCAGGACTTCCAATCTATCCTGCATCTGAGTTGCTCTTAATTTAGTTTTATCTTGGGTAAACTTGGAGAAAGCTCTCTCACACTTGCAGCTTGTGACAGGTATAGAAGAAAAGCGCTGTAGTACAGAGTAGAATGCAGTAAATATCTTCTTTTTCTCTTCTTTCTCCAACCACCCAAACCACTCCTGTAGCGTAACAGAAGAACTTCCCTTATCTATAGAGGATTTTCCTTTCAGAAGTCTTACTTCTGCTGCTAACTCGTCGCCTGACTATTTGAATGTTCTAGCTAAGACGGCTATTTCTTCATCCTTTACATTCAAGTCAACCAGACTTCCCATGACACTGATGACCCCAACAGTTTCTTGACGACATCTCTCATCAATACCACAAACAACTGAGTCTAAAAGAGGATAATAACAAGAACTTAACAAGAACTTATCATCTCCTCTTCCTTTGTTTCGTACAAATACTGCGAGCTGACTGATTCGTCAAGAGTCTTTGAAATTTTGCGCCTCTTCACTGGAGGAATTGAAATCTCCAGACTATCACAGACCTTAATAGCTTCGTTGGAGAGTTCCATGAATTGAGATGAATTTATCATGGATTGCACAGAATTTCGAAGCGATCTGACGCTAGATACAGCCGAAAGTAGATTTACATCTGAACTTTGGAGTAACTTGCTAACCTTGACAATCATTTGTAGGACTGGATGCAGCTTGTGAGACAAAAGACGAACTCAAACGATCTGACTTGTTGTTTTAGTCCATTCCCTTTAGTTCTCGCATCACCCTGATGACTGTTTTGAGTGATTTCTTCCAAAGCCAAAATAATTGCAGAGTAGTTCCTTTTCACTGCAGAAACATCTTCAGCACGACACGCCCATCTCGTTGTTGACAAGGACTTCAGTGTTCTTAAACTTAGACCAATTTCCTGGCATACACTTTCAAAAACTGCATGCCTTGACGAACTACCTTCAATGAAGGAGTAAGGGAATTGAATTGTTCCGAAAAAATCTGAAACTAGTGCATCTAACTTACGAAGAGCCACTAAATGCTCAACAGGTAACTGTTTAATGACATCAAAAAATCGAAAAACTATAGACATCTGTTCATGATGACCACAATCACTCGTTTCATCAGCGATAATGCACACGTTTGTACCAAGTAATGACATTTTCAGCTTCCTTACAAGAACATTTTTTAAACTGCGGGTAGATCATTCTGAATTTGTGGACTTAAGTAATTGCAATTTTTTGGCCCGTTCACTAAGTGTTCTTTCAAAATGGGGTCATATTTGGAAATTAAATCAACTACATATAGAAATAACACCCTGTCGTATGCTTCTTTATTCTCAGTTTGACCTCTCAATGGACGGCCTCCTTTTGTAAGACAAAGAATTATGTTTATTAGCCTCTCCATGATTTGTCGATTTTGCAGTCTTGTTTGTTCTTGCTTTGAAAGAAAAGCCTTACACTCATCTAATTGGACGTCAATTAGTTTATTTTTATTGTAGTTTGACCAGGAACTTAAGCTTTGCTGCTGTCCTTTAGATTTTTCATGACTTCGAAAACATTCATTTGCTCTATGCCAGTTTTTAAAACCTCGTGTAATGAATGCTTGATCAAGGTGCCCTCTCACTGTTGCATTGTTTGAAGCAAAAACTCTGCAGTAAAAACAAAATGCAGAGTCAACAGCTACACTATATTCCAACCATTTGTAACTGTGAAACTAACTAGATTGAAAAGCCCTTTCTTTCCCACCTATTCTACTTCTAGGGAAAACCACCAGGTTTGGTTGGTACGGTCCTAATTTCAACCTTACATCACATTCTGTTATGTTATGTGGTATTGCATTCACAGGGTCACAAGGATGTACTGATATGTCAATAAGCTTACCTGGTGTTTGTTCAGCATCAGGAGCACCGAAACAGGATGGTTTGTTACTTACAAGTTCACCGATACCACTACAACTTGCACTATCACAAGCATTACTAATTGAACTTTCAACTGTCTGGTTTCGATCGGGACCACCTGGTGTTTGTTCAGCGACAGGGGCATCGAAACAGGAAGGTTTGTTATTTACAAGTTCACCGATACCACTACAACTGGCACTATCCCAGGCGTTTGAACTTTCAACTGTCTGCTTTCGATCGGGACCACCTTAGTTTCTTTTCAGTTTTACGACAAAACGATCCATCTTCTTTTAGAGCATAGACTCACTATTTGAAAAAGGACGGTAAGTTTACACGAACGAAATATCACGTCCACAAGCGGCAATTTTCATCATATAATGGCTCCTTCGATCATTCCAAGAGACGACTTTGCAACAGAATCCGAAAAAGCAAGTACGACGACAGTTGCAACGAAGTAAACTAGTCAGTTCGGGAAAGAGATTTAAATACCAGCCACCAGCGACACTGATAAATAAACTTCCAACAATATAGTTGCATTGTCTAAATGTTGACTGTTAAGCTTTCTGCTTCACAGAAAGCATACAATAATTAGTTGATTTTGAGAATGGAAGGTGATTGTTGTTACTGTGACATTGTTGTTATTGTTATACATATTGTATCGCAGTATTATATCAGTTTTCAATTTCGAGCGTTCAGTAAAGAAAATAACCTATTTCCACAAATATAGGAAAGTTTTAGACCAATATTGAGGAAGGGGGTGGGATTCGGGGATAAACTCAGCGAGTTCAATATTTCCAATAATCTCTACTTTTAATAATTTTGTCCTAGAAAAATAAAGATTCCGCTTATTTTCTCTCTTATTGAAATATCTGTCTTTAGTTCTCTTTGATAAAGCAGCTCATTAGGGTGTGCCTAGGCACACCCGGCACATCCCGTAGCTACGCCTATGACCCATACATATTCATAATCTGCAACGCGATAGTTTCTTTCGACGGACCAAATTTGAGAAGACTACCTACAATATACTACATATGTAAGAAAAATAACATCATCACCAACGAAGACCAAATAATAAAACATGGAACCGCCATATACTGGTGCAACGAAGGCCAAGAAGAGAGAATTTACGAAGTCATTGGCAGATATGCCACTACTATTGCAGAATTAACTCCCAGATCATCCAGGAGTGGAAGGAAGAATGGACTAACAGCCTCCACTTCTTCCCATGTATAAGAGAGAGGCTGATGACGACAGATTGCTGTCGTTGACGTCTCCAACGACGAACGGACACTTCACTTACGATAAATAGTCGACCGGATTCACAGTTTCCAAATTCCTCAGCACACAAAATAACTTTATGTTTAAGTGCTGCATCATATGAGTGATGCTTCTGTCTCTCCATATTTTATGTCCGTTTGATGTGCACTTGCAAGAGCTGCTCACTGACAACCTATTTAGAGGAACACCAGCATGAGAACAAATCACAGAGCTCACTGCTAAAAATAGACTGACTCTTTGTTGTGAAATGATAAATTTGTTCTAACACAACAAATTTAAAGGAAACAAAATTTCCTTAAGGGTGATTTTTGTTTTATCAATACTTGTACACCCAACGGCGAAAGAAACAGTAGGCGAATTGTCCACCACCATTTTCATTCGGTATGAATTTCACAATGTGTTGACAATTAATTGAAATAAAGACGTCAATAAGCAGAGGGCAATGCCTGCTTCGAACCAACATAGTTTAATTCCTTAAAACAACACATGATGTAATATAAAAAAGGAATGAAAATAGCGGTGGACAATTTGCTTACCATTATCTTTGCCGTTGACTGTACGTACTTCGGTAAAACATCGAGGAGAAAACTAATTACTGAAAATTGCAAATCCTTCATTCTGTATTACACTAATACCATGGTATATTTACCTACAGGGTTAGAATTCAGGTGCCAGCCCCTTTTCCTCAGGAGCCAGGTATTTTTTTATTATTTGCAAATATGGTCTAAGAAAGCCATGAATCAGGCGCGGTTGGCCCTATAGCGCACAGGATCAGTGAACCCCCAGTAATATACGATAATCACCTCGAGAATGAACAATGAACAATGTCTTTAAATTTTCACATTATTTCGCTAAAAATTCTACACAATAAGTCATGTATTTGTGCCCGTAACACGGCGAACTCTCTTGCTGAGAAGAAGAAACCGCGAATCGGCCGCCCTGATACAGACCCTCAGTTGAACCCCCACAGGACAGCTCGTGCCATTGTGAAAGCTTCGTGCGGGAGCAGAAGCGCGAGGAGGGTATAGGACAAAATACATGGGAGATGAGATTCCAGAACCTATGTCTCTACCCAACGGTCATGCGCAGTTCGTTCTCTCGCAGAAGCCGCGGGACAAGGCTCCTTTCTCGCTGCTTCCTCCCTTCCAGTGTTACTGTGTGCGGTTCAAGTTTGAAGCGCACACATTACATATTCAATCTTCTCTTGTATCATTTTTGCACCGAACTTCTTGGAATAAATGCAAGATTGTGTCAGAGATGGATGAGTGGAAACAAATAGAAGCTGGAATTAGATGCGATGAATTAAAATAAAGGAGATACATTACCAAAATACCTTGGGCATGCATTCAGAGGTTTTTCCTTAAAGGTGGAAACACTTCGGGTTCGCGAAAGAGAAAGAATGGCGCGAAGACGTGACTCGCTGTCGCTCGGTGTCAAAGTCTCAAGTTTTTTAGTTTTTGAAGTGCTTGGATACTTGTTGGAAAGTATTAAGTGATGCTGCGAGTGAAACGAGGGATGGACTTTACCTAGGTTATGTCATTTGATGCAGTGTAGGCGTTGCTGTCCGCGCAGGTAAGAAATGACCGATAGAAATGCACATAATTAACGTAAACAAACTTCCTTGTCCACTGAAAAAAAGCGTATGCTGGTCGACCAGCCCCAAATTTGAACAAACCTGTCGCGTATAAATGAAAGGGTCTCAGGTTCGATTTCTAGTATGCGCATGCCATTAGTTGCCATTTCCCTTTAACAAATGTAGGACCAGTTCTGATTAGTCAGCATGGACGTCCGGAAGGGGAAAATGGGACCGCCCCCCCATGGAAATTGAATGTAAACCAAAAATTATATATTACACGCATATAATTTAATTTCAGTCACAGTAATTTTTGGTAATTATTATAAAAGCGTTGCAGTAACTTCAGACTGAAGGAGTGTTTTTTGCTCCTCGTGGGGAAAAAATATATTACTTGCCCCTACTTGAGGACGTCCATGATATTCCAACAAAACTCAACTTTTTTCATAAAGGCACAATTTATTGTAGTTTCAGCCCTAAATTTATTCGCACACCCCTACAACAAAACCTTATACTCCCAGATAAAAAGAATTCTTGACAAAGCTTTTAAACCCTCCCCCATCCTTTTGTTGGGCGAAGGAAGTATATTTTGCGGAAAGTGAATATATGTCACATCACTTCAGTGAACCCCCGGGTAAATAATGCACGAGCCGCGCCTGCCATGAATCCAACTATAAAGCTACACATTTTGAAATATAATCTAAAAGACATTTAATTTATTAATTGGATTGGGTTAAAAGTAATAAATTGTTGCACCGGAGTGTCCTTCCTCAAGAAGGATTAAGTATTAAATTTAAGGGAGAAGGTATGAAGCTCTTGATAAAGTGTTAAATCTTAGATTGTCAATGAATTTCTGTAGTGGGGGAGAGTACGAATATTATATTTAGGGATATGGTATCCACACGTTTTTGGCGCCGAACATGCGAAAAGAGAATCTCGAAAAGAGTAAATATCGCGGAGTCATAAGAAAGTATTGACATCCCAATAAATTAATATTCTTGAAAGACTGCAAAGAAATGGATGTAAACATTTTCTTCCTCGCTCCGCTCGCAATATTAGTTACGAAAATGCGTGTTTCGCATTTTGCTGAAGTTTTATACTGTAGCTGCATTACATAACATCACTTCTTAAAATATAATGCTTATAGTGTTGGTATTCTGCTTAATTTAAAGCAGGTGCATCATATGGATGATGTGCTTCTATTTGCAGTATTATTGTAGTATTGATTCCCTGTATGCTGTAATAATTGTACTAAGTGTACTTCATACACGTTACCCGATAAAACAGAAAACTAAAAATAAATAATATCAAATTACTTCGGATTTGTAACATCTTGTCGCAAGACAATTTTACTTTAACAAGTAACATTTGCACTGAAGATAGAATCCACGTAATTATTGCTATGGATTACTAGAATAATTATATTTACTCCAAGCAGAGAGAGCGAGTTCTTTGAAGGAGGAACCGTATAAAATTCTCGCCATTAGCTTAGGAATTTCTAGCTAAGGTTCTGAAATGTCCCGTGAAACAACTGGTTGAATTGGTCACACGGCTGCAGCATGTTATTTGGTTTGCCAAGGTTGAATTTTCTATCTTAAGTTGTGTAAAAATTTATGTTAAATACTCAAATTGTGGGTTTTATAAATCTCATAAATATTATTCTTCATTTACAAACACTGTTTAAATGCATATTTAAGTAATTTAACTTATTACACTTAACGAATCAATGTGCTAGCTTTCCGTTATTTCGAAAACTGAACTATTAAAAATATATGGAAATTTAACATGGTGTTGTATTCAAATAAACATTAATTATTACTTATTCATCCAAACCATTTGGGGGGGATTATGATGAACGATTTTGGGGGAGGCAATACATCCACAGCCTTGGGGTGATGTTCGATTGATTGATTTGTTTTATTTTACTTCGCTTTTAGGTCAGTTTCGGCTAATTTGCGAAGATGGAGATGAGTGATGATATGAATGAATGGACACTCACAAACATCCATGCCCAGGTCGGGATTCGAACCCGGGATCCGTGGCGTTGTAGCGTGATGTTCAATTAAAGGTAATTAAAATTATGTTGCGTTCCAGTTTGGGGGATTCATAATTGTCAAGTATGCTTGCTTTGTGTAGTGAGAGTGACATTCTTGCACAAATTCCAAATGATGAAATAAAATTTTCAAGGTCCAGTATTCAGACAAAAGCTTCTTTCTTTCTTTTCATACTAAAGTTTGTTTTAGTATCTATGCTGTCTTGCAGATAAACATTAATTTGAAAACAGCACACATGTTCTACTTCTGATATTCTTGTTCAATGAGTAATCAAAAAAAACAAAGCAAAAAGAGTAATATCCCAGTCAACAAGGTAATGTTACCACAACGTTGTGGCAACGTTAGCCCCTAACATACCTAACGTTGTTACAACGTTGTGAAAACGTTGAGTCAACGTTTAAGGGTAATTTTTTTCAACGTTGCTGCAACATTATGTAGCAACGTTAGGTATGTCAGGGGTTAACGTTGCCACAACTTTTTTGCAACATTACTTTGCTGCCTGTGTAATTTATGAATATAACAATGCATATTTAAAATATGGTTATTTCGCATGGTAAGCTATTAGCAATCTTGCCAAGCCATTTTTGTATATAATACATATGCGTAACAGGAAAAACTCATGTTTGTAACTTCATAGTTTCTCTTTACATATGAAGGGCCAGGGGGAAAAACGATGAATGTTCATACGAGACAATTTGCCAGGAAATGAAAAACAAAGTATTTCTTTCCATAAGAACGTTAATATATGCCAAAATAATAATGCGTTTTTCAGGCACTTCTCATCGTTTCCCAACCAAGGCCGTTCTCATTCTTATAGTACAGCTTCTGAACTATCAGATGGCGTTGCGATCTCAAAATGGGCGAAAAATCGACATTCATCGTTTTCCCCCCTGGCCCTTCATATTATAAAAACTTTTCCTGCTCCACCAAAATAGGCAATTGTTAGTCAGGAGATTGTGATGAATTAACCAATCTCTAACTACACCTGGTAATCAGTTTCTTTTTGCAGGGCAGGTAGGCAGGCAGGTAATATGTCATAATCGATATGGAGTGTCATACATATATGACACTCCATCTGACTCCAATCTGTTATATTCCGTAGACAACATCTTTAACAATTAACTTCATATACATAACAAGAACAAGCTTCGGCCACTGTCGCTCGAAGTTTAAAATATTGTGTTCCCAAAGTGAACAAAACAATTACAATCACCACATATATAACACAAAATCAAAAATTTACTCCAATCTCGGGAGTTTAATGCGGAAATGACGAGGCCTCTCCGACCCCAGCTTGCTAATTAATGGATTTGTGTGTCCTCTTATTTTATTCCAAAAGGATAGTTTGGCTTGTCGTAGTGTTACATCAAGAAGCTCTAAATTCAGATCTTCGTGTATCTGGATTATGCGAGTAAGAGGAGGATGCCTTCCAATTGCTCTGGCAGCTCGATTTTGGACTCTTTGCAGTTTAATTAAATGAGTCTTCGCTGCATACTGCCAGGCGGGACTGGCGTATAGTAATATCGGCCTCACCATCATTTTATATAAATGCAGGCGTGTCTCGAGTGTGAGTGCCATGGACCGGAACATTGGGTATATACAGGGTGATTTCGAACTCCCATTACAAACTTAGGGGGGTTAATCTAGAAGGAAAAACAAGCCGAAAGTGCCATGTGGCAAAATTACGAAAACGGCACCGTGTGGCTGCCAGAGCCGTGAGAAAATCGGTTCACACCTCTTTCAAAGAGCAATAACGTCTGAACCACGAAAGATACGAAGATCGGCTCTGGCGGAAGTGGAGGAAGTCGTATCCAAACAATATCAGGGCGTTGAAATTGCGGCGCTTTTCGTAATGCGCAAGGGGAATCCCCAAAGGAAATGGGGAATCCCCACTGCATGTGAGCGGAAACTCGCGCAAAATGGAGAAAGACGACGAGGGAACATGCTGTCACAGGACGGTCGAAAAGTGACACATGGAGGGAGTCCCCAGAGGAGCGCATGAAGTGCGACAAATGGAACATGCTTGGACAGTGACTGTCGCGCATCCCAGATGGTACGCAAAACGGAGTGATGGATGTACACGTGCATGCTACGTGGAACGCAACGTGCAATTACAATTGCGATATGAACCACTACGTGCCCCCTCCCACCGGTAATTCGTTGAACCCGGGACCTCGGGAGTACAAGGTCAGCCGGAAGTCTGCTCTCTGAGGAGCAGCACCAAATACGTATCCACGTGCCCCACGAATGCTGGGACACGTTCGTATTGTTCTGTACTACATTACTGCAGAGCGTGTAGAGGTATCCCATACGTTAGTCATGGAACGGGAGCGACCAACCCGTACTTACTGACGTTCCTTCCCGTTCGTAGCCTCTGTGATGCATGAAGGTGTGCGCTGACCTCATACTAGGAGTCACTCGCTATCCCTGGTCGAAGTTGACCCTTGCGCCCTCTGGGTATTGCAAGACTGTATGGAGAGAGCGCTGGACGTGACACATTGGTTGAGTACGTACACACGACGTATCTTCTGGGAACATTACGACGTTGTGGGTGTGTGTGGACGTGAAAACTCCCACGATGGTGCAATACAGTTTCGAGGAGTATGCAGACATGATGCTCATTTACGGGGAAGCGAGATGCAATGGAAGGGCTGCCCGTGCGATGTACCAGGAACGTTTCCCGGAACGTGTGACGCCATCACACACCATATTCGAAAAAGTGAACCGTCGTCTTCGTGAATCTGGAACATTTGTTGTGAGTAGAGTGGACACAGGTGCGCCAAGGAAGAGGCGCACGCCTGCGGTGGAGGAGGCAATTCTTCATGCTGTGCACGAAGACCCTGGTACGAGTACCCGAATCGTAGCGCGGGATGTTGGTGTATCTCAGTCTGTAGTGTGGAATGTCCTTCATGATCAACAACTGCACCCATATCACCCCCAGAAGGTGCACGCCATGGGTCCCACAGATTTTGAACCACGTGTTCGCTTCTGCACATGGTTTGTGCGTCGTTGCGTGAATACGCCTCAGTTTCCACAGTTGGTGCTCTTCACGGATGAGGCGAAATTCACCAGAGAGGGTGTTTTTAATTCCCGCAACAGCCATGTGTGGGATGAAGAGAACCCATTCGCAACGAAAGCTCGTGGGTTCCAGCAGCGAATGGGCATCAACGTCTGGGCAGGAATACTGGCCGGTCGTTTAATTGGCCCATACGTACTTCCCACCAATCTCACAGGTCGTACTTATCTGATTTTTCTCCAAGAGACATTGCCCGAGATGTTGGAAAATGTGCCATTGGCCATTAGGCAAAACACGTGGTTCCAGCATGATGGGGCGCCACCCCACTTTGCACGTGACGTACGGGACCATCTGATCCACAGATATGACAGGCAATGGATAGGGCGTGCCGGGCCCGTGCCGTGGCCCCCACGATCTCCCGACTTAACGCCCCTGGACTTTTTTCTATGGGGGCGCATGAAGAGTCTCATTTATGAAACCCCCATCGAGTCTGAGCATGACCTGGTTGCTAGGATTGTGGCAGCAGCGGACTTCATTCGAGAGAATCCACTGGTCTTCAATCGTCTGTATGAGAACATTCTTCAAAGGTACAATGTGTGCATCGATGTTGGTGGTCGTCATATTGAGCCCCTGTTGTGAGTTTCCGTTCTGCACACGCCAAAGGATGTTTTCATACTGTCCTTCGCAGTGCTTACGTGCTGCATTCCGAGTTCATCGTCGTTCCTTCATACCATCGGTAATGAACAGAAACTTCAAGCAGCAATGATTCAAAATTTAGCACAAGTTGCCTATTTTTCAGGACAAAGGGTCAATATCTGTGTTACTGATTTTTATCTGTTTGTGCTACTCTCTGTTTTCCTTCCGCCAAAGTGATACTGTACATTCCAATGTGAAACCCTTCATACGTACGTGCCAATTTCTTTCCTTTTTTTTGTGGCTGTGCCTTTTAGGGAGGAGTCCCTGCATTCGTGGGGCACGTGGATATTTGGTGCTGCTCCTCAGAGAGCCGACTTCCGGCTGACCTTGTACTCCCGAGGTCCCGGGTTCAACGAATTACCGGTGGGAGGGGGCACGTAGTGGTTCATATCGCAATTGTAATTGCACGTTGCGTTCCACGTAGCATGCACGTGTACATCCATCACTCCGTTTTGCGTACCATCTGGGATGCGCGACAGTCACTGTCCAAGCATGTTCCATTTGTCGCACTTCATGCGCTCCTCTGGGGACTCCCTCCATGTGTCACTTTTCGACCGTCCTGTGACAGCATGTTCCCTCGTCGTCTTTCTCCATTTTGCGCGAGTTTCCGCTCACATGCAGTGGGGATTCCCCATTTCCTTTGGGGATTCCCCTTGCGCATTACGAAAAGCGCCGCAATTTCAACGCCCTGATATTGTTTGGATACGACTTCCTCCACTTCCGCCAGAGCCGATCTTCGTATCTTTCGTGGTTCAGACGTTATTGCTCTTTGAAAGAGGTGTGAACCGATTTTCTCACGGCTCTGGCAGCCACACGGTGCCGTTTTCGTAATTTTGCCACATGGCACTTTCGGCTTGTTTTTCCTTCTAGATTCACCCCCCTAAGTTTGTAATGGGAGTTCGAAATCACCCTGTATATATCCTATCCTCTGTTTGGCCTTCTTAGTCTGGGCATTGATGTGTGGTCCGAAGGTAAGGCGTTTATGAATCAACACCCCCAAGTATCTAACTTGTTCAGCGCTGGGTACATCTCGCTGAAATAGTTGCAAGCTGGCCCCTTCTTTGGCATTGGATAGACTAAAAACGACTGAAGTACTCTTTTCTGGATTTATCTTGATTTTCCACCGTTGAGCCCAACGTTCAAAGATCGGCAGGAAAGTTTGCATCTGTTTCTGACACTGAAGCGCACGTTTGCCGGTAGTGAATAGTGCAGTGTCGTCTGCGTATGTGGCAATTATCCCTTTATCTGGGGTGGGTACATCTGCAGTATACAAAGAGTAAAGTATCGGAGAAATCACAGATCCTTGAGGTACCCCAGCACGCACCAGTCTTGGCGTCGATTTCTGCCCATTTATGGAAGTAATGAAACTTCGGTTAGACAGAAAGCTGGCTATGACCTTTATATAGCTGAGTGGAAACCTCATTCGTCGCAGTTTATACAGGAGTCCAGCATGCCAAACTCGATCGAACGCCTTTTGTACATCGAGAAATAATCCTAATGCTCGGCGCTTCCAATCAAGACGAATCGCTACATAGTCAACGACGCGAACAAGTTGTTCGTTCGTCCCATGGGAACGGCGAAAACCAAACTGGTGATCTGGGAGCAGATGGTTAGCTTCTATGATCTCATGAAGTCGTCGTTGCATAACTCGTTCAAAAAGCTTGCTAAGATGAGAAAGCAAACTGATGGGACGGTAATTGTTGGCATTTTGTGGATCCTTGCCAGGCTTTGGTAGTACGATGAGTTTCGCCAATTTCCACTGAAGTGGAAAGTAACCAAGCTTCAACATGTTTGTAAATAACTTCGCCAAAAAGACGTAGCCCTTACGGGACAGATGCTTCAGTGCAGCTGGCGGTATCCCGTCTAAGCCGGCAGCAGAGTTGTTTTTCAATTTCCGCGTTGCATTTGCCACCTCGCGAGGCGAGACAGGTGGAACATCCAACGACGGAGGCTGGCGTTGAAGACGTTGGAAAGCAGCATCGACGATATGTTCTGTAACAGCGTCATGGAGATCATTGTTTGGTTGAAACTGATCGTAAAAATAATCGGCTAGAAGCTCAGCCTGCCTCTGGGGATCCGTAATTGGGCCTGCAGGGCTATTAATGGCCGTCATAGTAGGCTGTTGACGTTGATTTAAGTTACGAGCAATCTTCCAAAATGTAGGATCCAGCTCTGTCAGTTGGCCAAGTTTGCGATCCCATTGGTGGATTCATTCACGGTGTAAGTATTCATGAAGATGACGCTGAAGGAGCATCCAGTCTCCCCGGTGGATGGGCGATCTGGAGCGATGCCATCGTCGGCGCGCCCAACGCACAAGTCGTGTTAATATGTACAAAACTGGAGTAGCCTGAATAGAGAGTGGATCTCTGGAGAATGTCGTGGATTGGCGCCAGGAA
This sequence comes from Lepisma saccharinum, assembly GCF_977018435.1. Lineage (NCBI taxonomy): Eukaryota > Metazoa > Arthropoda > Insecta > Zygentoma > Lepismatidae > Lepisma > Lepisma saccharinum. Next base: position 81,092,009 of record NC_139235.1, read on the forward strand.
TCTGCGATGACGTTGGTGAAGATAGTAACACCCCTGTCGATGTCTGCAGATGATGACAACGAAATAGTTAGGTCAACGGAATTGTGGACACAAGCGGTAAAGAGAGACCAATCAGTAACAGCTTCTCGTAAGGTGTGGAACTGATGTTGATATAAACCGTATCCGATGGAAGCAGCGACAGGGAGATGATCGGAATCGAGGTCCCAAGTTACAAATGGCATAGTGCTGAGGCCGACATCTTTGGTCAGGATGACATCTAGCACATCGGGGCGACTTCCATTGTGTGGATAATGCGTCGGTTCGTGAGGAGCAGAGATTGAAAAAGACAGCTGATCCATTATACCAGCCAAAGCGTTCCCGGCTGTGTTGGAGGTCATAGAATGCCAGTCACCGTGTTTGGCGTTCAAATCGCCCCCCAGTACAATTCTATCGCCAAGTGTTTCTAGTACAAGGAAATCGTTGGTGGCCAGAACTTCTTGTGGAGGCTTATATGCTGAAATGACAACTAGGTCTTCATTTGGTGCATGGAGCTTCACCGCCAAGGCTTCCAACGAAGCTAAAGGTGGAACTGGTATCTTGATAGCAGTGAGGCCACGTTTAACAAGTATTAAGAGACCTCCCTTGCGACGACCAATTCGATCTTCTCGAAATATTTTGTAATTGGGAACTGTCCATGTGATATGAGGTTTAAGATGAGACTCATTGATAAGAGCGACATCTATATTCCGTGAGTATAAATAATGTTGAAGCAATAAGGTCTGTTTTTCGATGCCATTTGCATTAAAGACAAGCAAATTCATCTGACGTAGAAGTCCGTTGCGATTAAAAGCACCCATCACTTTGCATTTCGATAAGAGTTTGCAGAACAATCGTTACATAGTTCATGCTGGTTGTATCGCGTGACATTCGCTGGAGTCCTCTATTAATGTGCTTCAATATCTTCTCGAAGTGCATTTTATTAACCATAACCAGTAGAGATTTGAGTATGGAACCCACATCTTCTTCGTTTTCTTCATTAGCCTTGGGTCGTTGTCGTCGTCTGTTGTCTGCAACACTACTCACGGTATTTGCATAGCTGGTGGCATCCTGAGAGGAGCTTACGGCTGGAGTGGTCATGACTCTGTGTTCGCATTCGACGCGCGTGTAGACTGTGTCGGTTGTACTGTTTGCCGTTTCGCCATGGCGGTGAAGTATCGGCAACCACAGTAATTTGCCGGGTGATTTTCCTTACAATTACAGCAGATTGCGGGCGTTTCTCTGTCCTTCTTTGGACAATCTGCGGTAAGGTGGTCACTTCCACATTTCACACAACGTGGTCGTGCTGCACAGGTACTTTGGGTGTGGCCCAGGCGCTGACGTCGGTGGCATTGTAGGATGCTGGGTGGTCGATATGCTAGAATCTTGATCCGATAATAGGAAAGGTACTCTTCTGTATAGATGTCTGCAGACTTTTCGTTCCTGCGAAGTGTGACCAGATACAGAGGTATTTGCTTCCGGACGTGAGTTTTTCGGTCCCTCTGCGTCATGCGTTGTACATTTTGCACATCGTAGCCTTTCTTTGCCAACTCCGCAAACAAAGTATCATAGGGCACGTCGATAGGTAATTGCCTGATTACGACCTTCAGAGGACGATTTTGTCGAACCGGTGCACTTGCAAATTCAATCTTCTTGATGGTGAGGTTGCGTTCGAGAGATTCGAAGTCAGCAGTTGTTTGACAGTGAACTCGGATACTGCTAGCTGTATATCGAATTCGCGGTTCGGATTTCAGAATATTGTGCAGCGTAGCCACAAATGTGTGCGGGGACGATACATTGTAAATAAATATCGGAGGTATCTTGCGATTGGACGAAGTTGTTTCACCCGCGAATTCAATTCCATCTTGATGTCCGTTGGTGGCAGATGTTCCTGCCATAGAATCAGAGTCCTTGGTATAAGTCTGAAGAAGCTGATATGCGTTGGACACTGGCATTGAGGCAGCAAGCGGCACAGATTGACTAGGCTTCGCAGCTTTACTTGGATTCACTAACTGAAAACCAGTGGTCAAAAGTAGCGCGCTACTTGTAGCGTCGCTACAGTAGCTAGCTACAAAATTTGTAGCTGTAGCTGTAGCGCCGCTACATTTTGAAAATTGTAGTTGTAGCGGTAGCGAAGCTACAAAATTCCTGTAGTTGTAGCGAAATTTTCGCTACAGCTACATTTTCTCTCAGCATTTTGAGGTGAATTTTGAATGTGGCAATAGCGTCAGAAAAAATCGACAATAACATTTAATTTTGCAGGAGGCTCATAAAGACAAAGTCTATTACATGGAAATACAGATTATCTAGGTTGTAGATTATAGATATCTGCATGTTATTTAATTAGTATCTGAATAATTCAGATAAGCAGGTAACTAACTGACATATATGAATATATTCCAGCTTGCAGCTACGTTTTTTTCAGCTGCATTGCTATTTTGGGGAGAAACATGCCTCGTTTGCATCACCCCCGGAACAAATCCTGTGGATATCCATGGTGTAAGAGACACCAAAATGTCATTAATTGCTGTGTAAAAAACAACTTGCAGTGCAAAACGAGCGATGTTTTTTCCGCTGCACTGACAAAGGAATAGTGCCAGCAATAAATGGTTCAGTACGTTAACAGCATTGATCATTGTCAGTAAGAAATTATTGTTACAAGAATGATAGAGTTTTGGAATTACAATTATGTTCGCGATAATATTTGTTCACAAATTTTAAAATACAATATGTTTAGAACACTCGGGTTTACATGACAGTTTCCTCAATATATTGTATCATATTGTAAAAAGTACGTATGAGTTATTGACTTTCCTGCAGAAACGACAATTTTCTTTAGTTAATGGGCCTCCCCGATGGCGCAGTGGTAACGTCGTCGCCTTGTAGTCAAGGGGTCCCGGGTTCGATACCCGGTGGAGGCACATGGCACAGTGGTTCGGATCCCACTTTAAACCGTAGGTCCAGTCCCGATTAGCCTTACTGTGCATAAAGTGGACTTCAAACACCAACTCAAACCAAAACCAAAACTCTTTAGTTAAAATACATAGTTTTCAAATTTATGTATTTCTCCTACTTTTGCGTCACTTTTCTGTAACTTTTACTAATCATGATATCATCATCATCATCCTTCGCCGTTTCCTGCCTCTGCCTGGGTCGGCATAGAAGTCAAGCCTCTCCATTATTTCCTGGTCTTCCACCACTCCTCTCTTTTCACGGTGTTACAATCTTGTCCTCTTCTCCTAACATTCTCCGCTATCTGCTCTTTCCACCGACATCTTGGTCTCCCACTTGGCCTTATTCCCACTCCTTGTGCAATATAATCTCTTACTGGTAGTCTTTCTGCATCCATTCTCTTCATGTGCCTGATCTATCCTGTCCTGACGCTTCACCACACCCACCGTCTGTCGGATCTCCTCATTCCTTATTCTATCCCTTCTAGTCTTCTCCCATAGACTCCTTAAAAATTTCATATCCACTGCCTGCATCTTTTTCTTGTCTCTCTATGTCACGTAATTATTGGCACATAGTATGTGTTATATATTACTTTCTTGCATTTCATAGGTACATCCCTGTTCCATATTAATCTTTGAACTCTTTGATATAGTCCACTACCCATTTGTGCTCGTCTGTTTACCTCCTCAGCTATTCTTCAACTCTTCTCAATCATGACAATGAGGATGAATGGTTTATTTAATTATTCTCTTATCTATGATCGCTTTCTGCCACTTTCGGCTAATTGAGAGAACGAGGAAGAATGATGAATGATGAGCAGTGTGAGTAATGAAGGAGCAGGAGGATCTCATCCTCCCAACTTGGCGTCTTTCCTAGTTTTTGTTTCGAGTCCATTTTATGCATAGATAAGATGATCGAGAATGGATCCGAGCCACTATGTGCCTCCGCTAGGTATCGAACCTGGAGCCTTTGTAAACAAAGAGCCCCAGGTACTTTTCATTTAAAATGCTGCCTTCATATCAGTCTATTAAAAAATGAAATATTTATTCTCAAGAAAAATATGTTGATGTGAACATAAATACGTAATCCTACCAAATTTCATTGGTGTATAGTTGTAATCATTAATTTGGGTAACACCCTAATTGCAATATTCATATATCAAATTTGAATTGAAATGCCACTTGCATAGGTATGTTATTCTCAAAAACTATAGTAAAAATAAGTAACTGAAGTAACACTGCTATCAAAATTATCGAATGACGAGAATCATGATAATAAATAACAATCTATTTACCAGTAGTAGGGAATTTTTTTAATATCCACATGGTTATTTTTTTTTATGCAGAAGTAGCGCAAAAAGTAGCGAAGTAGCGAGTAGCGTAGCGAGCTACTTTTTGGTAAATGTAGCGGTAGCTGTAGCGAAGCTACATTTTGGAAGAATAGCTGTAGCTGTAGCGAAGCTACTTTTAAAATGTAGCGTTCTGATCACTGCTGAAAACCATCGGAGTTTGTATCTTGGTCTGCACTGGAAATCGAGTGTTGACGTTCTCTCTTGCGAGATTCTTCAAAATCTAGCCTACTCACGGGTCTGGAGTTCAGGCCTTCACGAAAACCACCTCTTGGGTAGGGATGATGCCGAGGGATGGCGCCGTTATTTCTGGATTTCAGATCTTGGAAATGTGGAGTCATCTGGGCTGCTGGCGTGCCATCCTGGTTGGCAGTCTCTGCTGATAGGTTCTCTTCCATCTCGACCTCGTCTGACCAGTCACGTCTTCCTTCGGTACCCATGGCTGAAGAGATGAAGAACACACCGGAAGGAATGCGGTCGTCTAATGAAATCTTCTGCTTTTCCGACATCTAGGCACAGGTTCCACAACTAGGCGACGTCTTCCGTAATCCCCTGGCGTGGCTTGGTATCCACCACACCAGGGACTCCCTCCTTGGATGTCTTTTTGCAGTACTTAGCTCCTGATTATATAGTCTGGAATAAAAATATTTATCATGGTAGTTTCACTTGTATTCAACACATTTCATTTTCTGATCTTCCTTACAACTTCAATATTCACACATCTTTCGAAGGATAATGAAACACATTTTTCACTAATTACAATCGAAAGTATCCTTATTTGTGTTACTAAAAGTTATGTTTGTTTTGCATTTGAGTCGCACGCTGTAGGAAATATAAGGTTTGGTGGTCAGTGCACACACAAATTCAGATTAAACAAAACACTCCGATCTGACGCTTGTGGCGCTCATGGTGGTTATCATCCAAACTAAAGCATATTCAGTGGAATGTTTTTTGTAACGTTGATGCAACGTTATCACAACGTTGTTCCCTTACATACAACATTCATCATAAATACAACATTCATACAACGTTGTGGCAACGTTAGTGTGTTGACTGGGATGGCTTACCATTCACGTGATAATCTGAGAACTTAAGATTTCTCGTGTCGTCATAAAAATGTACTGTGTAAGCTGTGGTTCAATATATACTACATATTAATTGATTTCTTTCTACAAAATATTAAGTTTTTAGTTCTTACTAGGAAAACAATTGTACATTTTGTTCATATACATCTTTTAATGAATGAGCACAAGAAATAAATAGTAAATAGTCAATACATGTCTTTACTAAAATATTATAATTACCTAATGTATTTCCAAATATGCAGCATATTTTCTCTTAACAGAACTCGCACATTGTTATTTCATATAAATTTAAGCAGATTAAAAATCATAATGCATTTTATGACGTTAAGTATGTTAAGAGTTACATTTATATCCATACCATGTAGTTTGATGAGGCAATTCATCTATCCTCTGATTAACGGTAAATCTTGCTCATACTAGACGCAAAGCAGATCGTCGAGTCTTCACTTTGCACTACACAGTATTTGATGTGATACTGACATGTTAGATGAAGAAAAGGAATAACTCAGGACGGGGAGTATCAAGTGAAGTGTTCATTAAAACTAAATAAAAATAAATATCTGTCCTAATTAAATATTTTATGGGGATTCTGACATGAACTGGGGGCGAGGTTCACTGGCTTTGGGGGGGGGGATTGCACCATTGGCCTTGGGGAGGATGGGCACCCCTGTATGTAGAAGTGTTATTCATAACCAGAGATTCAGAGATGGTTCAAAACAGGGGGATCCCTCCTATCCGCCCTTCAATTCGCACGCTGCACTAACATGAATAGATGCATGTTTGTTCGCTACTTTCAAATGACAAAATTCTGATATTCCGTTTCATCACATTCGAAATGAGTCCAAAACAAGCCGTAGAGCTTTATATATTAAGGAATTTTCTGTTTTTAAAATAACCATAAATTCTAAAAAATAAAGAAATAAAATGTATTTCCATAAACTCTCGATTAAAAAACAGCCCCCCGAAAAAAATCACAACAGTAATTTCTGGATCCGCCACTGCTCCCATTACCACGATGAACTGAACAATTAGATATGAGGAATCAAGCGAATAAAGAAAGAAAACAAAGGCCTATGATCAAAAGATCTCGGAGGCATGCACAGTTGTTCGAATCCAAATTTAAACTGTAGATCAATTTCCAATTAGCATGAGTGTAAAGTGGACTTAAATCAGACTTTAAAAATATTCTCGAGGCCGCTAAACGTCAAGATACAAGCCAGAACATTTGAGTTTTCAAAAATATTAGGCATAATAATATTTCCAAAAACGTGGCCCTCCCCGTGGATCCGCGCTTGAATAGCGCAGAGGCACCCATATACAGAGGCGTAGCAAGAAGTGGGTGAAGTGGGCGACCGCCCGGGGCCTCGCCTTCCCAGGTTTATACGAAAAAGTATACAGGGTGTCGCAAAACTCTTTCAACAACTCTTGGGAGCTGGTAGATATCACAAAAACAAGTAACTTTTCCCTATAAAGTTTACCTCGAAAGCGCTTAGTTTCTGCGCTATAAGCGCTTAAAGTCTATCCTGTACGTATGCAACCCAACACAGCAAACGCTTGCTCTGACATATCTACCAGGGGTGCGTGGCAAGGTTGCCACTAGCGTTCCTCGTTAAGGGAGACGACTTGAAAACAACAACTTGGTAGTCTTCCCTGAGCAAAATCCAAAGCATTAATGGTACTTGCGATGTTGTAAGAAGCATTGACAGTATTTATAAACTGACCAAGACAAATAATGGGCAGACTGAAATTCAAGATTACTCATTCTAAAATATCTCCATAATTGATTGATTGATTTGGTTTATTTTAATTCGCTTTTCTGCCACCTTTGGCTAATCACGAAGATGAGGATGATATGATGAAATAACAAATGACACCAATGTCTAGACCAGGATTTAAACCCGAGACACCTGGCGCCGTAGCGAGCTGTGCTAACCACATCACCACGGAGTGTTTCGTGTATCATGCAATATCAACAATTGCAAGGAACACGTGAGATAGAGGAAATCCACGAACGAACAAATGTAAGCATGATGTGTTTGAGGCGTCGTTTCAAACAAGCAGACTGTAATGTTATTACAATTTATTTATTAGAAAATTGTGAACTAGCCCTATTGCAAATCGAGTTCGTTATAAAAAGCAGGCTGGAAAGAAAGAAAAATCTCCGGCAGATGAATATTCTTGAGCCACTTCGGTGACTGAGTACGTTTAGTGATCAACACATGATCTCTCTCTACCGAATGTTCCGGACAGGAGTTCCGACCTGGACAAAAATGTCACCGGATCTTTTGCCCTCGTATTTACTATTTGCCCGAAAGTGCAGGAAAATTACGTACAATGAGAATAATATAAATTCACAAGAATTATTCCGGAAATTCATCTAGATGTCAGAATCTCGCTCGTTTGCTACAAAACGTTGTTTCCAGGGTGAACTACAAGTTGACATTTTGGTGCCTTCCGAAAATATTACTCTTACATTTCAATGTTGATATCAAGTTACTACAATGAATAATAAATATGTACAATTTATGACGTGTACTCAATGGTTTCCTTTTGATTATTTTTTTTCACGTTCCATGACAAGAATGCAAAGCAAAGACACAAAATAAGAAAACTAATTCGCACACATGAAAAGAGTGTAAATCACGAGGATTTCTCTTGATGTACCAATATCAAACGATATCGTGAAGTGCAGAACAAACTAGTACAGGCAGTAAGTATGCATCGAACTCGATGTAATTCCTTTCAATGAAATATTAATTTCTTCCTACAACTTCTTTAATAGAGCTTTCAAGATTAACCAGTTTGAGTGGAGAGAAAGAGATAGATAGATAGATAGAGAGAGAGAGAGAGAGAGAGAGAGAGAGAGAGAGAGAGAGAGAGAGAGGGAGAGGGAGAGAGAGGGGGGAGTTTTTAATTAGCATGTTCCTAGCATTGCAAATAATCGTTGGAATTTTCTACCAATTTTTAAAACACATAATTTTTCTTACATGCATATCAGTTGTCAGTAAAATTTATAGGTTGCCACTGTTTTCTAAAATAAGCTAGGGATCTTGGGTTTGAATTCCGACTTGGGCATGTATGTTTGTGAGTGTACATTCATCAATTTATTCGTATCATCATCACTCATCACCATCTTCGTAAATTAGCCAAAAGTGGCACAAACAGCTAAGTAAAATAAAGCAAATCAATCAAGCAATGAATCAATCAATCATTAAATTAAAAGAGCCTCGCAATTATTTCCTTATGAGACAACACGATTAGCAATAACGCTAGCACAGATAGGAATAATTTTCAAATAAATTGTAATAACCCGGGTTCGAGTCCTGGTCGAGCCTGCATTTTTCGCTGAAAATTTCTACATTTCAGTCTGCGTGTTCTAAACGAGGCAGCAAACACATCATGCTTACATTTGTTCGTTCGTGGATTTCCTCTATCTCACGTGTTCCTTGCAATTGTTGATATTGCATGATACACGAAACACTCCGTGGTGATGTGGTTAGCACAGCTCGCTACGGCGCCAGGTGTCTCGGGTTTAAATCCTGGTCTAGACATTGGTGTCATTTGTTATTTCATCATATCATCCTCATCTTCGTGATTAGCCAAAGGTGGCAGAAAAGCGAATTAAAATAAACCAAATCAATCAATCAATTATGGAGATATTTTAGAATGAGTAATCTTGAATTTCAGTCTGCCCATTATTTGTCTTGGTCAGTTTATAAATACTGTCAATGCTTCTTACAACATCGCAAGTACCATTAATGCTTTGGATTTTGCTCAGGGAAGACTACCAAGTTGTTGTTTTCAAGTCGTCTCCCTTAACGAGGAACGCTAGTGGCAACCTTGCCACGCACCCCTGGTAGATATGTCAGAGCAAGCGTTTGCTGTGTTGGGTTGCATACGTACAGGATATACTTTAAGCGCTTATAGCGCAGAAACTAAGCGCTTTCGAGGTAAACTTTATAGGGAAAAGTTACTTGTTTTTATGATATCTACCAGCACCCAAGCGTTGTTGAAAGAGTTTTGCGACACCCTGTATAAGTGAGAAAACTATGTGAAAAAGTTATATTGTTTGCCCGGCAATAAAAGTAATACTGAATACGTTAAATGTTTAGCATTTGAGAAGCCACGTCTCTATAAACAAACTAAGAATAAAATAATTTTTCGTTTTATCAATTCTCTGTCTATTATTCTTTCGTTTTATGCGCTTGGAAGCAATGTTGGAAACCTTTGAACATAAAACGAGCCGGTTTCTGTCTCCGACGATATGCTTGGTTTGGTTTAATCTTGACGAAAGAATTTGAAACACACACACACACACACACACACACAGGGTTACTAAAAATTTAAATTCACGAAAGATTTTACGGCAGTGTGTTATATATTTATCTGAATTCTCTTATGAAACTCAAACGAAAGAATAGTCCACAAACTTGCAACCCACAGCGGTAGATGTCGCAGTGCATTGAAATCCAAACCTTACGCGGCACGGCGACAACAAAAGAGACGACGAAAAAATCCAACAATTTTCCTTTGTTTTGGAGTTCTGTTAAACACAAGCGTTATCGCGATTGGTGTAACTGTAAGATCTTCACTGCTGACATATTTTGAATCCTTGAAGCCAGACACAGCAATGCACACAGAATGTTGTGCACGGTAACAAGCGGTTCTTAGCTTTGCTCGCTTTATTAACTCTTCACCGTGTTTAGTGTTCGGTAGTGATATTACAGTAATGTCGGGTAGAGATTGCGATGTGAGAAGAAAATTCCCATCCGGTGCGTCTAAGAGAAAAATAAAAGCTGAAATAACAAAACAGAATAAAAGTTCATGTGGTTCACTGATGAAATAACTGAAAACAAATGCAGGGGAAAGTGTTGCAAGTGATGTTAATGAAATACATGAAGATGAGTGTCAACCGGTACATTCATAGGATGGTGCATGTGTAGATCATAGTGTAAGTGAATTACATTGTGTTACTGCTTTAGAAGATAATTCGAGTTCCTGTTCGTCAGGAAGCAAAGACTTAGCGGAACCAAGTTTCAAAGATCCAGGTAAGTGGATATTACCTGTCTGTAAGTGATCAACAGCGCTGCGAAATAGTACGCAACGGTCCATTGCGCTCTTTGCTGAGTGACGAACAGTACCCAAAGGATGATCAGAGTAGAAATTTTAGCAATTTTCACTATCACAGAATAATGAAAAATGGCGAGAACTTACTATTATCATTGTTGTTGTTGTTAAAATTTTGCTAACGTATGACTGGAGATTTTGTATCGAACAACACTGTTTTTCAAATTTAGAAAACTGAAGGGGGCCTCGCATTTTAATCTTGCCCAGGACCTCGCGATATGTTGCTACGCCACTGCCCATATATATATATATATATATATATATATAGGGTGGTCGGGGATAAAGGTCCGCGGAGGGCAAAGATCCGCAGGGCTTTTTTGTGAAGGCTTTGAATTGAACTGGCACCACTTTTGTTCAGATCACGAGGTATTCGCGATTAAAATTACCACCTGAGCGCTAGTGTCGCGTCCAATATGGCCGCTCTAAGTAGGATAAATCTTTGTTTACATTCAGCAGTAGTACAAAATAGCAGCGTGTTGTCATGACTGGTATGGTAGAAAACGTTTAAATTACGCATTATTTTTAAATATTGCGAATGCGATGTGAATTCCAGGTACTCTAACAAACGTGAAGCTGTACTGAGAACGAAGCATTTAATTATGATAGGCAAAAATAACACGGAAAATGCAGACGAAACTATGTATACGCACTGGTTGTCCAAAGCAGTGCTGAATCATCTGCACGTCATGTTAGTAGTAAGGAGGCACCTGAGCACAAGGCCTCTGATTGGTCGAGACGTGTCACGTGACTCTACGGGGGGCGTGGCTATGTGTGTGTAGTCTTGAAGGGTCTAAGTTAACCTAACTTTTGTGACGTCACGTGTCACGTGACTCTACGTAGGTTTACGGGGGCGTGGCTATGTGTTTGTAGTCTTGGAGGGTCTAAGTTAACCTAACTTTGTGACGTCACGGGTCACGTGACTCTACGTAGTGTTTATGGTGACGTGACTATGGATTTGTAGCGTTGGACGGCATAAGCTAACCACGTGGATGCTGTGGAAGACGGAGCGTTGACCTTTGTATGGAATGAGGCAAGTGTGTATTTGTATTGACACGGGTCACTGGAATTTTCCATGGAACAGGCTTATACATGCTTTGTGACGTGTAAGATAACGGCATTGTAGATTTTGGTGAAGACGAGGAAGATCAGTTTATTGCAAGTTGTGGAAGAAATAAGTCATGAATTCTGCATTGGGGCGAATTGTTCCTAAACGTCCTAGTATGAAGCGACGACAGGAGGGTGTGGAGGAGAATGGATCAAAATATCTGAAGCAGGCACAAAAACAAGTGGAGGATGAAGGGGATAAGACGGAGGAGGATGAGGAAGGAACAGAGAAGAAGACTGAACGTACACCAATCCGACAGGGTCTATTGGAGGTATGCTATAATCTGGGTGAAGGAGGAGGATCAAAACATATTGTTGTTGGTTTGGATCCGGTGAAGAACTTTTCTTCTTTTGTTCGTGTATTCAAAAGTGGTCAGCATGGTGTAATATTGAACGTGGACGAGTGGAAAACTTTAATGAATGTGCAAGTGATTGTGGATAATTATTTTGAGAACGAGAGTTCAAAACGTCTTCCTGGTATAAAACTTGGAGCGAATCTGAATGTGCGTTTTTGGCGTTTCCATGGAAACAAGGTGATAAGTTTGGAGCCTGTTTGTAATGTGGAATACAGTTTATGTGTATGTCTGGCCCAAAAGGGATGGGAAGGGCTTCTGAATCTCCGTCCGTGTGTTGATTATGCTTTAGAGCAAATGCAGAAGAATGAGAAACCTGTGGCGGAATGGTTTCAGCGTTATCTGGCAAAGTGTGCAGAGAATGTACGTGACAGTTGTAATGCTTGTCGGGATGATTCCCAGATTCATGGATGTATTGAACCGGAATTTATTCTTAGCCATAAAGGTTCTGAACCCGTTGGAATTGACAGTGCTAGTATTGATGTTGAAAGATTATTGCTTGAAGTGGAATATTTTTGCAAGGATATGATTATTGACAATTTGGCGCCTACTTTATTGGCTTCTGCAAGAACAATTGATTTTTCAATTTTAACTAGAAAAATCTTTGAAATTTGTAAGAATATTGGGGAAATGTTTACAAATATATGTAAAAAAAAATGAAAAATAAATTTCTAAAATATATGGTTTTTTTATTTTAGTACCTTATTTTTCTATTTTGTTACTAATTCAGATACATAGTAGGTACGGTATTTTCTAGAGTAGTGCTTGTATATTGAAAAAAAAGACTTAATATGCGAGAGCTGTGCTAGAAATTACCATGTGTGCCCCACTTCGTATTTGCGTTAGTAAATTATTATACGTTGAAAAATTGTGAGTATTCTAGAGAATATTTCTATTTAAAAAAGGTGGTGATAATAATAAATATAAGATAATGTTGATATTATTTTATTGTTCATTATTTCTACTAGATTAGATTGTCATAAATTTAACAGTAATCTGCTTGATACAAGTTTGATACAAGTTTGGAAAAACATATTTAATTGAGCAGAACAAAATTAACATCTTAAAAAACATATTGTTTACATATTTTTTTCTGTTTTACATGAGAAGAAAATAAGTTTATAGTATATTATATATTACACAGAATAATGATAATAATATATGTACACTAAGAAAAAAAATATATATTTGACGAATCTCTGGTCATTGTTCAGGACAAAAAAAATGTATTTTGTTCGATATCAAACTTTACATACACACACACACGCACAGAAAATACACTCAGTTTATCTGATTACTGTAGAAAGGTGGGAAAGAGTATCTATGAATTGGTTGTAATGGTGGAACACATGAAAAATTCGAAAGTCTGAATATTTTTTCTGTTTTCTTCTTCCCAAGATGAAGACAGGTGCGTATTATTAACTACTGGTTTGCTATCCGATAGTCATTTTAGGTTCCTCTGAAAAATAAAATGAAAGATACAATTAAAATTGTTTTATCTAGAAAAAATACAATTAAAATTTTTATTTATTTTGGTGAAACAAAAAAAGGAGTGTATATATATATATAAAATTATAACCAAAGATTTTTTACCTTGGGTTGCAAATTTGAAGTTCCAAGCTTGAACAATTGTAGTTTTCAATGTTTTTCACAATAGGTGAGACTTTTTTTCTAACATATGTGTCATTCCAAGAAGTATTATTTGTAAATTGGGATAGAAATTTGTTCAAAGACTTTCCATGTGTTCTGTGTGTGATGTAAAAAAGACAGTAATGCCCACATACGGTGCTGTTCAAACCTTGCAACCGGATTGGGTTGAACAAAAAAGATAGAGTATTGTTTTGCAGAAAATTACGTACTTGCGTTATTTGTGGTGGTACCCCAAAACTGTCAAAATATTCTCCTCTTCTTGAGGAGTCGATATAAATAGCAACCCAATGGGTTCCAGGTTTATAGTCGGGGTCTGTGTTTACAATTATAGAAGCCGGCGTGGTTACATTATAAGGGAGTCTATTTGAAGGGTATACACCAATGTGCCTCTGATTAGGGAGTTGTCGAAGAAACGACAGTAGTTGAATTGTGTCCATATTTCCAACGTGCAAGCACGTAAGCGTTTGAGAGTGAGCAGGCGAATGTAGATTTGATGTGTGCCTGGTGAAAACAGCGAGGTCCAGTTATATTTTTCAAGAGTAAGTTTATGGAAGGGCAATTGTGGTAGTTGAGATCTTCAACTTGCCTGTTGAGCAGAAATGTTAAAAATCGGGTTCTCTCTGAACCTTTACAAAATAAGGTTTGGTAAGGTGCTAGAGCATGTTGCATTAGACGCTGTAAGGAGGAAAAAGGAACTGCTCCATCAGACCAGGATAGCCCGTGATGGTTTCTCTGTAGCCATTTAACAGTTTGTAGATTTTTATAGGAGAGATTTTGTATAGGAGAGATTTTGTATAGGATATGGGGGTTGAAGGAACCAATGAACTGATTGACTACCATCACCACTATATATAGCTATTTCCTTTGGTATAAATGTTTTGTCTACATTAAAACCCTGCAAATCGACTACTACAAAACCCATCTTTTATTCAACTGAAATAGAATGAACAATGGACTCACCTTTTGTACTATTAGTTTGTGTAGTCGGTGATGACGTTGCGATCCTTGTCCACCTCGAGTAGATTCTGGAACTCTCCGTACACCACACTGTTGACTGTCTCTGCCAATGGTGTATTGAAATGGATTTCCATCCGGACGGTCCCATGTCGTAAAAGGTTCCAATGTGTTGAAGTGTGAGCTGAGAGATCAGGAGTTAAATCGAATGCAAATAGAGTATATCCATTCCCGTAGTCTTCTCTGGAGATTCCATTCCCATCGTTCTGATATTGTATCCCGGTACTGTCATATAATGTCTGATAGGCACGGAGAGATAGATTGTTTTGAAAATCAGGTTGTAACGGTGTAGACGGTATTTGTTTTCCATCCATATACAGACATAGAAAATTGATATTGAAATGTTTAAAATTGAATGGGTTTTTAGTATAATCTCCATTGAAAGCAGTATTAGTTACAAAACTGATGATTATACGTTTTGGAAGCTGTCCGAGAAATAAGTTGTCGACGGTTTTGTTCAAAATTCCTCTTGGAAAAGTTACCACCTTCATATGCACACGGTTGATTGGGTACTTTGCAGTTGCTTTTTGTAACATGATGGAATGTGCGATTTTAATGCTGGGGTTCAGCGATACTTTTCTAACGAATAAAGTTGCATCTTCGATTTGAATTTTGAATGTGTTATTTTCTGCCATCAGACAAAAAGAATCCTTGGCCCGAACCAACTTCACACGCATCTCGACGTTGTTCAGAAGAAGACGTTCCAGGTTGAAAATATCACAGTGGAGATGACCAATCAAATCCAATGATTTACTGTTGGAAATCAACTTTTTTCTACTCTTAAAACCTTCGTTTTCATCCCCGTTTACAGAATCCATGTATCCTGGGGTATCCTTGAACCATAAACATGATGTAAGATGGGATTCTTTTGCAGCAGGGTTGTAGTTAAGAAGATTCTCAATGTATGCTCTGTATGGGTATGTATAAGATGGTGATGTAACAAGTTTCTGATTAAGAAATACATCAACTTGATTAAAAAGAGAATGAATGAAATTGTTGACAGGTGCAACTTTATCTGTAACGGTGATTGTTGTATTATCGGAATTATAAATTTTTACTTTGACATGAAGAAAAGTATGTGGTAGATCCAAGTAGTCTTCGCCATGCCCTGGAACCGAAAATTCTAAGGGAGCATCATCCTTGATGGAAGCCAGTGGCTTGTATGAAATAAACTGTCCAGATTGTATACTTGTCTGCGTCGGGGGGACGGAGAAAATTTTCAATTCCGAATTTGCACACTGACATGAAAGATTGTTAATAAAAAACATGTTCCAGAGAACCTTATTCTTTGACAATCAAAGTAAAACTGACCAGTTTGTACCTCTGTGAACGACGTTATGAGAATAAATCCTGGTGAGATGTTTTAAGCAAATATATCCATCTTTGTTTTACGTGCAGTCTGTTTTTTCTTCTTTATATTTTTTCTTGACGATTCACTTATTTTCTTTTTTGTATTACTGTTGTTTTTCTGTTTTTTACCAACATTTGAGAGTTTTTTTTTCTGCCTGAACCAACCATAGTTTTAATTTTGTTTTCAGCTTTTCGTTTCAATCTGTCTCCTGCTTCCGCAAATCTTGTCTGTAACGACTGTTTTATAGGATGGTTCTGAGAAATATCACCTAATACATTGATACCTGTGTTAAGCATCTCCCTACCAACAGCTTTTGCTCCTTTGGTTATAAGTGGAACTACAGACCTAAAAAGACCTCCAAGGAAACTGCCAATACCGTGTCCTTTCTGGAAGGGTGCCCCTTGGTATATATTGGAAACTCCATTCCCATGAAGATTGTGGTAGTGATATATGTACGGATTCATCACTGCAGAGACCGTTTAAAGTGAAGTTTTAGCGACACTTCCCCGAAAAGAAATGGTATTTTCTGTCCGGTGTGGTCTCTAATATCTATTTCCAAAGTATCAAACTGTTTTTTCATCAGTGGAACATAATGTAAAGCATAAAACTCAATATGTGCGTCACTACCGAACACAAAATTTCGAACATCTGTACGCACAATCTTCAGAAGTGGCGCAAAACTGTCCCCTACAATTTGAGGTTCCAATATATCACAGTAGATGAACATTTGTTGTGGTACACCTAATGCTAGGTTTGTGGGAGCAGAGGAGTGTATGCGTTGAACCCCACTTAGTTTGATAATTTTGAAAGGATCGAACCCTAGTTGTGTTGCTAGTTTTGGTGAAAACCTAATTTCGGTGAATATTATTGTACTAAGCCCCTCTTTTATAATTTCGGTGTTTTGTCTCAAAAGAATATGCTGATCATCCAAAAGGGAGATGTGAAATGGGACACCAGAGTTCTGAATTGCTGTTACAACTTGTGTCATGTCTCTATAATATCCAGCTGGGATCTTTACTTTTTTCCATTCATCAGCATCTGGATTTAGATTATAATAGATTATATTTTGCCTTTCTGTTACGTTGTACATAAAATTAGGATAGTGAATTTCTGCTACAGCAACTTCCCACGGACCTTGAAGTTCTATATCCTTCGGTAATTTCGTCACAAAATTCGATAATGTATTATCAGGAAATATATTCATAGAACTGTTACTTGGTAATGTTATATAGAACGAAGAAGACATTATGATACTGTTTTGAGACTGGAGTAGGGTATCCACCGGTTAAACATTGACGGATAACCTCTCCACTGAACAAAAACTTCTCGTCTGGTACCTTTTCCTCTGGTCTTCAATATTTTATCAATTTTAAAAGTTTTTGGTAGTTTTACTTTTTGAAGTTCTTGTCGGTAGAATGTACCATCAACAGAATTTTTGTCCAAATCTTGAATTTTGTAAACAACAGGATTCCGTGATATTATGGAAACAACTCTGAAAATTTCCTCCGACCATTTTCCTATGTACCCTTTTTCAAATGCTGATGTTTCTCTAGCAATTCTCACATAATCACCTTTTTGAAGAAAATGTCGAGTAGTTTTTTTAACACTGGGTGATGATATTTTTAAACGTCCGCTACGTAGATTTTCCCAAACTTGGAGAACATTATTTGGTTTGACTTCGCTGGGTGACATTTTGATTGTTGAATGTTTAGTATTGTTGTAAGCTTTCATTATCTTCGGTAAGTCGTCGATGTAATAGTATGACTGTTTTGATGTGAAATACTTCCACATTTTTTCCTTCAATGTTCTGTTAAATCTTTCAACAATACTTGCTTTTACATCAGGGTTTTTTGTTGTAAAATGGTGAATATTACTGTTCTTGAAAAATTGTCGGACTGTAATATTCAGAAACTCTTTTCCTTTGTCTGTTTGAATAGTAATTGGTTTTCTTCCATCTGGATTCTGTAGAATACTCCGGAATGCTTTTATTATACTTGCGGCTGTTTTGTCTGGTAGAGGAACTGCCCATGCATACTTGGAGAATGTGTCAATAACTGTCAACATATATTTATAATTTTTGTTGTGGGTACTAATACCTCTCAAGTCTACAAGATCTGCCTGCCACAAATCATCAATATTGTTAACGATGTATCGATTCCGAGGGAATTTTCTTCTTATAGGTTTATGTATTGTGTAGGTTTCCTGTCCCTGTAACCATTCTTCAATTTTTTTTTGTGGATATTTTCTGTTTGTAGCCCTCCATATTTTGTCTAAGGTGGAATACCCTGCAGGGTTGGAGACGTTATAATAAGTGTTCCTTAAAGTAGAATTCATTACTCACAAATAATAGGGTGACTGTGTGTGAGAGATATTAATAGTTTAGCCAATTGGATGCACTATTCTTTTTTTTAGATGGTTCCATTTTAAATTTCTCTATTAATTCCCAACGTCGAGAGTTACCAATAATTTCCTGAGGAATATTCACATTTGCAAGGAGTCGAGAGAAGATATTGTTATCCCTAGGGTTACTATTCTGTCTGTTTCGTAATACATCACTGATAAGGTCTATGATGTTACTACCAGGGATTAACTTCTCATATATTTTTGTTTCCCCTCGAGAATCCCATTGGATATCACTGCTTGTTTTCAGACGACGATACAGTAATTCTGCTTTGGAGTGAAACTTTTTTGGTATTGTCGATATTATTTCTTCATAGATAGGGTCTGAGATATCACTTCCATGTTCCACTTCTTGATCTGGTTGTTTACTTACTTTCTCATTTTGATGTTCCATTTGTGATACTATGGGGAGTTTGATAGGGGTGTTTAATTTTTGAACAAAATGAAGATATCTACCGAGAACTTGATGGTACTTATTCCATTTTTCTTCATCAGATAAATTTTTTTCATCCAATATTTTACCCATCTCTTTATCCAGATTGGAGAGTGGTACAATGTTTTGATGCTGGTGATGTAGTTTTCGAAATGTATATTGTGGTACCAAAATCATTTTATCTGCATACTCCATTATTTAAAAAGACTAGAAAAAATTCCACCAGTTAAGGGACCGATGAGATACGGTAGAAATCCGCCTGCCTGTATAATATACTTTTTTTGTTCTTCCACGATGTTCCACGCTTAACTAGTTTTCTTAGCACTTGCTTGTAACGAGAAAGTTTCTTTTTCTGACTGCTGTTTAACGGAACATTTCCTTTTAAAGTATTGTGGGCACATTCACAGATGTCGTGGACCAAGGATTCATCTGCATTCTTGAGGATGGTCTGTCTGATTCCAGATTTACATTTGGATAAAGTTCGGAGTAACGCCCCGTTCTTGATCGTAGGAGACATTGTGATAGAATGATATTTCTCCAGGGTGTTTAATATACTTATTTAGGTACATAAACATAATTATGTTCATCATCGGGAAACACACAGGTCCTGAATCGAAACTTTTCTGGTGTGGTTTGTTTGAGATCGAGGAATATGTATCCATAAGGCGGGGTTGTAGCATCCTTGTAAATTTCAACGAAAATTTTTTTGTTTTCAGGATATATTTGAGAAGACAAACAACCAATCTGACCTTTATCCCTAGGGTTTTTAAAGCAAACAAGATAGTGGCAGTTCAGAGATATATCGCGGGATCCTTTGCTCTGATGAAATACATTTTGAGAGAGAAATATTAAACTGATATTCCTGTGATGGCATCCTTTTGTGAAAAGGTCAACAACTCTATTATCTGCCTCTCTCATCAGATCGTCAAGTATAATCAAATGAGGTCCTTGTTCTGCTGTGTATGTATCCATGTTGGGGAGTCCTTTCGAAAAGTGCACATCACTTGAAACTCTACTGTATAATGGCTGCCATTCACTGTAACACCATGTAATGTTCATAAAATCCAAATTCACTAAACTCTTCAGATGTGTTAAAATCCTCGAAACAAAGTTTGACTTTCCGCATCCAGATGGTCCAGCTAGAATCATTAAAAATGGATGTTCCCATTTGTACTCCATTTTAAAATTAATACCCGATTATTTTTTCAGAATTTAGATATTTACAGAGATTCTGCACGTGGTGGTGTCCGGAATGCTTCTGTTAGATTTACACTGTTCGCTGTTTCTTTTGTGGGATAACGTACCCAAACGGCACAGTGTTGATATCCTCAACAATTCTTCTTTTTGTATAAACCACCCTTTGGATTTTACTTTCGGGTCTGTTAAATACTCTGAAATCTTTACTTCTAGATATCTTCCTCCTATTGTGAACAGTAATTTGCTGGGTCTTGTGAAATACCATATTCTTCAGGGATGCTATATTTATTTTCTTCCTGTTTTCATAGTTAAGGGTGATACCTTTCACTTTGCAGACACTACTTAGAACTTGGGTGGTAGGGTTTTTCACAGTAAATGCATATGATTTCGGGCCTGTGGAGACAAACTCTGTAATGTAACTCCCTTCACCGTACACTTCCAATTCATCGGTCATGTCACCAAGACAGTTACCGGTCTCTGGTTCATATTCTCCATCCCTGGAAATGTATATAACACTGTCTGTGTCGTAGTATAACACACGTTTCTCCAAATTCTCCAGATACTGGTAAAGGTGAAGTCGTGCTCCCGCCGTGGTATATGCAGCAATAACTACATTCACAGTGGCTAGTTCGGCGACTGCCTCCTCTATCTGCTGCCAGTTTATAACCAAAGCATTTTCATCAATAGGTAAAAGTGCATTAACACTAATAGAGGGATTAGTAAGTGCTGTATACAGCTCAGATGGTTGTGTTACAATAGATGTTTTGGGTAAATTACACCTCTGTCCAAATTTTCCCCAAAAACTGTTCAACATCAGCTTGGCAAGACAGCGTTTTCCAGGGTTCACCTCAATTTTATTGTAGTCTAGTAGAATTCCTTCCTTTTTCTGATATTCTGCGATGAAATCAGTCTTTTCTTGTTCGGTTATACAATTAGATGGCCACCCACTAGCTTCCTGTTTCATTTTTAGAAACTTATTTATGTAGTCCACAAACAAACCCCCTTGACCTGTTTCAGAATCGAAACTTGTTACTTTATATTGCCAGACCTCGTACATCTTTACAATTTGGTACCCTTTCTGCACTGCCTTTCTTACATCGTCTGCAACCCACGTACCTGTGAAACACCTTTCTTCTAGGGTATGTGAGCAGTCCTCCTGGTTATCTTCTTCCACACAGGTTCTACATAACGCGAAAAATAATTTACCTTTCATTTTCATAGGTAGCACCGGGTGGTAGAGATCTTTTGGGGGTAAAACAGTACATAATACAAGCCCCTCGATTTGGTCAATATTGGGGCAGTTTTTGTCGAGAAATATTGTTGGATGGCCTACTGGGAACTTCCCATACTTGCAAATGTAAGGGTAGAGAGAGCAGATATCAATATATTTTATCTTTTCAGTGCCACCAGCTTTGTAGTATAATTTTGCAGCGTTAGTTCGACCGCCAGTAAGACTTGCTCTGGGGTCCAAAGGCTTCTGGATGGTCATCGGATGATGCTTCACAAAATCTTCAATTTCAGGGTGATCTTTTTTCATTTTTTTCCACTCGCATTCCCACATCACTTCGACCTTGTAACCACTTTTCTCCAGACGACTGGTAACTCTCTGTGTCCTCTCTCTTCGGGCATTCATTGTGTCACCCCAACCTAACTGCTCTCCACCGTTTTTGTTACCGTAACATCTCTCACAATAATGGTAGTAACATCCGTGAAATTGTAACACATGACCTTTTCCTTCAGCATCTTCATAATATCCATCCACTTTAATTCCTAAGATTTTTCTTTCTCTTCCTTTCCCAGCATGTTCGATAAATACTTTTCTTTTTCTTTCCTCGTACACAAGCCACTCGATAGCTGCAATGGATTGCTTGTCACCCCACCGGTACCCTGTGGCCGGTATCACGCCAATTGTATTCTCATGTAGAAACTTTCTTCTGTACAAAAGGTTGCACGCACCAGAGATAGTCACACCTTCTCTCCAAACATCAATACCGTTTTCCCCTAGGAACGTCTCTCTAAACTTCATACAAGCCAATCGAAGAATCTCAACATCTTTGATGCAGTACTGCACAAGTTCAGTTTCAGCGTTAAAAATATAATTCTTATCTTGTTGTTCGTGATACCATTTCTCAAATTTTTGCTTTTCTTCCAACTTCATTTGTTCCGGTGCGTAATATTCCATATTAGGTAGCTGTCCAATATAGAATCTATTTTGGGTTGTATTGAAAAGATGAGGATAGTACCCTTTTTTCATCCCTTCTGGTAAATCAAATGCCTTAGGTAGACTTGATAGAGGCATAGGTAGAAAATTGAGTGAATCTAGAAACCGTATGTGACCCTTTTGCATCAGCAAAATTTTCGAACCATTCATGATAATTTCCGGGCAAACCTTGAATTTGGTGATCATAGCTCGCAGCATAAAATGTCCATCATACCCTTTCATGTTGTGGCATATACAGTATATGTCAAACTTGTGGGGTAGTCTCTTAATGTAGGAAAGAAATTCTTCTACTGGCGATTTTTTGAAGATATGTTCTCTGGGTCCACATGTGTTGCAGGGGATTGACACATCCGGAACATGTCTGCAGTCGTTGCATACTTGTTGCGCGACACACAGATTCGGTTTGTGTTCTGTTCTATCGATATAATCTCCATATTTCTCATCTTGCGTGCACTCGAGATCATAAAACACAAAGATGTATGGTTTTTTCATATCCGGTGGGGTGGATTTCTGAATATAACACAGATGACCATTCGGGTAGTGTTTGTTACATATTCTACAATAGACTTCACCACAAATATGCTTGGTTTTTCTCTGGTCCATTTTAATAACTGTTAGGCACTTGGGGCATTGGTGGAGTTTTTCACAAATATTTTTTCCATTCTGTGCTTTCTGTTTATGGTGATTGAAACATTCCTCACCGTGGAATTGTCTGTGGCAATCCAAACATTCCTTTAGGTTTAGTGACTCGGCGTGGGGCTGGAAACATTTCGTACATACGCGTGGACATTGTGTATGTTTTGTAATAGAAGCATATTTTTTCTTACAGTGTTCACAGTAATAAGTACATGCAAATGCAGATGTTAATGATTTAATAACACTGTAGTGATTTTCGTTGTGTAGAAGAAAAAGAGAAGTTCTTTTCATGTCAGTATTACCCTCAAACATGACATTCTCACCAGTAAGATCAGCAAAGACCACAATTCTATACTGTGGAAGAATATTTTGGAATTTCTCCAGCTCCGAAATACCACATCCATGTTCTGTAATAACTACACCTGCTTGCTCACATAGTTGTAAGGCTTCTGTTTTTACAATCGGACGCCCCATTCTGTATTTCTTCCTTTTATTATCATCCTTAGTTTCAGCATATGCTCGAGCAACAACAAGTGCACGTGGGAGACACATAGAATCCTTGTTTTTTATGCAAACAATCCCAGAACGTCTTCGGCAAAGTTCCTCCAAACTTTCCAATCCTTGCTTAATACGTCCAGTTCCTAAAGGTACTTTTACTCTGTGGAGATGGAAAACCAGTTGATCAGATATTAGGAAGGTGCTGTTACTCTGGAGTAGTTTCTCGAAGCTTTCCCAAACAACATCTGCATTTAGTTCACTTCCTAGTCGGAAACTGACCCAGAAGGGGTCTCTGGGGGAATTAACATTCCTAATCGTTAACCCCACATGGTCTCGGTCATCAACATCCCTCGTTAGTAACTCCACTACCTCGTTTACACCCTCATGGATCCACTGTACAGGGTTTTCGTTATCCGGAACAGGGCGAAGACGTACATTCATCTGCCTACCTTGTAGATTAAACCTTCTATATTGACGATCAAATTCTTGAATTACCACAAAATGTTTATTTTCACTTCTACTTTCATCATTCTGCTCCTGCGTTTTCCGTGTGCCCCCACCGCCTGTTTGAATAACTTGGAAAAATTGGGTTGTATCTACTTCCGTCGGCTGATTCTGCGTTGGAGGTCCAAGAAAAGCATGTATATCACCTATTATTTTCTGGGTACAAACGTTTTTATTCTGAGACATCTGAGTCACTGTCGAGGTCAGTTGAGAGGTGCAAATTTCTAACCGGGGAACATCCCCTGTTGTGTCTGTGGAAAGTTCTACATGTTTGTTAATGTCCATCAGTATCTCCTGGGTAGTTATATTTCTGTCCCAATTGTTTTCTTGATTGTTTCGGGTTTTCCCTACTGGTCTGTCCGCCGTCGGGTGCACTCGGGTAGATTCTGATTTAATCTGGTGCAAACCTGAATTCATCGAACCCTCCCCGGTTGAATACCCAGCAAAGTTGTTAATATCGTTTAATATTTGCTGGGTAGACAAAATATATTCTCCTTCTTGACTTTCGAATACATCACATAAATCTTGTGGGGAATGGATTTGACACTCTATTTTATGCAAAATTTCCTGTGTAGATATATTAATCAACTCAGTATCACTGTTCATATTACCAACGGTATTACTAGAAACACCTCGCATAGATGATGATGAGGGAGACGATTGATCTGGAATACAAAAAAAATACCCTTTCTGAGTTTCCACCCTTGAAAAATTATTCACATAAAACAAAATCAATTAATGCCACCACAACTTCGAACTTCTGAACCTGCACTTTAAAGTGTAATCTGAACCACTATACCGCGTACATCCACCGGGGTATAAAACCATGGGCCACCGGTGTATAAAACCCTGGGACCCTTGATTACAAAATCATGACGTAACAAATACATCATCTACATAAAAACAGTTAAAAATATTAGTTACTTACCCATCCTTATTCTTCACTTCCACAGCCAGAATATAAAATGTATCTCGTTAGTATGCACTAGATGCTGTAAACTTCTTCTTCTTCGTCTTCACCTCGCACAAATACAGAATAAATTCATACTTAACACGATGAACTATCGATCAAGAGTCAAACTTTTAACCACCCGCAAACAGACGCATACGTAAACTCGAAACTATACTCGACACTGTAAATTTCTTGCTCTTTTCACGTTGACTACAGATACTTTATAACGGTTGAAAACCACAACCACGAATCATACCAAACAGTTTCTACTCGGAACTATATATACTACAAACCTCGCGTCAACTTTGTCCCTATTTACTTTTGTAAAATAAATAGAACATCGGGTATTGTTATCTGAAACAATGTTGCCGGGCCTGATTCGGAGCAAGTAAATCGTCAGCCCCTCTTATTTCCTTGCCGTTCAACGGGAAGTTTCTATTTTTTTTAAACCACATTCAATATATATATATATATATATATATATATATATATATATATATATATACTGTATATATACTGTATATTTCATTAATATTCATAAATTTCTCACGTTGTTAATTCATTATGGTAAAATACGAAGTGGATCCCCCGCCTTGCATTTTTTTTAGCAACGCTCTCGCATAATAAAACACCTCAGGATCATCCAGAGTTTATAGAAACAAATAAAAATCAAGTAATTCAGTTCACGCTATTCATTCGCAATGGCTAATACACAGTACAGCCTCGTAGCAAAACTATTCGGGACTGGACCTACAGTTTCAAGTCGAATCCGAACCACTTGTGTCTCCGTAGAGTATCGACCCCGGGACACTTTGAATCCGAACCAATTAATTAATTAACATTCTGTATTATATTCACTTTATGGACAGGAAAGCCAATCGGGACTGGGCCTACAGTTTCAAGTCGCATCCGAACCACTTGTGTCTCCGTAGAGTATCGACCCCGGGACACTTTGAATCCGAACCAATTAATTAATTAACATTCTGTATTATATTCACTTTATGGACAGGAAAGCCAATCGGTACTGGGCCTACAGTTTCAAGTCGCATCCGAACCACTTGTGTCTCTGTAGAGTATCCATCCCGGGACTCTTTGAATCCAAACCAATTAATTAATTAATTAACGTTCTGTATTAAGTGCACTTTATAGACAGAAAAGCCAATCGGGACTGGGTCTACAGTTTGAAGTCGAATCCGGACCACTTGTGTCTCCGTAGAGTATCGACCCCGGGACACTTTGAATCCGAACCAATTAATTAATTAACATTCTGTATTATATTCACTTTATGGACAGGAAAGCCAATCGGTAGTGGGCCTACAGTTTCAAGTCGCATCCGAACCACTTGTGTCTCTGTAGAGTATCCATCCCGGGACTCTTTGAATCCAAACCAATTAATTAATTAACATTCTGTATTAAGTGCACTTTATAGACAGAAAAGCCAATCGGGACTGGGCCTACAGTTTCAAGTCGAATCCGGACCACTTGTGTCTCCGTAGAGTATCGACCCCGGGACACTTTGAATCCAAACCAAATAATTAATCAACATTCTGTATTATATTCACTTTATAGACAATGAAGCCAATCGGGACTGGGTCTACAGTTTCAAGTCAAATCCGAACCACTTGTGTCTTCGTAGAGTATCAACCCTGGGACACTTTGAATCCAAACCAATTAATTAATTAACATTC
Organism: Lepisma saccharinum; assembly: GCF_977018435.1. NCBI lineage: Eukaryota > Metazoa > Arthropoda > Insecta > Zygentoma > Lepismatidae > Lepisma > Lepisma saccharinum. The sequence continues at coordinate 81,118,537 of NC_139235.1, forward strand.
TGTATTAAGTTCACTTTATAGACAGTAAGCCCAGTCGGGGTTGGACCTACAGTTTCAAGTTTTAAGTTCACTTTATAGACGACAGTAGACCAAATCGGGACTGGGCCTACAGTTTAAATTGTAAATTTCCTTACGATATTCGTTCACAGTGGTAAATACGAAGTGCACCCCCGCTTTGCATTTTTTAGCAACGCTCTCGCATTATAATACAACTTGGGAAATATACAACATTACCATAATTATTAGAATCATTATTTTTATTGTTATTACAATGTAGCCCTCAAAAATACACTCATCCTTTACTTTTGACCACCGATACCAATGACCTCTCCAACGTTGACCCCGAATAGACGCTCGTACAGACTCATTTACCGTACACATACTTCCTATCAAAACATGATCAACAAGATTTATCTGGAGCCGACAAAACCACCCTTTCTGCAACTGCTGAACTTCAACCCAACAAACATACTTGACCAATTCCCCCTACTAAGTCGATGAAACCTGATGATGTCAAACACCACAAACACTCACGTAGAGTCACCAAATCTATCAAACTTTAGGACGTTAACCCTCAACACCCTTGCTACATACATACATCTGTCATGCTCCGCAGGCCAGCCTTATCTATAACTTTGTCTACAAACAAGAGATAGACTTCACTTGGCTCCATCATCGACAGACGTCCGGGCGACAGGTTGACCCCACCAAACCAAAAACACACTCCGCTCAATTCTTATCTATCACATAGTCAACAAAACAATACGTCAGGCCAGCAATACTATCAACCCCATCCACACACAACAGAACATCCCCAGCCGAAATTAAATCAAACTCCACTGGAAAATTCCAGTGACCCGTGTCAATACAAATACACACTTGCCTCATTCCATACAAAGGTCAACGCACCGTCTTCCACAGCATCCACGTGGTTAGCTTATGCCGTCCAACGCTACAAATCCATAGTCACGTCACCATAAACACTACGTAGAGTCACGTGACCCGTGACGTCACAAAAATTAGGTTAACTAAGACCCTCCAAGACTACAAACACATAGCCACGCCCCCCGTAAACCTACGTAGAGTCACGTGACACGTGACGTCACAAAAGTTAGGTTAACTTAGACCCTTCAAGACTACACACACATAGCCACGCCCCCCGTAGAGTCACGTGACACGTCTCGACCAATCAGAGGCCTTGTGCTCAGGTGCCTCCTTACTACTCATGTTGTAACTGGGATTCTCGGAAATTATTTAAAAATAAAGGAATTGAAATTAGCCTGTACTTGAAAAGCTGGGACAGGAGAAAATTGCAAACATATCGTTGCAGTTCTTTCTCGAAAGAGAAAGGCTGGTTTAATAATAATATTCACGATTTCATGACCAGGCTATACTCACTGAAAAAGAACATTGTACTGAATGAAACAGTAACATTAGCATGTCCACCTATTTTTCTGGTTACATTTGACATTAATTCATTCACAAACTATTTTCATCTTCTCTCTTAATCCACTTGCACCTGTTCCAAATTTCACACATACGTAATACCGGTAATACGTGAACGCATTGGGTAAGACGCTTCATGATTTTTCGAAAAAAAAGCTTTATTTATAAAGTACAATTTAAAACTTTACTTTCATAGTAATATATATTTACCTCTCGAAAAATAAAGTAAGCAGACTCGTGCATTCTTCGTAATTTCCTTGCCGAATTACAGTGTTATATCCCCCATACCAATCTTCTGTCAATTACGTTTTCCCTGATTTATTAACAAATTTCATTTTGTTGATTCCACGGGGTGGAAACACATGAAAACTTTTAAGTTATTCTGACCCATAAAACGATTTAGAGCAAAAAAAACAAAAACAACCTGAACAGTAGACCTTACTCTCTCGCATATTCCACATGCTTTAAACGATTTAACACAACGTATCCTACTTAGAGTACTTCCTGGAAATCCCACCAGATGGCATATCGGTTAATTTTAATCGCGAATAGTCAAGGAGATAGGACATACTTAGTGTGGTGTTCCTAGAACAAAAACCTTTACAACTATGAGGTAAGTTACGTTTTTGTATAGTATGATGTAATTTGGAATAAACAAACCACTTCTCTGACACTGGCGTGGTTATAGGTTCATGTATTACTATGTTTGTGTGTTTATGTATAAAGCTTTATTAATCATTTAATGGAGGAAGTCCATCAAGCTATGCTGTTATTTGGCGGGAATTGGCAGCATTTTTTAACATGGTGATATGGGGTAAAAATCCGCTGAGAGTGTGGGGCAAACGTCCGCTGCGTACTTTTACCCCATTCGCATAATTTTTCAAATTGTATTGTATATTCAATTCCTCATAAAAAATTACTCTATCTTACATTGTTAATATCTATATAACTAATTATGGTTGTAAAAACATATTTTTCTCTGTAAGTAGAGTTTGTATGATAACAATGCGTATCTAAAACGGAAACTGTGTTATTTTCTTTCTACATGGCTTCATTTATTTAGGTATACTTGTTTTGTTTAACTGCTGATAGTTTAACAACCTGGTAAGATTATTGTTGGGATTATACTGTATTAGTAATGTCTAAAAGATGGCTAACAATTCAAGGTTATAGACCGACCGACTTAATTATTGCCATGTTTTGTCTTGTGGTTGGGATTTCATGTTGAATTGCTAAATAATTTCTTGTCTTTAAAAATTCTTTCTGTATTAATTTATAATTGCGTAGCTATCTATTAAACTTCATGAACTTTTTTAGGTACCGGTATTGTTGAAAATTTTTCTCTGTAGCTTTGTCGAATCATTTGAAAGTGGAAGCAAAATTAGACATTTTGTGTTGATAGCTTCTGAACTAATTATAGCACTAAAATAGAGCTTAGCGTATTTCTCAAACAACATCGCAAAATTTTGATTCAACAGGAAAAATTCAATCGTGGGAATATACTCAATTATTGTCAAATGTACATAATATCTCTGATAAAGAATACTTTCTAATGCAAGAAGTCCTCATACAAACCTCATTTTCTCATTGCAGGAACTACAAAAGAAACAAAGCAGAAGTGAGACCACTGACCGATGTTCTTTTTCAACAAGCACAACAAATGAAATCAGATGGCATGTCTGTAAGAGAAATCGGTAGAGTTCCTGGGTTCGATGAATCAACAGTTCGTAAAAGATTGAAAGCTGGCAACGGAGTTGGGTCGCTAGGACGTTTCAAACGTGTGTTCACGGCCGAGCAAGAAAAGGAAATCTTACATCTTAAAGACTTGGATGCCCGTTTCTATGGACATACTGTAACGTCACGGCTACTTATTTAACGTGCCTGACGACGTTCTGGTTCTACATTACAATGGTAATGTCAAACCCACAAAAACAATTAAACAAATAAACAAAAGACAATCATTAATAACCTATTTACCTTTTGTCCCAGGGTAAGTGCCATCAGTCGAAGCCCAAGAGATTACATAGGGTAGAACAAATCACACCACATGGTTAGTTCTATATATAATGTAATTTCTATAAAAGAGCACATGCATAAACATTACATCATTGCCCCTTTCATTCATACATTCACTCACGCATTCATATCTCGGCAATCCAATAGACATGAGTAATTAGTACAAAAATAGTTCGGCGGTATATTTAAAGTTAGCTATATTGATTAAAACTGATCTTAATTTGACATTTACTTTTTCTTTTCCGGGAAAACCATGTTCCGGTAGGAGCTTAACCTGTACGACAAAACACTACTCCTTTTATGTTGTTGTAATTGAATGTTAATCTTTATATTGTTACGTTTGAGGTTAACTAGGATCACTGTTATATAATTATATTGACAATTTATAGCGTCGTACAATCTGAATGTTAAATACTTTGGATAAATGAATACTTGGAAGCTGTACGGTTTTACATGTTAAAATTATAGTTGATACAATTTAATCACCGTCTCTTCGAGATTTTTTATGTAATTAAGCGAGTTCATTGGATGTCACGACGGGGCGAACGAAGCGTATCCATTTTCACGTCCATTCCGGCTTACCTTTGTCGGCTCTGACTGAAGTCCTCGTGGTGGAGACGTGGATGCTTGGCGGCGTGGTCAATAGCTGGCTTCCGGGCGATAAGATTGGATTTCCGCATCTTCAAGGGTGGCAACTGGGTCGGACGCTCCCCTTAGCGGGGCCTTTCGCTGTCTCTACTCCATCTTGATAGTAAACAACCACGTGCGAAATAAACACAACACGGAACGGTGCGACACACAAAGCGGATACTTTACGCGGGTGGTTCGCGAGAGATTGTGCACGATAACACGTCGAAGAAAATCTGAGTAAAACTGTGTCTGCCGCTTCTCTGCGCGTCTATTTATTTGCTATTCAAAAGGTTCGTTACGGTACCCTCTCTTGCCAAGCGTTGGTAAATCGTCCTCAAGTCGTAGCCTCTTGTCCTGCTATCTTCGCCCGTATATTTGGAGTTCTTTGACCCTTCTCCAAAAGCACCTCGAAGAGAGGTTACCCAAAGACCGGGCCCATTGTAACCTGCACGTTCGTTCCGAAGAGAGTGCCAGGGAGTCTGTTATTGTTGTCCAGTCTCGTTGTTTAATCTTTAATATCTGGCTTAATTCATCTCCTATCAAATTCTGCTTTTGGGATTTTGTCGATTATAATCTGCTGCTGCGCCGTCTTAAATTTCAGGTGAATCTGATCATTGGTACTAAAGTTGTATTTTATGTTTTTTTAGCCCGAGGATCGGCCTCTCCTCTCGGGAAACAGGCTAGTCCTCCGCGCTCCGCCGTCCAACTCTCGGTGTACAGCCACCATCCAATACATGTTATTGCTTATTACGGCGATTAATTGATTTACCTGATAATTAGCAAGATTTTATCGTTATAATACATTGAAGTCTCTACGCTTCCTTGCCTATGAATATGCAGAAAGAAATGGAATCACGCATTCCTTTTCAAAGGAATCGAAGTTAGCTGGCAGAGACTGGACAAGGTAGTTTATGAAGAGGAATCATCTCTCTCTGAGAACTCCGAGAAAGACAAGTGTGGGATTCCAACAGGCAACAATTGACCCAATATTTTCAAAATTTGAATCAGATTCTGGAGAATACCACTTTCCACCAAACCGTCCCAAATAAATTACCTAAACATGTTGCTCCAAAAGGTAAACGAGAAGTGTCAAAAAATGTGTCAGCTGACAGAGGAAAAACAATTACAGTTGCTTGTGTGACAGGACATCACGTCCCACCATTTTTCATATTTTCACGAAAAAGAAACAATCCGCTTCTTCTGAAAGATGGGTCAATCGGTTCTGCAATGGCTGTGACAGATTCTGGTTATATGAATGTGGAAACATTTTTAGTTTATCTAGACCATTTTAGAAAACACACTAACCCCTCTGTAGAAGCCCCAGTTTTGCTTATTTGGGATAATCACATATCGCAGGTTTCCCTCCAGGCTATTACTTCGGCTAAGAAACGCAACATACACATGGTTAGTATTCCTCCTCATAGCAGCCACCGAACCCAACCCTTGGATCGTGCTTTCTTTAGGCCATTGACAGCTTATTATGATGATTTATGCGACAATTGGATCACATCGAATCCTGGTCAGCTATTAACTGCAGGGACGTCGTTAGGGAGGGGCACGCGGGGGCACTGGCCCCGGCAAACGTCCACGTGGCCCCGGGAAACTGTTCTGTATTTGCTGGAACTTTTACTTGGATGACAAATATTGCAAAATAATTCGTCAGTAAATTTTGCTTGCAGTTTGAACCACGTCTCCAATTTTCAGTAGTACGAACCCAAGCAAGGTATTTCTTTCTTATTTCCCTGTTTCTTGCTTGTTGAACACAAACAGATGTATTGGGAGGGGATGCAGTTAATGGTTTTGTGGTCCGCCCCGGTCAGAGAAATCTGAGACCTATTGAAAATGCACTTTTCCTCCCTGCTGCACACCAGATCCAGGATCCCCCCAAAACCCGCACTTTCTCTTCTCTGGCCCTGCACTGGCACCATGGGCGCCGAAAGGACAACACAAACAGGAGGATTTAGTTACAGGTGGCTAGAACTTTCTGGGTTAATTATTTTATGGTTCAGAAAAGATATCCCCATGAGTTTCAAATTTCAAGAACAGAATTCTATTGCTTGTCCCTTTTTCGGCGCGGGAATGAATGACATAGCGGTTCTTCTCACATGCACTCAACCTCCTACTAATGTCCTGCCCTGCAAAGGAGGGGAAAGGCCACTTTCTGAAAATTCATCGAAACATCGAAGCGGTCGGTTCATTTGTTGATTTGGTAGACAGTTGATACGAGGGTCACAATTTATATTTTGAGCCTTGGCACCAGTGATTGAAGTTAGGCGCGATTTGACGTTTGCACGCAATCGTCTGGCATTATTGACCATAACGTACTTCAAATGTTTTGTCAATAGCTTCATTTGTGTTGTTTATGTTGCCTTGGAGATTGCGCGACAACAATAAAATGGAATTATCTCGTGAACATTTTCGTGCGATGATATTTTACGATTTTCGACGTGGATTATCAAGACAAGAGTGCATCGATCAACTTACTTCCACATTTGGCGATGAAGCCCCATCCTTTGCCACTGTGAAACGCTGGTATAACGAATTTAATCGTGGCCGCCATTCGCTCACCGACGAGATTCGCGAAGGTCGTCCAAAATCAGTTGTTGTTCAAGAAAACATTGATGCTGTGCAAAACCTAATACTGCAAGATCGTCATGTGACATACTGTGAGATTGAGGCAACCATAGGCATTAGTTCCACCAGCATATATAAAATATTACATGATCATTTAGCTGTGAGAAAGGTATGTTCTCGTTGGATCCCACACAATTTGACAAGAACTCAAAAAGACGCTCGGTCAATTGGTGCAAACAAATGCTCAATAAATACAAACCTGATGCTTCAAAAGACGTATATAAGATTGTAACAGGAGACGAATCATGGATATATGCATATGAGTCGGAACGTAAACAGCAGTCGACTGTATGGGTGTTTCAAGATGAATACAATCCAACAAAAGTTGTTCGCGCTCGAAGCACATTGAAACAAATGGTCGCCTGTTTTTTCTGGAAAACTGGTCATGTGGCAACTGTGCCTTTAGAGGAACGTAGAACGGTCAACTCTGAATGGTACACAACAATTTGTTTGCCAGAGGTCTTCGGTCAAATACGGAAAACAAACAAACGCCGTCGGATCATTCTTCATCAAGACAATGCCAGCTGTCATACATCTCGTCTAACAACCGACTTTATGAACAGTCAAAAAATCGAATTGATGGGTCATCCTCCGTACAGTCCTGATTTGGCACCCAATGACTTCTTCTTGTTCCCGAATGTCAAGAATAAATTGCGTGGACAACGATTTTCGTCGGCGGAAGACGACGTTGATGCGTTCAAAAACCATATTATGGAGGTGTCTCAAGAAGATTGGAAAAACTGCTTTGACAAATGGTTCGAACGAATGCAAAAGTGTATTGACCATAAAGGAGAATACTTCGAAAAACAATAAAGCAGTTTTCAATGCCAAATTCCTGTTTTTTCATTGTTAGGCTCAAAATATAAATAGTGACCCTCGTATCTTGTCAGATAGTTTGAAGTAGGATTTGTGGTCCGAGCGGTAGTAAACGTCTGTAAACGCGAGAAGATAGCATCACGAAGTGTTTGTGATCTCGTTTTCATACATCGCGAGTAAAATGTCAAATGAGAAGCTGCCAGATTGTCTTCCTCTGGAAACAATGGATCAGGATCGACTGATCAACCAAATATCCAACATAATGGCATTCTAAAGGAAAGTCTGACTACTACACAAGATCCTGGGTTCGACTCCCAGGGTGGTTGATCTCATGTATAATGAAAAATAAACCACCTTTCAGTTAAGGAAGGAAACTAGATATGTAGCAATTGGTTTTACAGCCGTCTGCATGCTCTATAAGTATTATGTTACAAAATTTGTATATCTTTCTGACTTTCTGTGATTTCTCTTCATTTAGCCTCCACCTGCAAATGCGGAAGCTGCTGCTGCTTAGGTGGCTATGTTGGCTAGACATACAAATATAATTAATCCCTAGTCATACAGCGAATAATACTTATAATCATGAATTATGGAGCAGCAAATAACTTATCAAGCATTTTCTGTTTCTATTTGTTGTGCAGTGGTTGACAAGGTGCATTATGATGCCAGGGGTCCTGGGTTCGAATCCCGGACTGGGTGTGTGTGTTCTTTATGATGGTCCTCTCATCAATTTCACATCACTCATTTTCACCTTCATCTTCACGATTAGCCAAAAAGTGTCAGAAAAGCGAAGTAAAATAAACCAAATCAATCATTTATATATTTCTATATTACGCCGCTTTTTTACCTCTTGGGTTAAATGCGACGATGAGGATGAATGATGAGCCGAAGGAATGGCGATGGGACAGACATGATACAACCATACTTGTCCAATTCCCGAACCTTGGACCTCTGGTTTCGTAGCGTGTTATACTCAATGGAATTCTTAGGAAGAAAAACTGTAAAAGTGGGGTGAAAGAAGCAAAGTTGTACGCTGCATAAAATGACATGTTTAGTTCTTCAAAAACCTTCCAATTATCGAGTTCGTGTTTTAAGTTCACTGTATGCACAGCAAGGCTAATCGGGGATCCAAACCGCTATGAGCATCCACCGGGTATCGAACCCGGAACCCCTTGATTACGAGGCGATGATGCTACCATGCGCCACCGAGGAGGCCCTTGGTCCTTTTCTTTCAAAAACTAAAAGACTATATATATATATATATAATATATGTATACAGTATAGGCCTATAAGTTTGTTAATTTATAATTGTTTGATAGAAAAAATCTTACGTTTGGGCCCCCCCAAAGTGATCAACCTAGCTACGTCCCTGATTAACTGAGTACCACATAGCAGGTATATTTAGTCGAGCATTCGAGAAAACAGCCACAGTAGAAAAAGCCACTCAAGGATTTCGAGTGACTGGAATTCATCCATTGGATATCAATATTTTTACTGATGAAGATTTTTTACCAGCCTCAGTAACAGAACAAGAACATGAAATTGATACTGTTGATCTTGAAGATCCTGACCTGCGTGGAAGAATTTGCTTTGAAGACAGTCTGCCTGAAAACTCTCAGTCTGCTCTTGTAGAAACAAGGAATGATGAGTCCAGCAACGTGGTTGCTCTAGGAAATCCTACTCCTGTCCCTTCCTCTTCCGTTGATAGGACAAGCAACAGACCTGCACTGCAAAATCTTCCACCTGGGACTTCTAGTTCTCGTCAGTCATCAGTCTCTCCCCATGATATTATTCCACTCCCGAAATTAAATATTAGAAGAAAACGTACCGGAAGAGGCCTAAAATCTACTCTTCTCACTTCGACACCACACAAGGAACAACTTGAAGCACTACGACAGGGAACAGTAGATCACGAGAAGACCCGAAGAAAAGAGTTGAAGAAATTGTGTCGTCGTCTGAATCAGAATCCCAATTTTCCCTTCATGAAAGCGGCAACGATTCTGCATTTGTAGTAACCAGCGATGAATCAGACTGTGACAACATTCAGCTGAACTTCTACCCGGTGACTTCGTTGTAGTCAAAGTGTATGGAAAAACGAAATCATCATTCCGTTTGTACGTGGCTAAAATCATTGAACTTGACGTTGATGGCTACATCGGTGTCTTTTACAAAAGGGCTCCGCAAACTATGAGATTCAAGGAAACGGATGAACGATCGTTCTTTCATAAAGACGATGTTGTGAGAAAATTGTCCACCACACCGATTCAAAGCAGTTCTACTCGATTCAAAGACATGATAGGTTTTAAGACTGATCTGAGTGATTTGTTTTTATTCTAAAGTTATTTGAGTTTAATTTCTAAAGTTATTGAAATCTTGGGATACCTACTTGTCAATTTAATATGAGTGACTATGAGTTCTATGGTTATCATAATTCAGTTTAAAACAGTAAATATAGCAAAAATTATTGTAATAATTTTGTTCTTGCTGTGTGGGGCAAGAATCCGCAACATAGGACACCTGCGGATTTTTGCCCCATGCTATGGGGCAAAGGTCCGAATTTGCTTATGTCGATAATTTTAGCTGTATAAATAAGGTATCCATTTATGACATTTTGAGATTAAAAACTTAAGACCAAAAATCGACAAAAAATCAAACTTAAAAACTGCGGACCTTTACGCCCACCTACCCTATATATATATATATATATATATATCTATATATATATATAATATTTGGATTAAGTTTAATGTTTTAAATGTATTGTACTGTAGTAATTTAAATATTTTAAATTGGCTTTGTTGGTATTATTAGGTGAATCATAAACTACTTTGAAGTTTAAACACTCAAATTCGAAATTATGTGAAACGAATATTTTTTTACTTTCCCGTTTCCCCACTCACGACCGGATCAAGAAAGTGTGGGGCGTTACCCCCACACCCCCTATACGCCTTCATGGTGTGGTGCTATGCACAGGGGAGCACTTTACCTTTTTTGTTTCATAAATATTCTTGGAACGTCTTGAAGTCTGAAGACCGACTCGAAAACGACATAATATATTCGTAAAATTTCGACGTCGATGTCCTATCGAGAGTAATTTCTATTTCTTTCGCTGCTGCATTATTCATAAGGAGCCAGAAATAGCTCAGCTGTTTCTCCGGAACTCGAAAAGGTGAAGGCGGATTTCCCACTCCAGTTCGACAGCATCAAGGAAAGTGTGGGTGGCCCGTGTATTGGATTTTGTACCTTTACATGACGTCACTAGGTCGCCAAAGTGAAGCAAATGGTTTTGGCACGCAAACGAAGATGTGTCCGGAAGCGAACATATTGTGCAAAACGAACTCGTTCTGAATGTAAACAGACCCATATTGCCTGTACGAAGAAAACAAGAAGAAAGCAGGGAAGGAGGGTACAAGATATTTGATTATTTTGATTAGTTATTAAGGGCATTCTTCCACAATAAACATTGCATTGATAGACAATAGGTCTCTGCTTTAAGGTCGAAATTCCCGTACCAAGTATTCTTTGGAAATGATGAGAAAAGTGGGTAGGTAGCCAGACAGGAGTAAAGAGCTATCAGGAAGTGAATAGTATATAATACCTTAGCGCAGCATTTGCGCTTCACGTCACATTAGGTCATGAAGAGGCGAAGGTGACGTGTATATAATTTAGAATTCAAGAACAACAACTGTAAAGTACCTTGCTCCGGGCGGTATAAAAAGTTATGTATGTATGTCACAACGTTTTCTCTGGGTTCTTGTTGCGGGAGTAGCGCTACTACCTGCGTTTCTGCTACAACCAACGTGGATTGCAGCAATCATGAATTTATTTCGCGAGTTGTTTGAATTTTTGTTTTTGTTACCTACTGTATTAATCGGATTGCATTCCCCACACGCTAGTGCTCAAACATCGGAATTACTGAAACAGCATAGGGTAAGTTAACTAACATAAATAAATGTAGAAGTTTTTAGCTTTCGAAATATTTCCATGAATTGTTAGTTTATTTATTCATTGTTATTTGAATGGAAACTTTAAAAACGGAGATACTTTTCCGTACAATGTCCTGAATGTTAATGAAATCTAAAGCAATTGAATGCAAATGGTCCACTTTGGAACCTGGAAATAAACTTATTATGTGTCACGTAATTGTTAGTAACAGGTAGATTGTTGAACAAAGGCTTGATGATAAATTTGATACTGCACTTCCACTTATTAATACTCTGGAGTGAGGCAGCCACTGATGCATTTTGTGAAACGGCCCAAGTTCCTTTTGTGTTTTTGTGAATTCATCACGATACGAATGCCATATTGGTACTAGTTTACTATCCTTCGGAGAGATTTCTTCATTTCTACAGAAGAAACTACAGTAAATGTTTACTATCCTTCGGACACCTGTGGGGCTATGCGTCAATGGTTCGTGGGGCTATGCGAGAATGGTGTGTGGGGGCTACGAATATTTTTTTCGAAACCAATTTTTAACTATTGTAACCTATACGTGACCCTACCTAACCTAACCTTACCGGAAATGGTTCATGGGGCTATGTACGAAATCTGTCCGAAGGATAGTAAACAAGTACCGAAAGGACTTACCTTAATAAGTGACTATAGCACCCAAAAGTACTTTTCCACAACAGCAGCTATAATTGTACGGGAGCGAATGTAGAATATAGAAAATATCTCCAATTTCGTTATTATTTGGTGTACTATCTAAATTTGGCCTTCTAATCAAGAATCTGTTGTTAAAATGCGGGAGTCACGTGTGGAAATCGTGAAAATGCTGATGTAAGTTGAATTTTTTTTTTTTAAAGCTGTATCGCATTGTTTTACGAACACAATTTGAACTAAGTTTGCTTAACCTAACCTTACCTTACCGGAAATGGTTCATGGGCTATCCACGAATGATTCGTGGGGCTATCCGTCAGTGGTTTGTGTGGCTACCAGTGCATGGTTCGTGCGGCTACCCGTTCATAATGTAATGATCAGAAGGCCAAAATTAGTTAATCTATCAAATATTAACGAAATTCAAGATACTTTCTTACCCTAACCTTACCGTAAAAGTTTCGTGGCGATATCGGTTAAATCTTTTCCCAATGAGCACATATTGTAAGAAAGGTATAATTTAACAATACAGGGAATTTATCCAATTCGTTTGAAATTTGGGATACTTACTAATTTGGGCCTCGTAATCACGAATCTGCACTTAAAATTTGGCGCTTATTTGGGAGCAGGTGAATCCAGCCAATTTCTAACATGCCTTTAACAGGGACTCTATAGAGGGAGCCGGAGCATAGCGGAGTGGAGGCGGGGCCGCATTAGCGGTTGGGGGTGCTAGGTCAATTACCCCATGGGCGGAGCCCGGAATCGGTGGGAAATTTGGAAATCGAGGGTGTAGAAATAAGAACTTAATTTAGATTATTTTGCTATTTCGACGTGTGAGCGCCAAATTTTAACTGCAGATTTGTGATTAGGGGGTCAAAATTAGTGAGTATGCTGAATTTCAAACAAAATGGAGTAATTCCCGGTATTGTAAAATCTCTCCAACACTGTTGCCAAACCTAGCTCTAATCAAAGTCCGAATTCCACATGCTCTCCTACCTAACGAAGCAACAACTAATGCTCTGCAAGTAACGAAGGAACAGTGTGGCAATGCTGTAGACAGTGCAACGAATGCCGGACGTCACTTGTTCATATCATCAAACATTGTTGTTATGTTTATGTATGGAGAATGATTGCGGTAATGAAGAACGTAATTTTGCAACATATAATTTTTACAGTTTTTACACGTGACCCCCAAATCTTAACTCCAGATATGTTACCAGGACTGCATATTAGTGAGTATAAGAAGAAGTAAAGGAATTGGAGACATTCTCTATATTCTACATTCATACCATTTTACGTAGTTAGATTTGGTACTGGTAGTTATTTTCGGTGTGTTCTTTCGCTATTTTAGTGTACATACAAACTGTTTTTACTAACAGAAAGCGGCAAAAGTTCTCCGAAATTGCAGGTTTTAACTTAAGTGGGCCATTCTTTTGTATCAAATATCCCCGTTATTTCTGCTTTCCTTAAGCTGGAACCACTTATGCATTACGTAAAGCATTGAAATCTGCCGATTAAAAAAAAATTGACGTAATTCTCGAGGGGGTACAGTGGTTAAACTGCCCCCTAACAGAGATCGTAAACCATTCTTTAATTTAGATGACAAATGGACTCTTAAGTAGCAAAATATTAATGACTTATTTTCTTGTAGTTTACGGTTGTTACAAGCATAAGAAAACAGTTTTTCGTTGTGACGTTTCAGGAGAACACACGCTCCCTTCAAAATCAAATTACTAATAGTTATCAAAGTTAAATGTTTATTGTGTGGAATAAATGTAAATTATTTTGAATTTCATATTTTTGTTTTTTCAGACCAATCATCAAGGCCAATCTTTGTCAGATGAGCAAGTAGCCAGCATCTCTAATCTATCCAATCGAGATGGGTTTGAAGATGTCTTGGACAGGATACTAATACCTCGGGTCGTTGGAACAGAAAATCATGAAAAAGTTAAACAGGTACACCTTTATTTTTTTTTCTTTGTTAAAATGTTATATCATAGATATGGTCTATGAAATGATGTGTAACATTGACGTGTTGTGTATCACTTATAAAAATGTAAAATTATCTCCGGGTTAGGCAGAGTTTATAAGAATGTAAAACTTTTATGCATGTGTCCCATTTTAAACCTAACCTCATATTATTTTATTGCTTTGAATATGGCAAAGAATTTTGGAACAATCCCAAAACAAATACAAGATAAGAAAGAAGCTTCATGAAATTAGTTTTGGTACTAATCTGATATTCCAGACAGATTTCTTCATTTTTACAGAAGAAACTACTTACGGTAATAAGTTCTGTAGCATTGTCTAACATCTGGAAGGTGTTTTGTGTGATGTGGGAATGTTTCATAGCGGAAATTCAACCATTGACGCATAGCCCCACGAACCATTCATACATAGCCCCACGAACCATTTCCGGTAAGGTTAGGTTAGGTAGGGTCACGTATAGGTTACAATAGTTAAAAATTGGTTTCGAAAAATATTCATAGCCCCACACACCATTCTCGCATAGCCCCACGAACCATTGACACATAGCCCCGCAAACCATTTGCGGAAACGTACGTTCTTCAGTTACAAAAACACTTTTTTTTTTTTTTTTAAAAAAAATTGCAATTACTTTGATCAAAAAAACTTGAATACACATTAAAGAATGTTCCGCGAAGCAATAGGTAAGTACAAATGTCAAAAATTGACAAAACGAGGAAGTTATAGGTGTCCGGGGAATATCAGATTTTTACCAAATATTTTAAGGCATGAAGATTTTTAGAATTTGTCAAAGATATTTTACTCATATCTCCTATATTACCCATAGTGCACTTGCTTAAGTGTCATAGATTACAATAATGTTTTTTTATTGCATTTCATGATTTGACAGATTTTGTCGTTCCTGTATTTTTTATTGCAAGTACTATATTTTTCGAACCACAAGTTGTACTTTTGCCAGACCCTGTGGCCGAGTGGTTCGCACATTGCACTGCGACGCCAAGGGTCCCGGGTTCGAATCCTGCTCGGGCTTGGTTGTTTGTGAATGTCCATTCATCAATTTCATCACTCATCCCCATCTTCGCAAATTAGCCAAGAGGCACAAAATGCAAAGTAAAATTAACTAAATCAATCAACAAGATGTACTCTTGAATTTTGAAATGAAGATTTAGAATGAAATGCACACACACACACACACACACACACACATACAGTTAGAAAATTTTCAAATTAAGTTCTAACAAATTTTAAGGAAACAGAGTTTGCTTGTGGAAATTTCCCTTACCTTTTTTTTTAAAAAAAATAATAATTTATAGGGTATGTATTTTTAATGTTTGTGTGTTTTCTGCATCATGTGTATTATTAATTGAGAATAATAAAACTTGCCATTATAAATTGTTTCACTGTTGGTAGCCAAATTTGAAAATTGTCAACGATATGGTAGATTTGACCATATATTAGAATGTATTGCATAGTTATTTATGCTATTACCGGTTGAGCCTTCTTTATATATAATGGATAAAAGAAAGGAGGGCCAATAGGGCTAAATAAAAAGCAAAGAAGGAGAAAGGATACACTCACCAGACAGTGAAAAAATTTGAATTTTCATTGCATCTTCAGAGTAAGAAGAGAAGACTGAACCGGATGTTGGAGACCTGCAGAGTTGCCAGATCTCGATCGAAGCAGAAGTAGTGCGTAAAACTGAAAAAAACACTGTTTTGTCACCAGGCTCGTCAACAACTGTGAGTGGGTGGGTGCAGTGGGGTGGGTTGGGGAGGGGGTGGGATAAGGTGGGGAAGTTACTGGGTGGCCTTGTTCAGTCCAGGTGGAGTGGTTGCACTCATGGCTGATGTATAAGCCCTCTCCCATCTTTTGCGAACAGAGGTGTTAGGTTAGGTTAGGTGTTATCAGGTTGGGGTAGAAGATGGATAATCGCTACCTGGAAGCAGTCGTTGAAAGGGAAATTGTGGTGGTTGGTCGCCGTCTGCACCTGGAGGGTGTGTGAGGTAATGAGAATAGGGCAGGTTTAGCACCTAGGGTGGTTGCATTTATACGCAGGGGGATGTTGGTTGTGTGGTGAAGGAGTGTTGTGGACGACGATGTTTTGGAGGTTCGGGGGGCATTTGAAAGCCATTCTGGGCTTGTCGGGAAATATGTTTTTGGTTTCAGGATCATTGTGGAGAATTGGGAGAAGAGAGTGTAGTGTGTGCCTGATTTTGTTGAGGTGGGGATGATATTGGGTGATGAGTGCAGGTTTCTTGGTGGTAGTGGTGTGTGAAACAGCTCGCGATATTTGTTTGATGACCAGGGTGGAGGGGTATCCTGGATTGACCAGGGCAGAGGAAGTTATAATTCTGGTGAGTGAAGTGTTACGGCGCTGTCCCCTGAGGGCCAGGGAGAATGGAATGGCTTTTTTGGTATGGAACGGGTGGGAGCTGGAGAAGTGTAAGTATTGCATGTGGTTGGTGTGTTTTATGTGGGTAGAGGTTTTCAGATGTCCTCCCTCGATGTGCACGTCCACATCCAAGTAGGTGATCTGGTTGGGGTAGTGGGTCCAGGTGAACTTTATGGAACTGAAGTGATTAAGTTGGTCCAGGAAAGCTGATAAGGAAGGTTCTCCATGTGTCCAGAGCATGAAGATGTCGTCGATGAAGCTGAACCAGAGGAGGGGTTTGAGGGATTGGGTGTCCAGTAACTCATGCTCAAGTTTGCCCATGAGAAGGTTTGTGTGGGATGAGGCCATTCTGGTACCCATGACTGTACCTTGGATCTGTAGCAAATGTTTGTTTTCAAAGGTGAAATTGTTACATGTGAGGACAAGGTGGGTCAGGAAGTTGGTACTGGGGTTATTAGGTTTGGGTCTGCTATTGAGGTAGAATTCTATGGAGCGGAGGCCATACCAAAATGAATATCCATTACGCTTCTTTTTCACTTTCACTCAAAATGTTACACTTCTTGAATTGAAGATACGAGAAGCAGTTTTCCCTGCTCACAACATTCAGTAGAGGGTATTTACCCTTGTAACCTCACGTTTGATGGAAACTGAATTCCATTAGCTATGACGGATCTTTTGACGATAAGACAGTAAAATTTTGGACAGTATTTTTGAAGAAAAATGCGCATCTTATGGTTTGAAATATCCAGTAGAAAGTACATTATTGCAGAAATGCGATGATTAGAACACTACATTTTATAAGTAGCTTCGCTACAGCTACGGCTACTCTTCCAAAATGTAGCTTCGCTACAGCTACATTTACTAGAAAGTAGCTCGCTATGCTATTCCTGTTCGATACTCGCTACTTTTGCGCTACTTCTGTATTAAAAACTTAAAACAACCCTATGGCTATTCAAAAGAAGCCCTAGTATGATAGTTGTACATACAGAAAAATAGATTCTGTTATTTATTGCCATGATTCCCTTCATTCTATGTATAATTTTTATAGCAGTGTTACTTCAGTTACATATTTTTACTAAAGTGTTTGAGAATAAAGTACCTTTGTAAGTGGCATATCAATTCAAAAAACTAGGTCTTACACGTATCCATGTTGTTCTTATTGTCATATCAAAAACATTTATGTAACAGACTTCTTTTTAAAATTAATTGGAAGAATATCACATGCTTCAAATGGTATAAATGAGAAACAGGTGGAGCAATGCTTTACGTAAGTTTTTATGTTGGAAATGCTTCCCCGAAGAAACAGTGGAAATTGTAATTGACACATTGTCTTCAAAGGGCCCAGGTTCAATACCCGGCGGAGGGCACATGGTGGTTCGTATCAGTCTCGATCAGCTGATCTGTGCATAAAGTGGACTCAAAACAAATACTAGGAAAGACGCTTAGTTGGGATCCTCCTGCTCCTACATTCCCCACTCTTGCTCATCATTCTTCCTCATTCTCACAATTAGCCAAAAGTGGCAGAAAACGGGCATAGATAAGAACATAAGTAAATAAACAATGCATCCTCATTGCCATGATTAAAAAATGTTACAGAAAAGGGACGCAAACGTAGGAAAAATACATAAATTTGAAAACTGTGTATTTTAACAAAAGAAAATTGTCATTTCTGCAGGAAAGTCAATAACTCGTACATTCTTTTACAATATGATAAAATATATTGAGGAAACTGATGTGCAAACCCGTGTGTTCTAAACATATTGCAATTTTAAAATTCGCGAACAGGCACTATAACGAAAATAATTGTAATTTCAGAAACATTATCATTCTTGTAACAATAATTTCTTGCTGGTGTGATCCTATACACTGACGATGATCAATGCTGTTAACGTACTGAACCATTGATTGCTGGCAGTATTGCTTTGTCAGATTAGTAGAAAATGAATCGCTCGTTTTTGCACTGTAAGTTTTGTTTTACACAGTAATTATCGATATTTTGCTGTTACCCCATCGATATCCACAGGATTTGTTCCAGGGGTGGCACAAACGTGGCATTCTTTCCTGGCGGTGTATCAAATGAGGCATGATTCTCCACAAAATAGTGATGCAGATAAAAGAAATGGCTATTAGCCAGAATATATTCATATATGCCAGTTAGTTATCTGGATATTACAATTATTCAGATGCTAATGAAATAAATTACGCAGATATTTATAACCTGTGATCTAAAGATATTTATAATTTAGATTATCTGTATTTCCATGTAATGGACTTTGTCTTTTTGAGTCTCTTGCAAAAGTAAGCAATATTATCGTTTATTTTTGACGCCGTTGCCACTTTCAAAAATTTCCTCAAAATGCTGAGAAAAATGTAGCTGTAGTGAAATTTTCGCTACAACTACAGGAATTTTGTATCTTTGCTACAGCTACAACTACAATTTTAAAAATGTAGTGCTGCGATAGCTATCGCTACAAATTTTGTAGCTAGCTACAGTAGCGACACTACAAGTAGCATACTACTTTCGACCACTGCAGAATTGTTAGTTAATGTTAAACCAATACTGTTACGTGTGTTCTGTATGAATTAAAATTTATTCAGAATCGTTATAAACATTAGAAGAAAATTGTTGTAAATATTGCATCGCAACTAAAGGAAAGCAGACCTGTGATGGTCTGGTTGGTAGGATGCCTAACTGCCACCGGGAGCCCCAGGTTCAATTCCTGGGGTGGGTGATCTAAGGTTGGAAGTTTTCCGACCTTGTCTCAGCATATAACGGCTCCAGGGCTCACCCAGCCTTAAATCAATAGGTAACTCCAGGGTACGCATCCAGAGCATGGTCCTGATCACATCAACTCGCAGCGAACTTTATCTTACCATACCTAAAGGAAATCGGTATGTGTGGAAAAGATTTGAGTGATCTTTCCCTGGATAGGGACAGGTGAAAGGTTTATGTTCCGCTAGCCATAAACCTTTGGGTTTAAGAATACTAGAGAGTTTGTTAGTTTTTATATTACTTTGCAACCAAACTACATCAATCTACAAGAGTGTTTGTTACTTAATAGTATGTTTACATTTTGCTGTGAGGTAATCAAATTGTTGATTCCACTATTAACCTTTTGAAATAAAACAATCCCAAATATCTTTGAATTTCAGCATACCTGTGGTGTTAAATTATGAAGTTATTTCTATTTCCTCTGTGTATTAGCAGTATATAGCAGATGCGATGAGCAACTTGCATTGGGATGTGGAGCAAGATGAATTTGAAGACAACACACCGTATGGCCGATTGAAATTTACCAATGTCATTGCTACGTTGAATCCAAAAGCAAGCAGATTCCTTGTCTTAGCCTGCCACTATGACTCAAAGTTGATGCGGGAAGGCACGTTCGTCGGGGCAACTGACTCTGCTGTTCCATGCGCAATGATGATTAACCTTGCGCAAGTCATGCAGAAAGAATTGGATTCAATACGGGATAAGGTATGTTTGATATGCTCTGATTTCTGCAGGTAACTGTGGATGCGTTGTTGCTTATACAGGTTGATTCACTCGCTCTCGGCCGATGATTTTCACTTATAAAGATCAAACTGTTGGTCATAATGTTATGAAATTTGCTACCGACATACCTTAGTGTATGAGAAGCACGGTGACATCATTGGAGAAGGTGCCATGGTCTTTCTAAGTACTGTCCCAGAATACCTGGCTTTGGGCTGCTGGGAATCCTTACACTATGCACCAAACACCTCTCCATCATGAAAAAATGAAGTGTGTTTAGTGGATTTCTTCGTATGGGGCATGCTAAAACAGGGTGTCGGCCAGTCAAAAAAGTCAAGAAATCAACAGGTAGGTTTACATTTTATTCCAATTTGTTTGTGAGGAATTACATTCTTGTATGCATGAAGTTTTGTAAAAATATTAAAGTAATGTGACCAATTTCCATCCAGGATGAAGTATGAAGCATTAATTTTTCATGCATTATAAATTTCATTGTTCGAATACAATCTAAGTTGTCATCTTAACCGGTCTTCTCGTAGGGAATTTTCATTGAATTAAAATATGTATTTTCTTAATTTCCAAGTATACCTAATTAGGGGGCGATTTGTTAAGAAATATGAAAAATAGGTCAAGAAAAGTCGGAAGAATTTCGGATTTGTTATTTTGGTAGACACCCTGTGAAAGGAAATGTCTATCACAACAAGCCACAGACTATCATGGAGCTGCAAGACAGCATTTGGCGGGAAATTGATGCTGTGACTCACGATGTGTTGGTGGCTACCTTCTGTAACATATAGAGGCATGGGCAGACATGCATTGATGCTATAGTGGAATCACAAGCAAAAAAACCTGCACAGACCCACGACTCTGTGCACTGTACTCCTGCGTGGATGGAAGGGGGGGGGGTGGGGGGAGAGCATGCTTCCTTATGGCCTGAGCTGAAGGGAAAGGTTCGTTTCCTTGTGGTCGCTCTATAATGGCTACCACTTCCAACACTCCTTGTGACATTACCATGCTTCTCATACACCAAAGTATGTCATTACATTATGACCAATTGATTTTTATGAGGAAAATGTAAGGGAAATAGCAAGTGAAACACACTGTAACTGTTGTAACAATTGCTAGGCATTTTCTTCCTTAAATCTCATTACACTCCATATTTTTTTTATTTGTTGGCTTGTTAAAAAATGTGCTTACTTCCTTGCCAACACAACTTTTGCTGTCTCTGTGGTTAAGTACATTATAAGGTCTACCCATAATTTTGTTACTGAAGCTTCCAGAATAGTCTCTCAACATACAATTCCCCCTTCCTAAAGACACTCTCACAACATATAACCCCTTATATCTGACACTACTATCACACAGTTCCTGTAACGTGCAGGAATGTGTCTATATGTATTCTTTGAACCAAAAAAAGCTACGGGGAAGTGAAAGCGGAGGAACCGATATTCCTTGGAAAAGATGTTCTGGTCTTTTTAGGTAAAAAGGTAAAAGGTAAAGTGCTCCCCTGTGCACAGCACCACGCCATGAAGGCGTATAGGGGGTGTGGGGGTAACGCCCCATACTTTCTTGATCCGGTCGTGAGTGGGGGTGATGTGATCAGCATCACGCCCCTGACCGCCTTTACCCCCCAGGGTTTCCCCCAGGTACCCATGTTATTCGACGCTGGGTGGGCGCCGGGGCCGCTTCCATCGTTAGAAAAGTTCCCGGATTTGAACCGGCCGGGGATCGAACCCGGGACCTTGAGCATGGTAGTCAGACGCGTTACCGACTGAGCCACCGCGGCCACGGTCTTTTTAGGTACCAGAACATAACCTTCGAATGTATGCGGGTGGAGGCTGGCATCTTCTGAGGGTCCCCCCCTGTTTCGTTTGTTACTGAAGGTAATGTTACGGTTCAAATCAGCAGGGGGTTTCTTTGTTCCCTCCAAAAATTGGTGACTAACTTTCAGTGAAAAGGTCTCGGTAAAGCCAGGGGATTCTTTTATACTCTAGGATTGAGTACTGAAAATGCATTCCACATTTTTTTCTCAACTGATGTCTTTTTGGGGAATATTTCACATCGAAATGCCATTTTATTGTCAGCAATGTTGAATAAACTTGATTTGTTTGATAACAGGGTCATTCCACAGAATTTCATCACAAGGTGGTTGCTCGACCATTTTTGATTTTCTTCATATTTAGTATGTTGAACCCCTTGGAAAAGAGAAGTCAAAAACAGGTTTTAAATTTTTTTATCTGTTGTGGTTTTTAAGTTACAGGGTGTCGAAAATCGCAAAATTGCGCAATTTCACGAAAAATCAGCTTTTGCAAAATATTTAATATCTTCATAACGAATGAAGATATTTTAAAAATTCCAAGTTTATTGGAATCTGCATATCTTGCAGTACTAAAAAAGTTACCTGGCTAAGTTTTGTAATAAAAAGCAACCTATGATCAGTTTATCGGAAATATCAGAACAAATTGTGTAAAATCGCTGAGTTTTGGTTTTTTTTATTATGAAAGGGGGGCAGATAACATGTTAATTTTATTTTTATGTTGTAGTAGTATGTTAGTTAATTATTTTCCTGTAGTTTACGGTTATTACAAGCATAAGAAAACAGTTTTTTCTTTGTGACGTTTCAGGAGAACACACGCTCCTTTCATCAGACATTTATTTTCATTTTGACTAAAGATACAGTTATAACAATGGTTAGTAATTTTTAAACAAAAAGAATCCGTTATATAATGGATGTTGTCAATAAATGTCTGATGAAAGGAGCGTGTGTTCTCCTGAAACGTCACAAAGAAAAAACTGTTTTCTTATGCTTGTAATAACCGTAAACTACAGGAAAATAATTCTATCATGCAAGCAATGCGTACATACAAGAAAAACTATGTTAGTTAATTTACCCTAAAAATAAGCAAGTTGTTAACTGCTCCCCTTTCTGAGATACAAGAGCTTAAATATCGGAAAATTAGCAAAAACCAGGTTTTTGACCCCCCTGTAACTCAAAAGGGGGAGCAGGTAGGATTACCAAATTTTGAAGATGCTTCATATGAGTGAGCATGTTAAAAATCTCAAAATTTGGTGTTGTTATTCAAACTACTTATGGAGATACAGGCATTTTCCTTTATGACATTTCAACGTCAATTCGTTACATTGCTAGAGAAATAAAACTCAAAAAAATTTGTTAAAGTACAAATATTTTTATTTTTTATTCTGCTCTGACACAAAGACAACATATAATATGATGAGTAGGTAGGCTTAGTTGTGTACACAATTGTGATAAGCCATAACTAATGGTAAAAACAATGTATATTTCCTCATTAACAAAGTAGGGGGCTATTATTTCATGGTCTTGCATTTAAGCAACTCTCAATTGCTTCACTCATCTCTGGTTGGATGTTATGTACTCTTCCTGTAGGTGCTGCTACCTCTAATGGTGATAAATCCTTCAAAATGTTTTTTGATTTTACCCACACATAGTCATCCTTGGATAATTTGAAACTTGTACTTGGACCACAAGGATGAAAAAAGTGTACATGGAAGTCCTGTTCATGTTCACATATATCTTTGACGGCTCCCAGCCACCACTTTCCATCATAAATACATGCCACATGGCTGCCTATTTTAACAGACTCAAATAATACACTGGTGTCCAAAATTAAGGTGACAAAGGGAAAAAGTGGGAAAAGTCGCAAATACGTGCATGAAAATGGACAACACTTTCGGGAAATATGCAACACCTCGCAACACTTCTATCGAAACACTCCAGGGAAGGATAGTGCATGACGTCATTGCACAATTGTGGAAAGGGAACAGCTGCGCCGCAGGTGAGCAATTTGCAGACGGCAGAAACCTTGTCAGTAGACAGCTGTAGGTGGGTGAACGAGCATGATGGCTTATCACCAACGTCTGGACGATGCAATGCGATGTCGAGCAATCGATCGAATGGAAGCAGGGCAGTCACAGGCCGACGTGGCAGGGTGGTTGAATGTGTCACGCCAAGTGGTCTCCAGAATGTGGAACCAGTTCCAGAGGACAGGAACCATAACAAGACGACCAGGCCAAGGGAGGCCACGATGGTTAACACCAGGCGATGACCGTTATTTGACAATTACGGCCCGTCGCTATAGAAACAGGACTGCAACTCAGCATTCCCAGGACCTGTATGCTGCGACTGGAGCCTCAATGTCGCGTCAAAATGTGTACAGACGACTCAATGCGGCAGGACTCTTTGCAAGACAACCAGTGGTGTGCATCCCCCTCACCCCCTATCACCGACGCGAGCGATACATGTGGTGTCGCGAACATGGACAATGGACCCAAGAACAGTGGTCACCTGTGCTCTTCACAGATGAATCGCGCTTCAGTCTCCACAGTGACTCGCGGCGAATGTGTGTATGGGGAGAGCCTGGGATGCATTTTCATCGATCTCGCATCGACGAGGTTGACCAATACAACGGTGGTGGCATCATGGTCTGGTGAACGTAAGCCCCTGTATGTGCTAAACCGCGGCACACTCACTGCCCAGACATGCAGGGATGACATTCTGGAACCAATAGTGCGACTTTTCCGAGGGGCTGTTGGCCCAGAATTCTTGTTCATGGACGATAATGCCCATCCACATTGTGCTCAACTTGTGGATGAGTTCCTGGAAGGTGAGGATATTCGACGGATTCCATGGCCTGCACGTTCACCCGACCTAAATCCGATCGAACATGTGTGGGATGCGTTGGGGAGGCAGCTTGCAGCACATCCTATCCCTCCACAAACCCTCAATGAGCTTCGATGTGATCTCTTGGAAGAACGGGATGCCTTGCCCCAGGAACTTATTGACACCATCATGAACAGCATGGGAAACCGTTGTTCGGCATGTATTGCTGTTTGTGGTGACCATATTCCTTATTAAGGGATATGCCCAGGATGGAATTAAATCGTTGTATTCCTTTGTATGAGTTTTGTACCCAATCCAGTAATACAGGTTTTTTTCCTTAAATGCTCTTTCTTTTCTGTTCATTTGGTGCATCCTCGCTCTTCTTTATTGTTTTCTGTCTCCTCTATCACCCACAATCTCGTTCTATACATCATTTTGTTGTTCTCTTGCATTTTTCATTTGTCACCTTAATTTTGGACACAAGTGTACATTGCAACCACAGTCTTCAATAGAAATTCTCTCTTACCAATGGTAAGATTGAATCTCATCCTTAAGGATGCAGGTGAAGTTCTCAGCGAAATCTCCTTGTACTATGCATTCATGTGGTTTAAGATTACTTTTTCTGTCTTTTATGTACTGTGACTGCCTCTCAGCAATATAATGATGCATTCTAAATTTCATAATCTTGTTTATCCGACATAGACAGTAGCTCACAACGTTCAGTTGTGGTCCACTGTTTGTAGTTAACAGGTGAATCAAGCAGTTCATTGTCAACATCTATGGCTTTATGCAGGTACTGGTGGAACAATTCAGTCCCTGGACAATTAGGACAACCACGAAGCATACAGTCTTCATTCTCTATACTGCATTATCTTGTTATTGCTGCTGTTAATGTGAGTCAATGTGTGATATTATTTCTTAAAAATCCATCCTCGAAGGTGTGAACATTATTTTTAGAATATTTCCTGTTTCTTATACCAGGAGGCATATGATGAATTGACGTTGAAATGTAATAACGGAAAATGGCTGTATCTCCATAAGTAGTTTGAATAACAACACCAAATTTTGAGATTTTTAACATGCTCACTCATATGAAGCATCTTCAAAATTTGGTAATCCTACCTGCTCCCCCTTTTGAGTTACAGGGGGGGTCAAAAAGCTGTTTTTTGCTAATTTTCCGATATTTAAGCTCTTGTATCTCAGAAAGGGGAGCAGTTAACAACTTGCTTATTTTTAGGGTAAATTAACTAACATACTACTACAACATAAAAATAAAATTAACATGTTATCTGCCCCCCTTTCATAATAAAAAAAACCAAAACTCAGCGATTTTACACAATTTGTTCTGATACACTGATCATAGGTTGCTTTTTGTTACAAAACTTAGCCAGGTAACGTTTTTAGTACTGCAAGATATGCAGATTCCAATAAACTTGGAATTTTTAAAATATCTTCATTCGTTATGAAGATATTAAATATTTTGCAAAAGCTGATTTTTCGTGAAATTGCGCAATTTTGCAATTTTCGACACCCTGAAACTTAAAAACCATAACAGATAAAAAAAATTTAAAACCTGTTTTTGACTTCTCTTTTCCAAGGGGTTCAACATACCAAATATGAAGAAAATCAAAAATGGTCGAGCAACCATTTTTATTTTTTTGTGATGAAATTCTGTGGAATGACCCAACATTCAACGTTGGAGAGTAGGTTAAATCTTTATAGCTAGGTAAGTAAAGCTCCCAGTGCATGTTGCACTATGCTATGTGGGTACATAGAGGGATGTGGAGGTGAGAGCTAACACATTCTTGATCTCGGCCATATTTGAAAGTGATGTGATCACCACTGTGCTTCATACACCTTTACCCACCCCTCCTCCCCAGATACCCATTTATCAGAAACTGGGTGAACCCCAGAGCTTCTTTATGCAGAGACAAGAGAGAATGTTCTGACTTTCGATCACCCACCCAGATCTCCCATGTGGCAGCCTTACCAACTGATCCAGCACATCTCCCAAAGATGTGGTCTGGAAAGTAATTTAAAAGTACCTTGGAAAGTTGGTGAATTTGGTAGGAACCCTCGTGCATGTCTCTTCATTAAACCTTCTTTGGGCATGCACAGTCTCTAGTTCTGGGTGTCTGGTTTTAACGTCGCCATTTATTAATGATTGTTTTGTCAACATCCTTCCTCTGTCTAACTGAGTTTCTAACCTTCCTCTTTTACACTACGGCTTTCTTTTCAGTGTTAGATCTTCGAGCCACAAGGGGGGGGGGGGGGCTCTCAAAGTACCTAGTTTTTACTGAAAATCCCATTCCATGCCCGACTAACAATGAGTGCCTTTTTGGTTTATTTGTGATTTCTATTGAACTGTGGTATGTGTGCAATAACCAATAACTGAACAGTTAGTGTAATAAGATGGTCATGAAGGAGGAAGAGCGGATGAAACTACTATTTCTGGAAATTCCGAAGGAAAGTGATTCAGTTAATTTTATGTTCTCAACATTGGGTCATATACAGGGTGGTGCAAAAGGAATGCATGTTTTTGGAACAAGTGAAGCATCGTTGATTTTCAAGATACAAACGTTTTATTAACACCAAAACCATTGTTATGAAATGCAGTTTGGATTGGTATACAGTGATGATTTAAGTATGGAAAGATGACGTCCCTGTTGCTGCACACATCCGGAGCCTCTTCTCAAAGTTCAGCATTGCCCTTTCCAACATTTCATCTGGCACAGCTGTAATTCCATCACGAGTGGTAACTTTCAGCTCTTCGACTGAATGAGGTTTTCGACTCGAGGTAACCCCACAGAAAGAAGTCGCGGACAACCAAATCTTGGGAGTGGGGGGCCAAGAAACTGAACCGAGAAATGAGATTACGTGGTGGGGACAGCAACAATGATGTCATCTTTCCGACATCATCTTCCATACTTAAATCATCACCATATACCTATCCAAATTGCATTTCATAATGATGGTTTTGGTGTTAATAGAACGTTTGTATCTCGAAAATCAACAATGCTACACTTATTCCAAAATCATGCATTCTTTTTGTGCCACCCTGTATAAACACCACATGCAGTCGAATCTTGTCAAAGCAAACACAAAGCATATATATGCCGTCCACACTTAAAGGGGTTAAGCAGTGGAATATTGTTACTCTAATTTTTTTTTTACTTTTTCACAGGATGAAGTTAGTTTGAGGTTTATCTTCTTTGATGGTGAAGAGGCATTCCAACGCTGGGGACCAAAGGACTCCATTTATGGGGCCAGGCACCTTGCCAAAAAGTGGCAAGATATGCCATTCCCTGCAAATACCCGTGATGGAACCAACCACCTACATAGAATGGTATGCTTCCTATCTTTCCTATTCTTTGTGTCAGGAACTACTTTTGATGGATTAGATGTTATTTTGCTTTGCATGGAGTTTGCAACACTGTTACCAATACTTATACATATTAAAATTGATCTCAAAGTAGGTATAATCTTTTGTAAGGAACATAAACCTCAAATTTGTGATTATCTCACTTTATAATTGTGTTAATTTGCTGGATAATTAGGAACATCAAGCTTTTGCATTTTGGATAACACCAAACACATTAATTGCTGTCAGTAAAATGCTATATGTGGATATGTTTAGTAGCTAAACACTTTTTTTAAGCATAGTTAGTTGCAAAATAACATGATTTTAGGTTTTTTCATGAATTACGCATATTTTACAATAATTTAGTGCAATTTGCAGTTACATATTGTTAGTCTCATTTTTTGGCACGGCTCCCTGATGGCAGAGTGGTAATGTTGTTATCTTGTAATCAGTGGGTCTCAGGTTTGAAACCTGGTGAAGACACATAGTGGTTTGGATGTCACTGTAAACTGTAGGTCCAGTCCCAATTCGCTTTTCTTTGCATAATGTGGACTTAAAAATAAACTCACTTTTTGGCATAAGCTTTGTTTGCTTTATTTTTATACATTATAATTTTTTTTTACTACATGATTTTGAATTTAGTTTTAGAATACAAGAAGTTATTGGAGTTATGTACCATGTTTATTTTTTGCAGTTGTTTGTTTAAATAAAATTATGGTTGTAAATATACAGTATTTCACCAGACAATCATTGCATATTTTATGCCAATTTTTTTTGCAAAAAAAAAAAAAAAAGAAAAGTGGAGTGCGACTATTATGTGAAGCTTTTTGTTTTTTAAAAAATGTATCAGTATTACTGGTATTTAAAAATAATTTATTACTAAACTGTCCTTGGTGCAAAATTATAATGCACGAAAATTAATAGTAGGAATCAACACACTTTATTTATTCGTAACAGTTAGGTAACACATTAGTTGTTATTGAATTCTGCATTATAATCCAAATATTCCACTTGAGAAAATTTACTGCAGGGTTAATGAAGTACGAATTTACAAAATGTAATCTTCTGTGTCTGAAAATTCTGTGCTACTATCATTGGTTTCATTGTATGACTATTCGATGTGACGATTACACAATGAAAGGTTATAAACCAATCAATTTTTGGACTGAAAAAACAGGGTGTGGTGATTATGTGGTAATTTAATTTTTTTTTTCAGCAAGCTAACTACCCTTTCTCATAGTCATTAAGGGTCCCTCTTTAAACTGTAGGTCCAGTCCCGATTAGCCTTACTGTGCATAAAGTGGACTTAAAACACCAACTCAATCAATCATAGTCATTAAACTTCCAGTGAGGGACAGACTGTCACGTGTTTCTGGTTGAATGTCATGTAGGTAATATGAATCAGATTTGACATTTTTCAAAATTAAACCTTCATGCACCCAATATACGTAGATAGATTATGCTATAAAATTTTCCCCAATTTTAAATTTTCCTGTGTTTCAAGTTTTTCGCTGTGTTCTCCTCAATATTTTGCTCTCACTATTTTATATCTTAGCTTATCTTAGCTGTATTTTTCATTCGACCTAGTGCTGTAAACTAATATTTTTAATTACAGGATATGTTGGTGTTGCTGGATTTGATAGGAACCCCAGATCCATCATTTTACAGTTACTTCTATTCCACTGAGAAGTGGTATTTGAATTTAGTGGTGATTGAAAAACGCCTGTCAGGCCTCAAGCTCCTGGACAAGTATTCCTCATCCGTTGGGAAAAGTGGACAGGCATATTTCAAGGAAAGGTCATCTTATGCAGGCATAGAGGATGATCACATTCCGTTTTTGAAGAGAGGTGAGTGAAATGCACAGATCTCCACATATTTCTTAATTTTCATTTTACATATTTTTATAGTTGAAACAGGCCGTAAGGAGCCGGAAACCAGTCATGTAATTTTATGTGAGCCTAAAAACTCACATGGGACCTCCCCGATGATGCAGTGGTAGCATCGTTGCCTTGTAATCAAAGGGTCCAGGGTTTAATACGTGGTGGAGGCACTGTAAACTGTAGGTCCAGTCTCGATTAGCCTTACTGTGCAGTGGAAAGTGTACTTAAAACACAAACTCAATCAATCAAAAACTCACATGGCAGTTTGTAGCCAACAAAATTTGAAAAATATGCTATGCAATGATTGTGTCCATCTGTTTGTTCCATCTATCCTTCCGTGTCAGCTGTTCGTGTGGTAGGAACTAACAGAATGCCAGAACTAAATTTGGTGGTTTGAAAGTTCTGACAGATGATAGCTCAATGTCGGTCCTTCCAGGTAAGATACCTGCTGCGGTCCCATTGCACAGTAAGTTGTAGTAGGTTGTACCATAATGGTAATGTTGCGATCAAGTCTGGGTTCAATCCGAGGTGGAGACGCATACTGTTTCAGATCCCATGTCAAACTGTAGGTCCAGTCTCGATTAGCATATCTGTGGATAAAGTGCACTCAAAACAGAACTTAACCAGCATGTTGCGCAGTAGTTTGAATTCCATCTTAAACTTTACGTGAAGTCCTTATGATCCTCTAAGAGCCTTAAGAAACAATAGGTCGGTTTATCATAAATTAACTCTCTTGGCCCATGTTTCTGGTGTGGGATGAAATTGGTGTAGGCTGATCTGTTGATATTTCGAAACTACGGCAGGCAGGTAACACCCAGCTCACTGTGACTTTTTATTTGGTCCATCTTAATTCTTATAAAACGTCTGAACTTTATTTTAATGCATTGTCCTTTATCAATGTAAATACAGCCACAACTAATTGCTCAAGTAGTTGCTGGCCCTGCACAGATAGAAAGTCTGGCCATCGCTGCTCTAAACTAATATTTGATGGGAGACAGAAATGGCAGGGGAGGGGGGGGGTGATAGAATTGAGGGTAGGTATGGGGATGTCATCCTTGGCAGCCCTGGCCTGTTTATTACGAATAATGTCTGTAGAGTTTAAATTCCAGTGAATTATCAATTTGCAATATACATATTCTTGACCTGTGTAGGAATTTCAGCAAAGAAATGCAGGCTCGACCAAAATTTGAACCTGAATATCTGGCATTCATTCCATCATAGGCATAACTTGGTGGGGGCAAGGGAGGGCACTTGCCCCCCCCCACCAATTAACTGGTTTATTAAAATTTACAAGTTGGGGGGCCTAAGGAACAAAGTAATAAAGAGTAATATTTGTGATTTCGCGAACGTCAGTTATTTAGCAAATAACCCAGGACGCTGCTTTTATTGGATGGAAAAACTTTTCGAATCTTTTTTCCCCAAACTTAAGCCCCAGGATTGATTCAGCCTCTCTCAAAATTAGGCCCACTTTGATTCTGCCCCCTCAAAATTAGGCCCAGTTTCATTCTGCTCCTCTCAAAATTTGGCCCAGTTTGATTCTGCCCCTCAAAATTAGGCAGTTTCATTCTGCCCCTCTTAAAATTAGGCCGTTTCATTCTGCCCGTCTTAAAATTATGCCCAGTTTGAATCTACCCCTCTCAAAATTAGGCTCCGTTTGAATCTGCCTAAAAAATAGGTCCCAAGTGACGCCCATGCATTAATTGTCATACCTCTACTAACCGATCTAATGAGCTAGCTGTGGTTTTGCCTGTTTTTTTTTTTTTTGCTGTCAATAGTGAAATAAACTGGTGAAACCAATGCCAAGTTGGTAGTGCAATGACGCAGTATGCCAGAGATCCATAAAGTGTGTGGATAAAGTGCACTCAAAACAGAAATTTTCGGCCCCTTTTCAGGCATTGATCCTGATGCCTGTTTTCAGAATAAAATTACCATTACTGAAACGTAGGAATTAAACTTTCTGCACACAAGTGAAAAGATGAAGATATGTTTTACTCTCTTGTGCTTGGAAAAAAATTCAAATATACAAAATTGAAGATGCCTCTTGTCCTTTGTAAAGGATTAAAAAAAATTAAGTACTCTATAACTAGAGGCACATATTTTTGGTAAATAAAAAAAAAAAAAAATTCGGTACAAAAACAGTCAATTTCAGGTTCAAAAGTGGTAAATAAAATAAAATTTCGGTGTTTTACGGGTGAAAAATCATATCAAAAGCAGTATGTAAATATGGGATTTTGGTTTGAAAATTGTGAATATAATCTTAAATTTGATTTAAAAACTGCACTTATTAGACAAAATAAACATAACCCTTTACACAGTTAACAGAATATTAAGTTTATTCCTGTATAAAGGGTCGATTTTTGCTTCTCAAATATTTACAGCAAATTAATCAATTTTCCGTGAATTGCATAACTTGCAGGATAATTGAAATTTCATAAAGTATCGCATCAATAAATAAACAGTAAATGTTGTTTTTAAAAGTCTATTTCGCATTTTGCAGTTCATTACGTGACAAAACAGGCTAGGAAAATGCACCTCACACCTTTCTGAATCATGAAAAATTAACATTACAATGTGTTATTTCATGTTTTCGTCAAAAACTAAATATGCATGCCTCTATTTATAACTGTA
The DNA here is from genome assembly GCF_977018435.1 of Lepisma saccharinum. Classification (NCBI taxonomy): domain Eukaryota; kingdom Metazoa; phylum Arthropoda; class Insecta; order Zygentoma; family Lepismatidae; genus Lepisma; species Lepisma saccharinum. The sequence continues at coordinate 81,151,054 of NC_139235.1, forward strand.
CATAACTAAGGCTTATGCTAAATGACGATATACGATCCAAAACAGTCATACTTGTTTATTTTATCTATTGCAGGTGTTCCAATCTTACATCTTATACCATATCCTTTCCCACAAGAATGGCACACGCCAAATGATGACAAATCAGCATTAGATTTCACCACCATTGATAACCTGAACAAAATTTTCAGGGTTTTTGTGGCAGAATATCTGCACTTGCAGGTATAATGTGCATGTGTTGTTGTTGGAAAAGAACCATTGTTAGAAACTTTTCTGTGGAGATTGTTTGTTACCTGGTCTTCCTGGTTTTGAATTTTGTTGTAAAGGAATTTTCCTTGGATAGTGTTTTTAACTGATTGTGAGATTCAATCATTCCATTGATTTTAAAATGTAAATATGAGACTATTTTCAACACTTCGGACATGTTTTTTCTTGATTGGTTGTTTTCTCTCTCTGTAAATAAAATGTATGAAGCTGGACTTCAGAGGAGTTGGTACAATAAAGGGAAGAGAAGGATTTCAGTTGTTTAGTGTTCTATACCAATGTGGTGTTCAGTGGCGTGCCCAGGATTTTCAAAAGGGAGGGGTTATGTACAGGGGATGGACAAAAATATGGAAACACCTGGTATAAAACAGGTAGCCATTTCAAACACGATTTGCGTCTGAATGGTAGGTGGCGCTGTGGTCACTGGCACTTCCTGCGATGTATACACCCTGCCAACCTGACAGATGGGCCAGTTACAGTTCAGCAACCGGTCCGTGCAGGTTATCGTGAATCATGTCTGAGCTGACAAGAGTTTCAAAGAGGGCAAATTGTGGGTGCGCGTATGGTGGGAGCTTCCGTGACGAAAGTAGTGGAAATGTTTGGTGTATCAAGAGGCACAGTCTCGAAGATCATGACTGCCTATGAGACTTCCGGAAAAACCGCATCAGCGAAGCACCAGCATGGACACAAGTGTGTGTTGCGTGACAGACAGACGCACATTGGGTAGGATTGTGACCAAGCAGAAGATCACCATGGCTCCAAAAGTCACTGCTGAGCTGAATATAGTGCTTACAAACCCTGTTAGCATCAAAACAGTCAGAAAAGAACTCCACAAGCAGGGTATTCATGGCAGATCTGCAATTCCCAAACCACTCGTGACTGTTGACCATGCTGCTAGATGCAGACAGTGGTGCAACGCCCATAAAAACTGGACAATGGAGCAGTGGAAGACTGTAATCTGGTCGGATGAGTCATCCTTTACATTGTTTCCAATTGCTGGCCAAGTGTACGTGTGGAGAACACCAGCACAAGCGTATGATACAGACTGTCTGTTACCGAGAGTGAAGCATGGCGGTGGTTCAGTGATGATTTGGGCAACCATCTCCTGGTATTCTGCCGGACCCATCATCACCCTGCAAGGACATGTCACTGCCTGGGACTACGTAACCATTTTGAGTGACCAGCTGCATCCCATGGTGCAAACTTTGTTCCCAGATGGTGATGCCGTGTTTCAAGATGACTGAGCCCCTGTTACAGCTCACATCGTCCAGGACTGGTTTGATGAGCACGAAGATGAAGTGTCACATCTGCCATGGCCTCCACAATCGCCAGACCTCAATATTATTGAGCCCCTGTGGTCAGTTTTGGAGACCAAGGTGTGAGAGCCCGCTACCCACCACCATCGTCTCTACAATAACTTGCAGCTGCTTTGGAGGAAGAATGGTACAACATCCCTTTGAGAACCATACGCGACTTGTCTTTGTTCATTCCACGTCGACTGCAGGCCGTTCTGCACACCAAAGGTGGTCCTACTCAATATTAATAAATGTAATGTGCATTTCTGCAGGTGTTTCCATATTTTTGTCCATCCTCTGTATACTTTTTCTTGGTAGTCTGCCCTCATTTTGTCATTTTTTCCTACCTTTGACATTCTTTTTTTTTTAGTAATACTAGGCCAAAAGGGGGGGGGGGGTGTTAACTCCACTGGTTTTGTTAATACCATCTAGTATGTGGAACCACCAGCAAAAACACCTGCGCAGACCCTCAACTCCTGTGAACCTTACTCCGGCGAGGAGGAGAGAGGAGCATGCTTCCTTATGGCCAGAGCTGAAAGGATCTAGGGGAAGGTGTGCGAACGACTTTAACCGAAGGTTCTTTTGTTTGTTGTCACTCTCTACGGTAGAGAGCTGCATCAAGAGCTTTTTGCTCGAGCATCTCGTAGTTGTCACGGAGGACACTAGATCGTGTACGGAATTGACAGCTTCTTCGCTCGAGCGAATAATGCTTGAACGGGCAAAACGATCGGTGTATGCTCGATGCCCAGTAGTCCACGTCAAACTGTAATTTATCTGTTATAGTGGGGCCTCAAATATGGATCGTGAAGTGAAGGATGCAGTGAAATTGAAGCTTAAGGGAACATAATCATCTCCATGTAAAAATTTGCATTAGTCTATCTTACCAATACATAGTGATATATGAAAATGAAATAGATGATTAGGGGCTGAAACTACCAGGATGGATTTTTACACATATATTTCTACGATTATTGTCACTTTGAAATTATATTTGATACTATATACTCGACCGTAGGAGACTCGAACAAATGTGATCAAGCGAAAATGGCTTCATGCAGTACTCTGATACCAACACAATAAATACTTTTACTGTAATTATAACATGGCTGTGTGAGGTCACAAGTGTAAAGACAGATTCTAAGAAAAAGAACCATCAAGAAATGACTTCGGAAAAATAAAATTTTGGTTTAACAGTAAAATTTTGTGCATGGAATTGTACACTGAACTAAAGTAAAGGAGATGTAGCTAAAGGAATAAGAAAGACTTGGTACAATGTTTGGTGTAGGGGACCTTTCAGACTGAAGTGACAACATGGGGTACCATGCCTAAGTGACAACCAATAGGACTACAAGCTGCAGACACCAGAGTGGGCACCTTTTCCTGCAGAGAGGGCCCCATTGCACAGGTGCAACCAATGCAAGTTTGAATTTATTTCTGAAGATTTGTTTCCAAATGACAAATTCTTCTTCTCACTTCAATTTGGAAGTTTCTTAACACCTTCCCTGTGAAAGTTTTTTACAAAATGGTTTCCCGTTCTGTGTATTTCTTTTCTGAGTGTTCGTAGTAATATTTTTTAAGTACAAGGTAACCAAAAAAGTTCTTGCTGTTTTTGACGTCCCATTAATCTTGCGCTCACAGAGAGGACACGAAATGACGCACGTGCCTGCCAAGCGATCGGGAGTTAGTCTGACCATCGACTGTCAGTAATACAGGCACATTGCGCACACACAGCAGTCATAGCTCGTCCAGTGTCGAAGAGAAATGGAGGTATCGAAGCAGCTTGTTCGCGTGTGTTTGTTGTATGACTTTAAAGTGGGCCTGTCAGCTGCCGCATCAAGTTGTCGCATTTGCCGGGCATTTGGGGAGAATGCCGTGAACGAACGCACTGCCAGGCAGTGGTTCCAGAAATTCCGTTCGTGGAGATGTGAGCCTTTCAGATGAACCTCGCAGTGGACGACCACATGTGTTGGATGACGAGGCCCTGAAAGCAGCCATCGAGGAGGACAGTGGTCTAACGTGTGATGAAATTGCAGAAAGGTTCCATGTATCCGCTGAAACAGTCTGACTGCACCTGCATGGGATAGGGAAGTCATACAAGTAAGCAAGTGGGTAACCCACACATTGTCGGCAGCCAACAAGGAACAACGAGTGACAGCCTGTTTGTCCTTGCTCACTCGACACCTGAACATACCCATATTTGATCGCTTGCTCACTGGTGACGAAAAGTAGGTCCTCTATGACACTCCCAAGCATACGGGATATTGGTTGTCGCCACGTGACCCTGTTCCTCACACCTCAAGACCACCTCTGCACCCACGAAAGGTTATGCTCTCTGTATTGTGGAATTGTCGGCAAGTAGTGCATTACGAGCTCCTTCCACCTGGTCAGACAATCACTGCTGACCTCTACTCTCAGCAGTTGCAAAGTGTGCACCATGCATTGTGGCAGAAGGAGCCGGCATTGGTGAATCGAAGGGTGTGCTGTTCCTGCACGACAATGCCAAGCCACATGTGGCAGAGAGGACCCGGGAGACCCTTCAGAAACTTGGCTGAGAGACACTGTGCCATCCACCATATTCACCGGACCTTGCACCAACAGATTACCACCTGTTTCATTCCCTCGACAACCACCTCCATAGGAGATCCTTCGCAAATGAGGGAGACCTGGGGAACGCACTCACGGACTTCTTTGCATCCAAACCTGCCGGGTTTTATCACCAGGGTATTGTGCAGCTTCAGGAACGTTGGCAAAATGTGTTGGATGCTGATGGAGATTACTTCGAAACCTAAAGGTACGTACCGTCCACTGTATTGCTCTTTGTTTATCGCTGCTCTAGAACGGCAAAAACTTTTTTGGTTACCTTGTAGCAACTACTTCAGCACAATTCATCCGAGTATCATGGTTCATACATCTTTCTCTTCAGAATAGAACAGGCTTTCAAATGGTACCACGCACATGTGTACATCAAGTATGAGGAAAGGGAAATTGGGGATAATTGGGGAAATTTCTCTCTGAAAAATCCCTTTTGGTAACTTTGGGGCCCTCTGGACCGGCCCTAGATATAGGTACCCCATTATAATCTACCTTGAAAAATACTACAGTCTATACGTAATGCGTCTGCCAAGTTTCATTGCAATATCTTCAATAGGGATGAGGGAAAAAAAATATTTTGCAATCCTGTTTGACAATACTATTAGAAACTCAAAAACAAAAAATATATCACCAACAGTTCAAACAACGCAACACCAAAAAAAAAATGTACATAAAGCAACTGACTAAATGCAGCACACAAACGAACTCAGGTTTGCACTTTGTCAGCATAACACAAAAATGGTTTACTTTCCTCTGAACTACTACTTTTTCTTCTTCTTTGAGGGCTAAATAAAAGGTCGTTGTTTCTTCAATAGCAAAACATATGTTTCACCAACAAAAAAACGTATTATTCCATTCAACACAGGTTACTTCAGTCAAGAGATGTTCGTGGGCATATTATTACGCCCAACCCAGAATAAGCTATAGTGACCAAGGGCGTAATATATGCCGAACACAGGGAAAGGGTTAAAAGATAAAGTCAGGTTCTCTTACATCTCAACAAGTTTTGCTCTGTTTTTCACATTCTCTATTCAATGTGTCATGATTTTTCTGTTAACATTACTCTCTCATTGTGCACATGTTCATCAATTGTAGATGCAATCTTAAAGTTGGTGGCCACAGTTTAATTTCACGTGTGATATTTTTACCTCTCGGCAACTGTGTGAATGTTACATATACAAAGTGTTTGAAGTCAAAAATGTTAGCTGGGGGAATGCTCCTATGGTTTCACATGGTGACAATGAGACAGCTGAGGGGGATGCTTTGCGAAAATTTTGCTAGTTGGAGAATACCATCAGTGGATTAGCACAGTTTCCTGTGGTCCCCCACAAGTAAAATATTGGAGGCCCCTTAGTGAAAAAAATATCGAAAATACTATAATATATACACAATCGAGGATGCCAGAAAGGAACAGGTGTACATCAGTTAGCTACTCCCCCTAGTTGTACAAAATTGAACTGTTACTTTTTTGTTATCAACTTGCATATCAGTATAGTAGCTTCTGGAAAATAAATCAGGATCATCTCAATTTCTGATAAACAACTGGAAGAAGAAATTGGAATTATTTTATTTTACTTCAATGAAGTGGCACAGCGACGATTCTTTCTTCGTGAAGAAAATAAGCCAAATAAGTAGTGCATGATATTTCGTATTTTTTGCTTGACACTAGCTTTTAAAAGAATCAGATTACACATGTACAAACACAGATGAAAGAAATATTATTTTGGGGAATTGTTCTAAGGATATTAATTGCCATGAGTTGGGTGGGGCTTCAGTCCCAAAAGCCATCCTCTTGCCTGGGGACCCAAACTGACCATCTCGGATTTTTATGAAATTTGGTAGGATCGTAGAGGAGATGAAGTAACTTACATGTGTGCAAATTTTAGCCCTCAATGATACACTGTGTTCATACAGCAGAGCAGGGTTGCCAACTTCATAAAAAATGTCAAATTTATGCTTATAAGGTCAACAAAAAAAATTCTAACTTTTCTTCTAATTGTGGCGTAACTTCCATCTTGGGCTTATTTTGAAGCTAAAGGAGCATAGTTTTCGCAAAAAATAGTAAAAAAAAAAGTGCTCCCCTGTGCTTAGCACCACGCCATAAAGGCATATAGGGGGTGTGGGGGTAACGCCCCACACTTTCTTGATCTGGTCGTGAGTGGGACCACCTTTACCCCCCAGGGTTTCCCCCAGGTATCCATGTCATTCGACGCTGCGTGGGCGCCGGGGCCGCTTCCAACGTTAGAAAAGTTCCCGGATTTGAACCAGCCGGGAATCGAACCCGGGACCTTTAGCATGGTAGTCAGACACATTACCTACTGAGCCACCGCGGCCACCGCAAAGAATAGTCTCGCATGAAAATATTGAGGTTTTCATTTCAAGGTCACATGATGTGACCTTTCACCTTGAATACTTAAAAAAAAATAAAACTATCTTCAATTTTGGTGGGATTACGTTATACTGTTAAATGTAATCTCTGTTTGGTGTAAGTTTTTTGGTATGGTTTTCTAAAACCAGAGCAAGCATCACAAAGTCCATGGGGGCAACTAAATTAGCAGAGAAACAATTAGGAAGGTTATTGGCAGCATGGTCCTGTGGTTAAGGTAGTTGATCCAAGTAGTACCGGAGATTGAAGAAACAAATCTTACCCGTGATGAACTTTTTTATAGAGATCTGTGGGAGCCATTCGGAACAATTTAAAGCTCTATTATATCAAAGTCCTTTCCACAATTATAGTAGGAGAAGAAGTCAAGTGCAAAGCTAGTGGCAGCGTGGTCTCTTGGTAAGTCAATCGATCCTAATACCTGTTACGTAGGAGTATAGTGGAAGCTCTTAACTTTTGGCATGTCTCGTAATAATGAAATAATAGAAAGCACAGCATATAATAACACTTTAATATTTGAACGTTTCGTGGGTGTCTCACCTACATTTTGAAGAGAAAAACAAAGTAAAAAGTTTAAAGATCTGACAAAATGGAGATTGGATGGTCAGCTTCATTTTTCACTGTTACTTTGTTTTTTCTGTCGTCTATTTCTTCTTTGACAATTCAGGTACGAAGACAACAAATCGTTATAATTTTTAGTGTTATTTTTTCTCTACTTTCTATTTTATTCCAGGACAACTTCACCACACCAAAGGGAAAGAGACTAATAAAATTCACTGTCATTTTCAGTAATACACTATTTATTAAAACGCAGAAGCACGAAAATATAACTGATAAGTTACCCTTTCAGCAAGTATAATTATATGGGTTGGTTTAAACTACGTCTTGAAGCTTCGGTTGCCGATGCGGAAGTATTCCTTCTGAGACCCACTCTTGACAGGGACCGCTGCATCGCAGTTAGTCCTTCTTGCTGGCTTGAGTAACGCACATCCACTGGAAGTACTATGTCAGTTAGGGCTTCGTGGAACATATGTACCACATGGATGGCATATGCAGCGAGTCCTAAAAATGTAATATATCAGATCATGCATTTTTTAGCAAGTTTTCGTGTTTAAGGTTTGGCTGGACCTTCACCAATACCAGTCAATCGGTGTTTGAAATTCCCTCTTCGTTTGTAAAAACTGCAATGATATTCTAAATTCTGTAAAATCACGTCTGTTTAGAATTTCTTCTAGAGCATTCATGTTTTTGTCTAGATATTTGCAATAGTTGTCTGGCTATGTAAGCCTATTCAATTATTATGAATATCTAGAAAATGGTGAAAGCAATAATCTGAATATTCACATGAATGCTCTAGAAGAGGTTCTAAGCAGATGTATTTTTTTTTCAGTATTTGGAATATATACAGGGTGTTTCTGTGACCGTGTTACAGACTTGCAGGGATGATGGAAGGGAACAAATGCAACAAAATGAGATAGGGAACCCTGCTTTGGAAATGTCCCAGTAAAAAGTTGAAGGGCAGGCAACCATGCACAACGCAGAAGAGAACCATAAAAGATATCTGGGGAAGTGGAAAACAAACAGAAGAATCACTGTAGTGGCTTTAAAGAGTAGTAACTACAGCAGTTGTTCAAAGTGACCCCCCCCCACCTACCTCGATACAGGCACGACAGCATCGCAATAAGCTGTGTCTAATCCACTCTAATATCTCGGTATCTCAGAAGTCGTTCGGACCAGATCACAGGCTGCAAGGATTCTTGCCAAGAATTCTTCTACATTACTCACATGTGTCTCATAGACAACAATTTTGACATGACCCCCCCCCCCCCAAAAAAAAAAACAACTGCCGTCACATTGAGTGAACGGGCAAGCCAAGGAACAAGTCCGCCTCTCGCTATCCACTGCTGTGGGAAGGTCTGCGTCAGAATATTACAAGCACCAGCTATGAAATGGTCTAGGGCCCCATCATGCTGAAAAGTGGGACATGTTCCAATAACTCGGGGAGGATGTCTGAAACACAGTGCTGGTCCAGTTAATCGTGGCGGTCATAATGCCTGCCCACATGTTTACAGCAAATCTGTCTTGATGGCCCTTCATGATTGTGGCACGGAGATTTTCGTAGGCCCATACATAGCTATTGCAACTATTCAGCATCGTGCCTCTCGTGAAACAGGCCTCATCAGCGAAAAGCACACAGGTATGGAAATGGGGGGCGACCACACAGCGCTGCAGTAACCATTCACTATACACAACGCAGGGTGCAAAATCAGCTGGACTGAAGGCATGGACACCTGTGGATGGTAAGTGTGTGTCAGCACAGTGGATATGTGGTCCGATACAACCTTTCTGCTTCCTTACAGTTTCCATTTGCTCGTCCATACATAAACACCATATCAGCCAGTTCCTATAGCTTATACTCCATTGCACTGATTGCAGCAGCGACACTTGTGCTTCTAGACTACACACGTGGAGTTTGACGTTACGTCTTCTCCAGGGCATGTGCCGTGGATTCTTTCCCCTTTCTTTTATGGCCCCTTCGCATTGTGCGTGGTTGCCTGCCCTTCGAAGGTTTTGGCTTGTAACTTTTGACTGCGGCATTTCCGGATCAGGGTTCCCTATCTCATTTTGTTGCGTTTGTTCCCTTCCATCATCCCTGCAAATCTGAAACATATGTCACAGAAACACCCTGTATGGTTTATCGAAAGGAGAGGGAATTTCAAAAACAGCTCCAGCAAAAAAATAAAGGCAATGAATATTAGATCATAAATGTACAGTGAGAATATTGCCTGACAAATTGTCCATCCCCACTCTCATTACTAGAGCCCGGAAGTTCAGGCATTTATTTTCGTTAAAATAGGCAGGCAAAAAGGCATTTATAATGTGGAAAATAGGCACTAAAAATGAAAAAAAGGCAAAATAAACCGAAAAAAGACACATTTGGAAGTCGCTAAACTTTTATCTATAATTTCTGGCAACATGTTAAAATCTACATTGGGAAGAGCATTTCAATTTTCTCCGTCTTGATTGCACATAACTACAAGGTGTTTTTTAAAGTTCTCAACATTCATTGATAGTAGTCTGTCAGAGAGAATGTTTTTCATAATAGAAAATCATCTTTCTACTTCAACAGAAGTTATTGGAGCATACATAAAACAAGCTAATGTAGCTGGACTCATTTTGGTAACAGCATTTTCACCTTTTAGAATATCACAAATTGTTTAAATTGTTTCAAGTCCTCATTTGCACTCACTACCCGTTTGCACTTTTCCACAACAGCTGACCCCTTTTGTCCTAGCACTTCCATCATCTGCTGCATAGATTCCTCGTAGATTTTCATGGTTGCTAATTGTAATTGTCTCTGGCAATGCACCATAATGTGCAAAATAAGCTTGAATAGTACAGGAGTTTTTTCACTTCATGAATTGAAGCCGCTTCATTTTCTGGAAGAGCATCGATCACCTCACTGATTTTTTGAAGGTTGTTAGCATAATATATAGCTGCTGATATCCAGGCTCCCCATCTGGTCAAGACTGGTTGCGGAGGTAAACTAAGCTCAGATGCAACTTCCTTAAATTTTCGGGTTCGAGAGGGAGATTTCAGAAATATCTTCTTTGTGTTCGAAATCAACCTCTCCACTTCAGCAGTCAATTATGCACAAGGAAATGTTAACCGAAAGGCAATATCCTAACTGAGAATGAAATACTTTTTTCTCACACTTTTCTCCTTCAGCAATGTTGAAACATGCATGAGTTCAATATTACTTAAATAAGGCAAAAATTACTCACATAATAAACGGAAGAAAAATAAATGCCAACAACGTTTTTTTGGGAGAAAAATAATTTATATAGGCTACACATTTAAAAAAATGGTCTTATTTCGTTGAAAAAGGCAAAAAAAAGGCATTATAATTAAAAATAGGCAGTGGGGTCCCAAATAGGCAAAATGAATAGGCTTCTAAAACATTCGAAACAACATAAAAAACGTATATCCGGAAAAAAATTATCAATATATGCAGTAGATAAAAAGAGGCATTTTGCCAAACTTCCGGGCTCTACTCATTACCTTAGGCAATGCGAGATTCAAGAATTGATTCAAAATGCCAAAACAAGGATAGTTCGCAACTAGAATCATTAATCCCATTCCATAAATAAAGCGTAAGATGTAGAAGAGATAACTAACTCGCTCTCTAGCCTTGTTAAACCGGAAGCAATACAAGCCTTCCCTTTGTCACTATCCTGAGCAAGATCTATCCACTCTATTCGAACTGAGACACACCGTTTTATTTTAGTTCATTAGTTTCATTTACCTTTCTAACAAGGAAGAAGAAATATGAATTATAATATGGATGCACAATGTTTTTGTTAGGAAAACAGCCAGAAGGCATACCTTATTAGCAAATTGTAAATATTGAAGTTCATTATTTTCAAATTGTTTCAAAAGAAGAATAATGTACACTTAACCCTTCGTGGGTCGCGAGATAAAAGTTACGTCGATGGTCGCGCACGGTCTCAGAAACCGGGTTTTTAAAATTTCCCAAATTTATGGTCTAAATCGCCAAATCTTCTATTATTACGATTAGATCTTTTCTTTCAACAATTGAGATATAAAAATTGAAATTCTATAAAATTATAAAAAGGCACTCCGTTAATCGGGCATGGAACACCATATCAGATTTTCAGTAGAAACTAAGTGCTCATATAGCTGCGCATGGACGCTTGACAGCAAGAGCTTCATCGAACCTTCCCTACCGGCTCGAATTTCTTACTAACACTGAAAACAAAATTGTGGGGTAAAGGAGAAAGGTTAGAATCTCAGTTAGACAGAGAGAGGGTGTTGACAAAACAATCATTTATAAATAACCACGCTAAAAACACACACCTAGAACAAGAGACCGTGCTGCGTGACCAATGCAGGGTTAATACCGAGTGTCCCACAAAGGGGTTTACACTGTTTAATAACAGAGAAAGTATTACACTTAACCTGATGGAACTTGTTGTATCTGGATCTGTCATGATTAGTGCTTGTTGCCATTCATTTGTTTTTCTTTAATTTCAATTCAGTTGCCAGTAGTGACAAGTATTGACAAGATGGCTGGGAACCTTTCCGTTGAGCAACGGAAGTGGATTTTCAAGTGTTTTTGGAAATATGAGAACATGAAAGAAGTGCAGAGATGATGCCGGACAGAATTTGATGTATGGACTTCTTGGAGGATCTTGTGAAAGTTTGTACCACTGCTTCCATCCCTCTTTCGTCCGATACTGATTTCTTCCTCCCACACCGTCCCAGATCACACACCTCTCAAACTTGTCGCGTAATTTCGTAATTGATACACGTGATGGTGGCTCAGTGTCAAATTTTGCCCGCCATCGTCTCTGCACTTCTTTCATGTTCTCACATTTCCAAAATCACTTTAAAAATCCACTTCCGTTGCTCAACGGAAAGGTTCCCAGCCATTTTGTCAACTACTTGTCACTACTGGCAACTGAACTGAAATTAAAGAAAAACAAATGAATGGCAACAAGCACTAATCATGACAGATCCAGATACAACAAGTTCCATCAGGTTATCTGTAATACTTTCTGTTTTTACTTCTACTACTACTACTACTAATAATAATAATAAACGTATTAAAACAATGTCATTCTATTTATTATATTATTATCATCATTAGTGATTTTTTTCTGAGAAGAAAGGTTTCGGTTCTCTTTTAGGTTCCTTTGTTTTTATTATTATTTGTTATGTTCATCATAAACACTACTATAAATATTATGGTATGTTCATAAATGATCGTGCAGGGTGTAAGGAGTGACCCCTTCTCAAGACACCCAAATGTCAACCTCACTGGACTACATTATTCAGGGGCGTCTGAATCCATGGCCAATATATTCCTCTATGGGGCTTGTGCTATGTTGCTATGTGCTGTCGGTATGTATTTGTGATTGACCCTCATCTATATATATCTTACCACCATTTTTCCTCGTCTTAACAATTAGCCAAAAGTGGCAAAAAGTGCCAAGTAAAATAAAACAATTCGTCATTCATAATTGATCGTGCAAGAGAAAAATGGGAGTGATTATATTATTATTATTATTGCTTCCTATAAACACAAGATCTATCGCGTCTGTCACTTCAGGAAATTAGGTTCTCAATTAAAACTTAAACGAATTGCACTACCTGACTTAAATATATATATATTTTTCTAAATTTCGAACCACCCACGGACAAGAGACAAATTTAGCTCTCTTTCCTCTTTGCCTATTGTTTACAAGGTGTAACAAAGGGCGGACTTTCGTGTATTATGTCGCAGCTGTTCCGCCAACAAACTGAGTTCCGGAGCGTTCCGGCTCATTTTAAACCCTGCATACTGTAATTAAGTATTTTGGTTATTTAATTTTAGTACTTGGTAACTTTTCCTAGGGAGCTTGATTCCCCCCCCCCCCCCCGGATCCTCCCTCTAAATAAGATGTTGCATACAAGAACTCCAACAACAATTGCATAAACATATGTCTGTATACTAAAACATTCTTGCCTCCAATGTGCTTCCATGTAAATAAACTGGCGAAGGAAGGCAAGTGCTTCCGCGATGACGTCACAGAATTCTCGACAGCGGGGGTTTAGAAGGCCTAGTTATGGCGGGACCTTCTCAGGCAGGGAGGAAGACTGATTCCACGGACCTTGGGGAATAACAAGCTTTGCATATAGATATTTAGTCGTAAATTATTTAAGGGTATTCCATGGAAGTTTCTGCATTAAAGTTAGGGGGACAGTATCAACCTTTTCACATCAATATTTAGTCCTAAATTGTTGAGGGTATTCCAAGGATGGGTTGAGCATTATATTCAACTTATGAATATGGACTTATTGTCAAGTGTTTTGCAAGGGGATATTTTTTCTTCTATGTTTTCGTGCCTAAGATGTCTTTCCTGGTGTAGTGAAGTCAGACCGCTAGTAATCATTTAACCGAGACTTGTTAAAATGGAAGCAGTATCATCACAATCAATGTAAATTAATTAAGTTAACTGCCTAGTGAACCACTGTCTTCGGTAGAGTAAATTTTAAGAACAAATCAGTGCCCTCTCCTTTCTTTTGCTGCACCAGATTATTATTCCCTCTTCTCTTCCTATTCTTATTGAATTTTCATTTTGAAAATTGCCTTAACCCGACGAAAACTTGTGACGTTCTATGAATTTGTGCTTTCATTCTACCTCAATCAATAAAAGATCTCAACTAGGTAACAACAACTGTTATGATTATTCAGAGTTATTTTCTTATAACTTATAACTAATTCATCGTGTGATAACCAGAGGGACGTAACTCCAATTTACCAAATTCACCTTGCCAGGGGCGTCGCCAGAAGTTTTTGCAGGGGGGGGGGGTCGAGCAAATGATAAAAGTTGAATAGTAGAAAAATAATGTATTATTACCACGGTTATAAATGTTATTATACAATAATAAATATTATAAAGTAACACAAATAAATTTTATTCCAAATAATTATTTTTATTATGTACATGGGGGAGACTCGATGCACCAAATGAGTGCATACGCACAACTATTTTCCATTATTTCTTTTGCATTTTATGCAGTTAGTATTTGAAATGCATTTTGGTTTTAACTTTTGCATGTCTCGTTCAAGAAAAGGCTTTAAATGTTAGGGGGATTTTTTTTTCATAAAGGTTGTTGTGTAACCTCTTGCCTACAACTGTAGTTATATGTATTAGAATTTTGAAAAGTGTGAAACCACTTGTTCTTTGGATGAAATGGTACTTTTCACTCAATGTTTTCGATCCAATGTTTATTTTGATTATTCTATTTGAATAATAACTAAATGAACTTTATTTAACAATAAGAGTAACAAACTTTCAGCTTTCTTGTACCTTTAAAAGAACGATGTCAGTTTCAAGGGGACGTCCACTGACCCATTTGACTCCCCCCCTCCCAACGCCCATGCCAGGGCATTTAAATCCCAGCCTGGGCATGAATGTGATTGTCCCTTCATCACATCATCACTCATCCTCATATTCGCAATGAGCCAAATGTGGCAGAAATGGGAACTAAAATTAACCAAATCCATCAATAGAGCCAGGTCCTGTTCAAAGAGTCGGTAAATTGGAGATACATGACTCCACCTCGCTGCTAAGAATTAGAAGTGGAGATAACGTCGACCTGACTATAAATAGAGCTCTTCAGAGAAGTTTTTTTAAAAAAAACTGAAAACCACTTTTTGGAAGTTCCGTTCCTTTGGTTCTCATACAACGAATTGTCGTCTTATTTTTTAAATGGAATCTAGATAAGGCAAATTTAAAAGTTTTAAATATACATTATCTATTTTTTTTTACATGATTAGCACAAACATCCTAGCAATATACGAGGAGGTATCAAAAAGTTTTGCCTGTTGAGGTATAATTTGTTTAATAATGAAAAGATTAAAACAATGAACATACACATAGTTTGCCTGTAGTGCCCTCTACTCAGAGTTACCCTTCCACACAGTTGCCATCACGTTCGATGCATTTGTGCCAGCGTTTTATCCAGCCCTCAAAACCAGTTTGGAAACATTCCACACAACACTCCCTGCCCCACTGTTCAGAGCTGTTTTAACCTCCTGTAGGTCATCGAATCTCGTGCCACGAAGCACAGACTTAGCTCATTCAAAGTGGAAACCGAAAGTGTGGACATGACAAGGAGTGGCAGGCCATCAACGTCGTTGACCGATGACAACCGCCACAGGGACGATGAGCTCATTCGAGAGGATAGACGCATCACCTCCAGGAAATTTCTGATGCACTGCACATGTCCTATGGGTCAGCACATGCAATGATTGAGAGTTTGGGATACCATAAAATCTGAGCTAAGTCTCTGCTTCGTGGCATGAGATTCGAGGACCTACAGGGTGCAAACAGTTCTGAACGGTGGGGTAGGGAGTGCTCTGTGGAATTTTTCCAGATTGTTTTTGAGGCCTGGGTAAAACGCTCACTCAAAGGCATCGAACATGATGGGAACTGTGTGTAAGGGTAATGTTGAGTAGAGGACACTACAGGCAAACTGTATGTATGTTCATTGTTGCAATCTTTCCATTATTAAACGAATTATACCTCAACTGGCAAAACCTTTTGATACCCCCTCATATATAAATGAAAACTTACCTTCATAGATAACTACAGTGACTATTGCTAAACTTCCTAGCAGTATTTGCTTCTTCCGGAACAGTGTAACAGCAGTCAATGGTAGGAAGATACACATCATGGTCACCAGGACAATCCTTATTATGATCCATGGCAGCAAGAGTGTGTCAATCTCCTGACAACAAATATTCAACAGATCAGTATTCTTCACACTGTCAGTGATTTGATTCATATTAAAGCCCATGACCAGTGTTCGAAGTGAGGTGAGATGCAGGTAGGCATGGGCATCGCCAGAAATTTTGTGGGGGGAGAGTCAAGCTGATAAAACTTAATAGTAAAAATAATAACAATTATAATTATTAACATGCTAATGATTATAATGATACAATAATAACTACTATAAACCCGTTAAAATAAACTATTTTTATTGAAAATTATTATTATTATATCCTTGGGGGAACTTTTATACTCGATCCACCAGATGAGTGAATATCCTGCACATGCATTTTTTATTTATTTTTTAACATTTCATACAGTTAGTGTACTGATATGTATAATTATTATTCTTTGTTATTACTTTTACACACCTCGTTTAAGAAAAAGCTTTAAAAGGTAGGGAGAAATTTTAGTCACAGTGTTTATGTTGTGTGACCTGACCTGTCACACAAAACTGTTTTATAATTTTCAAAACTGTGAAACTATATGTTCTTTGGTAGAATATGAAAACAAAAACTGGTTCCTTTATTTTGCACTAATTTTTTTCTATTTGATGCATTTTTCAATTCGTTATTCTGTTCGAATAATAACTAACTGGATTTTATTTCCTTTATGAACAAAAATAACAAGCATTCTTATTTTTCTGTAACTTGAAATGGAGGATGCCAATTTCTGGGGGGGGGGGTCGGCCGACCTCTTCGACCTCCCCTTCTGACGTCCTTGCCTAGAGGGATAACATCTCCCCCCCCCAACTATCAAACTTTATCCAAAGCACGCCCGCTCTCCCTTAGCATAAGCTTACGAACAAGGGGGGGGGGTAATTGCCCCCCCTAATCATGGACGTTAGCAATTTTTTTTCCACCGAGGGACAAGCAAGGTATTTTTCCATGGGGCATATTACCCCGAAAATAGTGTTGCCCCCTAAAAAAAAAACAACTTGAATTTGAAGTTATCACAATAATGTAAATTACTATGACTGAAATCATATTGGCATTCGATTTCTAAGGGAGAGATGTGGCCATCCTTGCCCCCCCCCCCCTTTCCAGATGCTCATATTCCTACATTATTTTCACCTAGAAATTTCGAGTAGAGGAATCTTATTGCCGTTATTAAACGATATTACGAGGGTCACTATTTATATTTTGAGCCTAACAATGAAAAAACAGGAATTTGGCATTGAAAACTGCTTTATTGTTTTTCGAAGTATTCTCCTTTATGGTCAATACACTTTTGCATTCGTTCGAACCATTTGTCAAAGCAGTTTTTCCAATCTTCTTGAGACACCTCCATAATATGGTTTTTGAACGCATCAACGGCGTCTTCCGCCGACGAAAATCGTTGTCCACGCAATTTATTCTTGACATTCGGGAACAAGAAGAAGTCATTGGGTGCCAAATCAGGACTGTACGGAGGATGACCCATCAATTCGATTTTTTGACTGTTCATAAAGTCGGTTGTTAGACGAGATGTATGACAGCTGGCATTGTCTTGATGAAGAATGATCCGACGGCGTTTGTTTGTTTTCCGTATTTGACCGAAGACCTCTGGCAAACAAATTGTTGTGTACCATTCAGAGTTGACCGTTCTACGTTCCTCTAAAGGCACAGTTGCCACATGACCAGTTTTCCCGAAAAAACAGGCGACCATTTGTTTCGATGTTCTTCGAGCGCGAACAACTTTTGTTGGATTGGGTTCATCTTGAAACACCCATACAGTCGACTGCTGTTTACGTTCCGATTCATATGCATATATCCATGATTCGTCACCTGTTACAATCTTATATACGTCTTTTGAAGCACCACGATTGTATTTATTGAGCATTTGTTTGCACCAATTGACGCGAGCGTCTTTTTCAGTTTTTGTCAAATGGTGTGGGATCCAACGAGAACATACCTTTCTCACAGCTAAGTAATCATGTAATATTTTATATATGTTGGTGGAACTTATGCCTATGGTTGCCTCAATCTCACAGTATGTCACATGACGATCTTGCAGTATTAGGTTTTGCACAGCATCAATGTTTTCTTGAACAACAACTGATTTTGGACGACCTTCGCGAATCTCGTCGGTGAGCGAATGGCGGCCACGATTAAATTTGTTATACCAGCGTTTCACAGTGGCAAAGGATGGGGCTTCATCGCCAAATGTGGAAGTAAGTTAATCGATGCACTCTTGTCTTGATAATCCACGTCGAAAATCGTAAAAAATCATTGCACGAAAATGTTCACGAGTTAATTCCATTTTATTGTTGTCGCGCAATCTCCAAGGCAACATAAACAACACAAATGAAGCTATTGACAAAACATTTGAAGTACGTTATGGTCAATAATGCCAGACGATTCCGTGCAAACGTCAAATCGCGCCTAACTTTAATCAGTGTTGCCAAGGCTCAAAATATAAATAGTGACCCTCGTATACTCTTAAAGAAAATAAAGTATTTTCAAGCCGATTAAACTTCAAAGCAAATACGAGGGAACGGGGTGCAGTGGAGCAACCACAGGGGGGCAACGGGCATTGCCCCTCCCCAACCTTGGACGGAAATCAATTCTAGGAGGGCAAGGGGCAAACATTGAGGAAAAAGATAGCAATACTAGCATAATCTAACATTAGCAGGAGAAAAGGATTCTCAAGATGTAATTAGTTTTCACGTCTTTCTTGGGGTGTAAGGGGTGCTCCTTCCGCATAGTGCACCCAATAGTCAACCTCACTTCCACGTAGTACACCCTGGACTACAGACTAACGAAGCTCTGGCGACTGGCACCATAGCCAGTATAATTTTGTTTGTGTTGTCCTGTGTTTTGTCCTTGTTTGTGCTGAGTGCTCCTTTACAGCCTCAGCTTTTAACGAAAGTCGGAAGATTTTAATATTTTAGTTATGCAAGGTTAGAGTTGTTATTTGTAACGACAAGGGGCTGGACCCTGTATAATGTGACGGGTGCAAAATAGCCTTAGTGCTGACGCACCCAAAATTTTAAATTCAATTCAATTCAATTCACGTCTTTCTTGCATTATTTCTTCCAGACGGGCCAGAGCACCTGCAGAGGGGCAATTGCCTTCCCCCCGATATCAAATTTTATACAAATAAAAATACATTTCGTAAAAATTTTTTGATCGCTTCGCTTGCAATATGTGCTTTTCTTACAGACTTGTCAAGTTCAGAGCCATAGCTGACCCTGGGCGCCGAACGATCTAAATGAAAAAAAATGTAAAAGAGAATGCCATGGCGCCCCATGATTTTTCTTGTGCCATATTAAATAAATATTGTTTTCAGTTTGCAAAAAATTGGATCTAAAAATGTTCTTGCTCGCTTCGCTCGCAATTTTATTGTTTTCTGTAATGCATTGGAAATTACTAGAGAGAGAAGTTATAACTACTAAGTACTTCAGACTTGCTGCTAAACAGTTTTGTCTTAATTGCATGAACACAATTGTTTAGGTACATTTCAGCGACAATTGATTTATTCGGTATGGTGCCTCTGTTGCTGCATTATATATATACACACATCAATGCAATGAAACTAAAACAGTGAGATAAAAAAAGGTTTTTCTTTCCCTACTGAACTGTCATCAAGGCCATGGGCGTAACTTGGGCCTAATTTTGAGAGGGCAGAATCAGACGTGGGACCTAATTTTGAGGGGACAGAATCAAATTTGGGACGTAATTTTGAGGGGGCAAAATCGAACGGCCTATTTCTGAGGGGCAGAATCAAAATGGACCTAATTTTGAGGGGGCAAAATCAAACCTTGGGCTAAAAGATTCGAAAAGTTTTCCATTCAATATGCTACGCCTCATTCGTGGGTAAGATAATGTAAGGCAAAGCTCCACTTTATTGGGCGCCACTAATGCTACCTGCTTATGTATGCCCCACGTTAGGAGCGCCTCTAATGCTACACCCCTTGTGGGTACGTACTTAAATGTTATTTACCACGGCTACAGATATCTTAATCTCAGGGGGATAGGTTCTTTGTTTGAGAATTCCAAATAAGAAAGCGTTTTATAGCCAAGAGGATATAGTCAAATGCGGATCTATATTCTGAGAACTTAACAAAATACAGAGAAAATATATGTATATGTATAATCGAAAAAGCTTCTTCTTCTTTTAAAAGGCTTCTTCTTCTTTTAATATGGAAAAAGCTTCTTCTTTTCTTATGGAAACGGATTCTTCTTCTTTTAAAAGGCTTCTTCTTCTTTTAAAAGGCTTCTTCTTCTTCTAAAAGGCTTCTTCTTCTTTTAACATGGAAAAAGCTTCTTCTTCTTTTATTATGAAAACGGCTTCTTCTTCTTTTAATATGAAAATGGCTTCTTCTTCTTTTTCTTTGAATTTCTTCTTCTTTTATTAAAGCGTAATCTTATTTATGTGCTCGCTTTCCCCCCGCTTCTTTGTCAAACAATACAAGCTATACTTGTAGAAAGAGTAGGGTCGACTAAACTGACAATAGCGCCACCTCCTATTTGACGACCAAAGGGGAATAACCAGGATCGCTAATAACGAGCGCTGCCAATGGCCCAGTGCGACTAATAAAAAGCGCAACCGAAAAGTGCTTCGGGGCGTCTAATTGACCACAGCGCCACCGGGGAACGGACAAATGCAAAAGCTGACGATGTTCTCCTCGTCAGAGAATCAAAAAGAAATTGAGATACATTTCTGAATTCATTTGCTCACTTAATAACTTTCCTAAACGTTTCATATGCGGCTATATTCTTAATTCTTTCAAATTACTATATACATCATTCTATTTACTTCTATTATAGTATTTGAACTCTTCTTTTATATACTTCTCAATTTACTAGACTATATGTAATCCCTCTTCTCCGCTCCAAGTTTTTACAATTGCCTTTGCTCCTTTTATATAGCGTGCTGCCATCTCTCGTCGATTCCGAGAAACCATTCCTCCTTGTAACTTTCATTGTGTCATCGAAACTGGCACGTGACAAATAAAAACAGAATCCGAGGTTATTTGCTAAATAACTGTGACGTTTGCGAATTCACAAATACTGCTCTTTATTACTTTGTTCCCTAGGTCCCCATAACTTGTAAATTTCAATAAATCTGAAAATTTTGGGATGGCAAATGCCCACCTTGCCCCCGCCAAGTTACGCCTATGCTCAAGGCTTCCCCCCCTAATCAGAGGATTTGCGCACGCATATGCCCTTAGTTTTATCATTATCAACTATGTTAAACATAGGAGTCATACTTTTTTTTGTTCAGATACACTGATCAGTGCTCAAAAAGGGGGAAGACTATCACCCAGTTGGGTTTTTTATTTTTTGTTTTATTTTTAAATTCCTGCACCTAGGACACTTTGCATAAGCATCCCTCTCGTATCCTCAAACTCGACCAAGTATCCCCAGCTAGGAATTTCCACTTCAAGCATGGACTAGCATGAAAATGAACAAAACCACATTTAAAGGGCGTTTTAGTCTATGCAGTATCTATATTTCATTGTAGGTTGCATGTTTCACATGGTGTTAGGAGTGCTCGAAGTGGAGATTCCTGGGGTAGGGGGATGTTTGGAGGTATGCGCTATTGTCCTGGTGCCTTAAGTTATACCGAAACGTCAGTGACGTGAAATATTTACCGGATTCCCCCATTTATCTTTGTTCTTTCTTCTTTATTTGTAATTATTATTATTATTATTATTTTACATATATGTATGATTTAAAATCATACCAGAAAATGGACCAATGATTATTCGGAGACCAGAATAATAATTGGTTTACATATAATAGTGTAAGTAGCCTATGGTTAAATGTTATTGTGTTAGATCTACAATTATTGATTTTAGGATCTTAAATTTATAGAGGGGTAGTAATAGTAAGTATTAATACTAGTGTAAAGTGTATGAAATGATGTGTGTGTGTTTATATATATATATATATTAAAGGGTTAGGGATTTAAAGTTAACACAGTTACAAATTAGGGGTGGTAGGAAGTGTTTGGGGATAGATGAGGGTGCCGTGGAGGAGTTGGATTGCGGGCCACATTTGTAGTAAAATCGCAGGTCTGTCATGGGTTCGATCCTCACCACCGAAAAATAAATTTGTTCACCTGAAGACGAGAGGACAGGTGCTCCCTCGAAACAATGTTAGAATAAGTCAAGTTAAAAGCAATATAGATAATCGATAATGTTAAATTAGCATTGCATGCTAATGCAGAACTATTAATTAAGAGGGCAAACCTAATAGGTGAACAGTATGCAAATAATCGAATGATAAAGAACCCAAAACCGTTAGACTCCTTGATTGGTTTATCATCTCTCGCCCCAGATTACAAATAATAATAACAATTATTATTGTTATTATCATTATCGCGCACGAAAACGCTCAAAATTGAACGCAATTTTTTATGGGCGATAATGACGTAAAAAGGCCATGTTGCGTTCACGAAGACAATATTTGCAATCAGCGTATTAAATAATTTTTAAACATATCCCGAGGCCCTGTGCGAGATTACAATGCGAAGCTTCCATCCGTTCTTTAAATTTGAAATCTCAATGTGAATTGATACAAAGTCTTCAGGGATACATCTGCAAATTATCATATTTAAATAATAATAAATTACTGACAAAAATGGTATTTAATAATAATATGCGACGGAAAATTTACACTTGGCAGAGGTATATATATATATATATTCTTTTAACACACTGCTGGAATTTTCTTTCACCAAAGTAGTAGCAATAGTGCGTTTCTAACAGGTTAGGATCCACGGAGAGGGCGATGGGGGCGATCGCCCCTCCCAAATGCCTAGAATAGGTTTTTGAATAGATTACTTTTAATCTATTGATGTATGCTTTTTGCGTAAATGTTTCACATGGGAATTACGACAATAATTTTTAATTACGTTTAGGGCTCGCTTCCCTGTATGTTACGTTTCTGATTTGACGTATTCATTCAAATAACGTTAAACTAAAATTTAAAGCTAGAGAAAACAATATTTTAATTGTATTGTCCATAAAGATTAGCCATTCTCATATTTTTTCTCACTTCTGTTTATTACATTTTTCGTATCAACCCCATGGGAAGCGAGGCCCCTTCAAGCGCGAGACCCCGGGCGGTCGTCCACTTCGCAACCCCTTGCTATGCCACTGTTTTTAAAAACACTGTAAGCCAGTTTATTATTGTAATCATTTAATTTTCAATTGCTTTTTGTTTCTTTTTAATCCACTTTACGATGATATGGGCTGATCGATACTGGAAGTGGAATCCGAACCATTGAAAAATATGCCTCTTCCGGGAATCGAACCCGTAACCCCTTGATTACATTGCGTCACCAACGAGGCCCTTATTGTAGTTTAAAAACACCTCGGTGGTTAAGCGGTAGATTTCGTCGCCGAAAGTTCCGGGTTCGAGTCTTGAACACGAGTTTTCCTTTACGACAAACCTTTATCAATTTCATCTAATCACCATGCATTCTCGTCGTCGCGATTATCCTAGAGAGGCAGAAACGCGACGTGAATAAAAACACATAGTAACTGCCCTACAGAAAAACATACACCTTCCCATTTTTAATCTAAATATGCACAGAAGTTCTGGAAGTCTGAGCACGGCTACAAGGGGCAAGTAACAGGTGCGACGTTTCTGAACAGCTGTTTTGGCTACTTCCAGTTGACTGAAGCTCCGAACGCATGGAAAAAAATGAGCTGTAATGGCATTGTATCGTAAACATTCACATTTCTGTACGAAAATCCATCCCATAGTTCATGCCAAGAACATGCAAATCACGCGACCAACATTTCGTGAATCTTCGAGGGTGATCGGACGCTAACGCACGGATTTTCAGAGAAGGCTTCTGATTGGACGAGATAATCCCTCGTGCCAGGTTTGATGTGTTCAATTTCAACACAATTAGCAGATGTGTTGCGCGGGTAGTGTACTGTGAAATGGAGGTACGATTCTTCGCTTGTGGTGACCAAATGCAGTGCTAACGCTGAGAAGCACTGTATCGGTGTTAAAAACAGAAGTGTACTGTGGTGTTGACACTAGTGAGGGCTAGCGTCAACAAGAAAAATGTCCCCGGGGGCCGGCTTGGCTATACAACTTGAGCACCATCGTACGTGATAAACGTGTACATGTGGAATAGTGCGAAATGTGTATTAAAAAATAATGTGTTGCTTGCTGTTGGTGACTAGGGTATTTACGATTTTGGGGGCGGTGGAAAGGTTTAAGTCCGTTCTTTTTTCGGCAGTACTTTTCAAAATAAGATTTTTTTTCAAGTGAGCTAGTGGTAACCATAATATTTTTCGAATTTAAGGATATTTCGTGAAGGTAAAGGGAAACTCGAACCCAATAGCTATCCAGTGACAGTGTGAGCATTCGACATTTTATGCGGAGTGCTAAAATTACGTGTTTATTTTCTAAGCAGTAAAATGAACTGGCGAAAGGATAAACAAATTATTCGTATTTATAATTCCCACTGGGTCCCTGGTTCGATACCCGGTGGAGGCACATAGTGGTTCGGATCCCACTTTAAACTGTAGGTCCAGTCCCGATTAGCCTTACTGTGCATAAAGTGGACTTAAAACACCAAATCAATCATATAATTCCCACTGATCAGTGCCGTATTAAACTAGTGCTTAACATATCGTATAGCACACCAAGTTTTATAGTTTTAATAGTTTCCGCTATTGTGACAGATTACGTGCTTTTCTATTGGCTGAACCTCTCCGACGCCGTAGTGTAATCAAGGGGTCCCGAGTTCGAATCCAGGTGGGGGCATATTTCAAAATGGCTCTGATTTCCCTTCAAACTAGATGTATGTATGTCCAATTCCGATTAGTCTATCTGAGCATAAGATGGACTAATTTGAGTTTTGGTTCCAGCGTGAAGATCAGATTCATTGCATTAAGCTATTACCCAGGTCCTTCGTTATACGCATGAAGCTCCATATGGGGATTCACCGTGTTTACAACGACAGAAACAACTTAAGACAACCGGACCCCTCTCCGATTTTCTTCATATTTGGCATACTCACTAATTGAGGCTTCCTAATCACGAATCTGAAGTTAAAAGTTGAAAGAAAAGTCTAGAAATTGCAAAATAAGCGAAAATAAGACGTTAGTTTTCGGAATGGAAACCGTCGATTTTCGCGAAATTTTTTGTTTCACAAGGAAATACTATATATATTCCTGATACCACCACGACACCAAATTTTAACTATGTTTGCCTAACTTAACCGAAATTAACCTAACCACACGTCAATGGTTCGTGGGGCTAGCGCCAATGGTTCGTGGGGCTAGCGTCAATGGTTCGCAATTATTTAGCAATTTCTAGACGTTTCCGACAAATTTTAACTTCAGATTCGTCATTAGCAGACCTCAATTAGTAAATATGTCAAATATGTAGAAAATCGGAGAGGGGTCCGGTCATCTTAAGTCATACACCACGACATAAGGGTCTAGCACTTAATGATCGCAACATGAATTTGTATTGTGTCTGTATAGGGCTGGCTGGCTTATAGGAGAATGCCATGTTTTAAAATATCAGTTTGAATGTCGTGCTCAAGGGGTTAATCACGACCCTCCCCCTGGAAAATTAATTACAACCTAATTTTGTTAACTATTATAAGGGTGTTGCAGGAACGTGATAACTTCAAACCGAAGGAGTCTTTTTGATTGAGCCAACATATTTATTTCGGAGAAGTATGTCATTCTGGACAACTTAACCCCAGTTACCCAACATATAGTGGCGGATGTTTTTTTCTAAACTACCTCTCTGGTTTCTCCGAACTCTTGTCGGTAGTTTTAGAAGTAGTATCTAACTCATAATTTTACACACAAAAGGGGACTCGGGTGTCGCAGAAGTCCCCCGTCTTTCCTATTCGTGCCTACGTGCGTAAATATCCTTTAGTCTCCCGCCGTTGCATATGTGCAACAAAAAAAGTATGTCCCTGTCAGCCGCGGTTGCATATGTGCAACAAACAACTTTAGATACAATTATCGAGGGTTAGCCATACTTATATTTGTATATTGAGGTTGAAATACTGACAGTTCGGTTCGGGAACATGTGTTTACGAAAATTCCAAATCCCCCCCTCCTTTCTCGGAATATGTCACGTGTTTGGGCTCGCCAAAACACGTGTTGGCTCTTGACAGACACAATGAATGCTTGGTATGTACGATGCTGTTTTCCTCCAAGCTTCCAACGCTGTGATTTAGTACTGATAAGGCACGCATTCTTCTTTGTGTTTAGACCTGGTGATCCAGCCGAAAGTAGTGGCAAGGGGGGATCAAGGAGAGGGCGTATTGGAAGAGGTTTGGCGGTGTCAGCTTTCTGTCGCCTCTATGTTAGAAATGCAATGAAGCTTGACGATAGCCAGAGGCGCCAGAAGCGTGAGTCTAAGAGACAAAGTAGACAGAAGTAGAGACAAAACAAACGATTGCAAAGGCGCCCTTCACTCCTCTGTTAGGAAAAACAGTTCGTATCATATAACAGCTCATCGATTTCCCTAACGCACAATCGTTTCCTAATGCAAATTGGCTAAAATTCGCTAGAGTTTTACCTTTTGCCTTATTATTCAAATTGTATTGCACCCACGAACATGAATTAAGTTTTATTCTGTTGCGGTAGGTCCATTCTTTGAAAAAAAAGCAAAAGTTCTCCCCAAAGTAGCTGGAGAAGAGGGGGCAAACTCCACATTTTTATGTTTTTTTTTCATTGAAATTCGGGGGATGCAGCCCCCGCCCGTAACCCCCCGCGATTGGGGCATCCAAATTTTACATGGTTGCATGCACCGATGTTCTACCTGAAAAACAAAAGTTATCCGAAGTAGATTGGTCCCATAGTGTCCGAGTTATAACAATTTTATGAATAATATGCAAATTCGTTGTTTTGAGGAAAAAAACAGAGTTTTACGTTTTGCCTTATTATTCAAATTGTATTGTACCCACGAACATGAATCTAGTTTCATTCTGTTGCGGAAGGTCAATTCTTTGAAAGAAAAAAAAACAAAAGTTCCGGTTTTCTCCCCAAAGTAGTTGGAGAAGAGGGGGCAAACTCCTCATTTTTATGTTTTTTTCATTGAAATTCTGGGGATGCAGCCCCGCCCGTAACCCCCCCCCCCCTCCGCGGTTGGGGCATCCGGTTGCATGCACCGATGTATTACCTGCAAAACAAAAGTTATCCGAAGTAGATTGGTCCCATAGTGCCGGAGTTATTACGATTTTTCTCCATTATGTATACGAATTCAAATTTCGCGCTCAAAGCCTCGGCGACACTGGGCTTACTTTCGTCAGACGGCGCGGCGTACTAAAGGATATACGTGTCCGCCCTCCAAAACCTTCAAGGGAGAAGTAACCACAAATTAGAAAAGAAAAAAAAACACTGTAAAAGTAGGTGGAAAACGATCGCATGTCGGCCTCAAATCGCGATGTTTTCGATGATCTACGTATGTAGAGTGCCGAAACAATAGATTATACATATATAGTGACAACAAGTTCCTAACAGGTAGGAGAGAAGTTCTGGTGGACTGCAGAAATGACTCCGGCACTACCAAGCCTATCCCCAGACAGAGGGGGAAGCAGATATTAGCCGCAGGGTGAGTACAATATTTTCATGTAGTCTGTCTTGATATCCTGTGTGCGCGGAGGAAAATGTTTCCATTCTAATTTTATTTGACACAACCAGTGCCGTTCGTTGATGCGTAAACGGCGAATCTTTCTACCTATACTGGTGCGAGTGTGAAGCAGACGAAGTGGGTAAATGGCGAATCTCGTGACTCAGATTTAGTTGGCTGTTAAATTCGCTATTCAAATTACCACTACGGCACTCACTGACACTGTGGGCGCTGGACCTGAGGTAACAGCGTTTGTTTACATTCGCGATGGGCTTTGTTCAGAATAGAGGAAATTTCGGATTTTCGGAATGTTTTCGACTTTTCGCGTATTGCGAATCCAATGCGAACTCAAAAAGGTGCAAAGAAGTTGGAAGTACAATTCGTGCACAGTTTTTACTTACGACTGTGAGCATAAATACAGAGAATTCAGTCGTGAATATACACCTGCATCTCGTAAGATAATGTTGTTGTTCGTGCCTCATGATATAACTGCAAATGTTCGAGATGACACGTTTACGTGAACATAAAACATAGCAGAGGAAACATGAAACGTATAGTCTCCGATCTTATTTATGAAGCAGGTAAGTGGTGATAAAATTTTGATGCTATACTGGTGACGGATCCTAAGCCTGTGATCTGCACCGATGAGCCATAACATTATAACCACCTACCTTATACTGTGTATGACCACTTTTAGCCTGCAGAACCGCGGCCACTCGGCGAGGCATTGATTCAACGAGGTGTCGGAAGGTGTCCTGGGGTATCTCATGCCACAAGCGCAACAGCAGATCCTCTAGTTGGCATACAGTGCGGGGCGGTGGTGATGTAGCACGAACCTGCTTCTCCAAGTCGAACCACAAATGTTCAATGGGGTTCATATCCGCTATTTGGGGGTCACTGCATTAAAGCAAATTCACTGTCACATTCCTCGAACCAGTCCTTCAGAATCTCGGCAGTGTGGCATGACTCATTGTCCTGTTGGAAGTGGCCGTCACCAGCAGGGAACACTGTTGACATGAATGGATGGACTTGGTTCCCAATAACGTCCAGTTACCGGAGAGCCGTCAGGGATTGGTGTACCGGAATAATGGGCCCCAGTGTGTCCCATGAAAACATCGGCCAGACCATCACACCTCCTCCACCGAACTGTCTTCGCCCAACCTTGCAATCATGCCATAGCCTCCGATGGAAATCGGCGTACACGCGCTCGGCCATCGATGTGATGAACCAGGAATCTGGATTCATCGGACCAGACAACCATTTTCCAATCATCCACAGTCCAGTGCCAATGATTTTGTGCCCACCCCATGCGCTGCTTTCGGTGGAGTGCAGTCAGCATTGAGTCCCATGCACAGAGGTGTTCGATGAACTGTGTGCTGTGAAGCATTGTCCAGTTCACCATTATTGTACCTGTGGGCTATTTCTCGCACTGTGACCCTGCAGTCGCTCAGAACAATGTGCGACAGCCTCGACTGGCCTCTGGCATCAATGAGCCGCTGTCCACACAGGACTGGACGACGAGTCGTTGTTTACCCATCATTGCACCACTTTCGATACCTGCTTACACCGGCACGAGAGCAGTCGACGAGCCATGCCGTTTCAGAGCTGCTGGTACACCCAACAGCGAAAGAAACAGTAGGCGAATTGTCCACCACCATTTTCATTCGGTCTGTATTACACAGTGTGATGACAATGAATTGAAATAATAACGTCAATAAGCAGAGAACAATGCCTGCTTCGAACCAACATAGTTTCATTCCTTAAAACAACACAGGATGTAGAATAAAAAAGGAATGTAGATAGTGGTGAACAATTTGTCTACCATTATCTTTGCCGTTGACTGTACCAAGGCGCCGTGCCGTCACAATTTGACCTCTATCAAACTAGGGGAGATCGGCCGCTTTTCTCATTCTGATGCCGGAGATACTACTAACAGGGAGCCTGTAGCACAGGCCTGTAGACCTGCCCATTATATACCATGCTGCCAGCGTGTCACGTGTTACTCTCCACGCTCCAGGTGCGCTAAATGTTTCCGGGCTGGGGTGGTCATAATGTAATGGCTCATCGGTGTATGTTGCGTGAAACTGCTGTAGGAGAAAAAAATCGACTGGCGAAGAGGGGGCCTTTGACCCACTTAACCCCCTCGAGAATTAAGTTGATTTTTTTTATTATGGACAGATTTCGATGTTTTACGTAATATAAAATTGATTCCAGCGCGGAAAACACAAATAACTTGATTCCAAAGCATGGCCCTCTTAAGTAAGAATCTACCACCTCGGAGTATTTTCATCGCTTTTTATTAGTAAAAAACTGTGGTATGCCCACTCAAATGGCTGAAGAACACGTGAAAATATCACACCATCAAACTTAGCACGCTAAAACTTCACAGAAACGTCGAAAATTGCTATGAGAACCAAACCTAAGAGTCCTAACCAAACGACGTAAAATTGTGAACACCAATAAATGTCACACTTTCACTTATATTTTGGTTTCATAATTTTTTAGTCCTTCGTGTTTGATTTACTATAATAATTTATGAAACTGTAGGCAACGTCCTTACTGCTGCTGCCCTGTTGTGGAATGTCGTGTTGGATGCTCTATTCCCTTGCGTGAAACTTTGGGCTGTTCTGCTTCATGAAAGGCCCCGAATTGTTTTGCATTTTTTAAAAAACATTTTATGTACCCTTCTTCACAAAACAGAGGGGCCCATATTACCAGCACTTTCTGTATAATGACTAACTTGTAACTTTCCTCGATACTTTTTACACAGATTAGCCTGTAAGTGGAATATTCGGGGCCGTTTACCCACCGTACTCCCTCGAGAATTACGTTGAAATTTATATTAATCGACATATTTTGATGTTTTGCATAATATAAAATTAGTTGCAGCGCGCGGAAAACACAAATAATGGAGATATTCGATCACAAAGTATGACCCGCGTAAGCAAAAACTTGCCATTTCGGAGTGCTTTCGCCGCTTTTTATTATTAAAGCCCTTTGTATGCACACTCAAATCGCGAAAGAACACGTCGATAATAACTATTGGTACCAAACCTAACTACTTAATAATTATTGTGGCTGTGGTGGAATGTCGTTTTGGGTGCTAGATTCACTTGCGCGAAGCCTTCAGGCTGTTCTTCTTCACGGTACGAGTAAAGTAACACGCTAAGGTAACAGACGTACTTTATTTCACAATAACACATTTCCGCGAGCTAAAATCAACTGAAAACGTTCATAAACAACAAAATTTTAATATACCATGCAAAATATTTCACTTTCTCTGGGGAGTACAGAGGGTCAAGGGTACCGAATATTGTACGTACTTTAGGAATGGGTAGCCAATAGAATAAAGAAGAACAACATACCAGAAACTTAAAAAACCGAGCCTTTAATTCACACAAAATAGCTAATAAACAAAGTGGGATTCCGTATTACCAGCTTTTCCTCTACTTATATTTTTTCCTATTATTATTATTTACAAACAGATTTTCTTTTATCTAATTTGAATAATTGTAGTTCGCAAACTACTCGAAGGTAGATTTGATAATGATGGAAGTAGATACTTAATTTTTTTAAGCAAATTTACATGTTTTCTATTTGTTGAGATTGTAAATCGTACCTGCATCTTCTATTTTTGGACAGGTTTCAACTGCATTAGAAATTGAGCTCAGTTCTTATTAAAAAAAAACAACTAAAAAACGTAATATTCTAGCGTTTTGACTCATTCTTATGTGCGGATTTAAGTTAAACTTAGAATTCATGCTCTAATAATAATAATAATTATTATTATATCTTACCAGAATAGCAGCAAACAAGAGCATCAAATTGATCGCAAGTTCAAGAACAGCAATTATAATAACGGCAATGTAATCTGGAAATAAATAAAAACAAGGTAGGTATTTGACGTCACACTCGACAAATACACCGCTGAACAGCGTGTAAAGTTCATATAGCCAATATATGAAGTAGATATTTCAGTACATTTTAACCAGAGTACTAATAAAGTTGTATAACTACATTTTCAACTCTGAGAACAATAACTGTATACCCTGTCCCAGCTAACTGTAGAGCAGGGTCGCGCATAGCGGCAGAGGAGGAGGGAAATCGAGTGGTGAAAGCGCAGCGTTGCCTACCGTACGGTCCTGACCGTACATGTACGGAAATTGCATGGCATGTCTGGACGTACGGTCCAGACCTTAGTCCGTACGCTAAATGTACAGCTTGTCAAAATTTACACTTGCTGTTTTATCCCAAAGAAATTCTAAAACCAAGCGAACGGACCTGGAGAGACAAAATACAGTCCGTTTGCCATGTGCGTACGGTATTTTTGTTTTCAAAAGTTTGCAACGCTGACAGAGTGAAGCTGGGAAAGCGGGTAACTCCAGTCGTCCATTACGCAATTCCGTTTCTCTCACTGTTCATTGGTGGAGCCGTCTCGCGTCACTACTTGCGCAGAGACTTGTTCTTGTTCGCTTGGTCTACAGTTAGCTGGTACAGGGTTTAGACTTTTAAAATTGTTTTAACGAAGGGACGCGTGAGTCGTAGAAGTACATGGGCAACAAGTCGTTTTGTTAGTGTAATGGTTAAAGTTCTTGCAAAATTACTGCAAAATTACTTTTGAAATCTGAAATATCATCGTTATTGGAATACGGGTGTTCGAAAATAGCAGTCGTAAGTCGCAAATTACTACTGTATTTATTAGGGCCGATACCAATTCCGATACTCTTACCGATTTCCACCGATACCGATACTTGAAAATGGCTATAATTGAAATTTGTTCAAAAAAATTGATCAATATTGGTGTGTAAATATTCTTCTCCAATTATATGCATCAATTTACCAAGGAATTTGCTTCAGAATATTCAAGAATTGCATCAGAATATTAAAATAGATATCATGTAATCACAAAATATATCTTTTCGTGCAAAATCGGTACAAAATAATAAGGAAGTTTGAATTCTGCTATATTTCCAGTATAATTACGTGTCACGCGGCATGTTTGCGGACCCCGTAATAGACCAATATGCCGGAAAAGTATCGGCTGGTATCGGTAGATGAATTCCAACCGATATATCTGTATCGGCTCAGCTCTAGTGTATATTATTTTGGCACCTACACAACTCTCGGCAACTTCACACTAGGGATGGCCAGATCCGGATCCTCGCGGATCCGCAATCCGGATCCGGTTGGTTCCGGATCCAGAACTTTCGGATCCGGATCCGGTACTTTCGGATCCGGATCCGTTTTGCCATCCAACATGCGCTTCTTTGGAAAGTAAGAATGTGCTTATAACACATTGTTACCTGCTAATATACAAATATATATATATACATACACACACACACACACACACACACACACACACACACACACACACATATATATATATATATATATATATATATATATATATATATATATATATATAGTGTGTGTGTGCGCGCGTGCGCGATTTGTAATTAATTAATACACTTACAAGGGAGGTCTAAGTCTCTCCCTCCGAATTTCCATGAAACTTGGCAGGTGTATAGAGCCCCCCCCCTCAAATGTCAAGATGAGGAGAAATTGAAGTGGGGATCTGACCCCGAAACCACGTAAATATGGCATAGGAAGAAACAGGGGGCATAGGGCCTCTCTATACACCTCTCAAATTTCATGGAAATCGGAGGGGAACACAGGGGTCAGATCCCCACTTCAATTTGTCCTCATCTTGACATTTGAGGGGAGGTTGCCCCCTAGTACAGATTTTTAGCCGAAACAAAAAACACGTATTTCTTCATTTGGGCCCGTTTATACACACACCTGCCAAGTTTCATAGAAATCGGAGGGGGACACAGGGGTCAGATCCCCACTTCAATTAGTCCTCATCTTGACAATTGAGTGGGTTTTGGACTGCAAAACCGTTTTTTAGCTGAAACAAAAAAAATACCACGTATTTCTTCCTTTGGGCCCCACTATACACCTGCCAAGTTTCATGGAAATCGGAGGGGGACACATAGGTCAAATACTCACTTAACTTTGACCTCATATTGACATTTGAGGGGTGTTGCCCCCTAAAACAGTTTTTTAGCCGAAACAAAAAAAAAACAAGTATTTCTTCATTTGGGCCCGTTTATACACACACCTGCCAAGTATCATGGAAATCGGAGGGGGACACAGGGGTCAGATCCTCACTTCAATTTGTCCTCATCTTGACATTTGAGGGGGTTTTCCACCCTAAAACCGTTTTTTAGCTGAAACAAAAAAACACGTATTTCTTCCTTTGGGCCCCACTATACGCCTGCCAAGTTTAATGGAAATCGGAGGGGAACACTTAGATAACCTCCCTTGTTAGTCTTACACTTTGTAATTATATAACACTGCATATATTATAATGTTTTATTTTAATTTGTAAAACTGTAACTGTAGAACAATTGTATAATTTTTGTATGACATTTCTATCTTGTTATATGTATTTCACAATTTATTATCAAAATGTGAGGGGCCTGAATACAAAAACTCAGGAATTTTTTCTTAACATTTCCATGTGTAGCTATGACATAATTGCCATTACAGAAACGTGGCTACATAGCGGTGTGTACAGTACTGAATTGTTTACTGAGAACTATAAGGTATTTAGACATGATAGACAAAGTAATAATAGAGGTGGGGGAGTATTAATTGCCACTAAACAAAACATAAAAGCTAACAATGTTGTATTAAGCAATAATCTAGACATGATCTGTGTTAAAGTGACCTTAGATAATAAGATATACTATATAATTACTGTGTATTTCACACCTTCCTCAGCAGTAGATGATTATATGTATTTTTATAACTTATTCGAAAACAATGAAGAATTACAAGGTAACAATATTATTATTATTGGAGATTTCAATTTACCATATATTGTAGATTCAAGTTATAATCTGCAGACGGGAGGACCTTCATATAAAGCTTTAGATAATTTTTTGTCTTTCTATGACTTGCATTCTATTAATAACATAATAAATAAAAACAATAGAACACTTGATCTGATTTTAACTATTATATGGGATTGTGTTACAGTAAATACAGACGAATTACCTCTTGTAAAAGAAGATATGCATCATCCGGCATTAATTGCAAATGTGAATTATACAAAAACAAAACAAACTTCAAGAACTAATCCAGTTGTAATGTTAAATTTTGAAAAAGCAAATTTCCGCCGAATGTATGAACTGTTTCGAGATACAAATTGGGAACCTAATAGTAGTATGAATAATGTAAATGACGCTGTGGAATATTTCAATCTTAGAGTTAACTCGGTTTTTAATTCTACAGTACCAACAAAGATAATCCACTCAAACAATAAATACCCTCCCTGGTTTACTCGAGAAATTAAGGATATGTTAAGACTTAAAGAGTGTTACAGGAAACGAATGGAACATGATAATGATAGCAGAATAAAATATAAAGATACTCGTAAAAGAGTAAAAACACTTATAAATAGAGCATACAACGTGTATCTAAGGGAAACCGAGGAGAGTATCAAGTATAATAGTAGACTGTTTTGGAATTATGTAAAAAATAGAAAGGGTAGAAATATGATTTCAAACCAAGGTATGATGTACGGTAATACAATATTACAAACGAATCAAGAAATAGTAAATAGCTTTGCTTCTTTCTTTAAATCTGTTTATACTGATTATGAAAGTGCATATGACATAATTGAGGAAGTTGGACTACAGGTATCTAATCCACTTTCAAATAATAGAATTACCGACAAGGAATATTGGGATGCGATTAAAAAATTGAAACCAAAAAAGACCAGTGTGCCAGACGGAATTCCTCCTTATGTAATCAAAGCTTGTGCAGAGGTATTCAAAATACCTTTATGTCTGATATATAATTTAATAGTAAATACGCAGAATTTTCCTAAGATATGGAAATTAACAAGAGTCTGTCCTATTTTAAAAACAAATGAAAATACAAAAATTGAGAATTATAGGCCAATAGCCATAATATGTGCACCAGCAAAAGTTTTGGAACAAATCTTGTATTCAAGAATATTTAAACATGTTAAAAGTTACATACACAATAGTCAACATGGTTTCTATCCCTGTAGGTCTACCACAACAAATTTAGTAAATTTTGTGCAAAATGTTTTCGATGCACTCTACTGTAGATGAATGGTGCATACAATTTATATTGACTTTGCAAAAGCCTTTGACAAAATTAACCACGACATACTTTTGCGAAAATTATCTAGTTTTGGTTTAACAACTAATTTCTTAGATCTAATGAAATCATATCTTCAAGGAAGGAAACAATATGTATCATACAAACAATCTACATCTGCTGAGTATGTAGTGAATTCAGGTGTTCCTCAAGGATCAAATCTTGGACCCCTGTTATTCAGCTTGTTTGTGAATGATTTACCGTCTCATGTTAAGAACTCTAAATGTCTTATGTACGCAGACGATATAAAACTATACAAACAAATTGACAACAGAGAGGATTCGTTAAAACTTCAAACAGACTTAGATGTGTTATATGAATGGAGTTGTGTGAACGATCTTAGTTTTAATGTCAAAAAATGTTGTTTCATGGAGTTGACGAATAAGAGGTTTACTTCTCAATCTACTTACTCCATTAATGGTCAAGTACTTCCACAGGCAGATATAGTTAAAGACCTCGGTGTCCGTTTAGATTCTAACCTGCCTTTTAAACAACATGTCTGACTTGTGATTAAAAACGCGTACAAAACGCTAGGTTTTGTTATAAGAAGTACGAAGAATTTTAGAGATATTGACTGTATTAAA
The DNA here is from genome assembly GCF_977018435.1 of Lepisma saccharinum. Classification (NCBI taxonomy): domain Eukaryota; kingdom Metazoa; phylum Arthropoda; class Insecta; order Zygentoma; family Lepismatidae; genus Lepisma; species Lepisma saccharinum. The sequence goes on from NC_139235.1 coordinate 81,187,261, forward strand.
ACCGTATATAAAAGTATAGTGAGAAGTAAACTTGAGTATGCGTCTATTATATGGTCCCCTCTTTATAAATCTTATGAAAATAATCTCCAAAGAATTCAAAAAAAGTTTCTAAGATATTTATATTTTAAAAAATATAATAGACCACCACAAATGACAACGCCCTACAGAGACCTCCTTCTGGAATTTAATTTCGAAACCCTTAGCAATAGGCGAAAATTGTTAGATCAATTGTTCCTGTACAAAACGGTAAACGGCATATTAGATAATAGTTTATTTCTTGGACAACTTCAGTTTAATATAAGGAAGACTAATTTACGTTGTAGAAATATGTTCATCCCAAAAATTCCAAAAACACAAAAATTTAAGAGCTGCCCGATTAATAGAATTTGTGACATGTATAATGAAATTATGATTTATAATCATTCCATAGATTTTTCAATGCCATTCTTGACTTACAAGAATACATTAAAGACAATTTTTGAAAGTACGAATATGCAATAGTTAATACATAATAACATGTTAATACATAGTAATATACGTAATATACTCAAGATTATATGATTAGGCTATTTTTATTATTTTTATTTTACTTATAAACTGTTCTGTATGTTTATACTTCTGTAATGAATACAATTTGTGAATAGATTGCATATGTATCCATCGTAATTGAAGTTGTATTGTAATTCTGTAATTTTGTAATTATTATTTATTATTATTAATATTAATATGTACGCCTTCTGTAATTGGAGGATATACCTCTGTTGAAGGTAATAATAAATAAATAAATAAATATGTGTTAAAGGTTTCATCCTGGAATGGAATGTCTCACATTTATGTGTGTTTTTATTTCCAATACATTCGAATGAATACATATTCGTTTCAATGGCATTTACAAAATCATCTCTGACATTTTATGTTAAACAAGTAAGATTATTTTTGTGCACGAGTGTGTTAGCCGATGCGTAGCAAAGTATTTTAGGAACAACACTTGAAAAAATTTCTTGTAGGACTAACTAATGAAAAATTTCTTTGTAATCGAAGATCATAATACCTTTTAAGATGTGGTAATATTATAATGGGATTGAGATACGAAACTCTCGGATCCGAATCCGGATCCAGATCCGAAACTTTCGGACTCTGATCCAAATCCGGAATTTTCGGACCCGGATCCGGTTTCGAATCCGAAACTTTCAGACCCGGATCCGGATCCGTTTGGCCATCCCTACTTCACACCAGTAGCGTCTATGACGGTCATGCTCGACATGATCTATTTTACAGCAAAATAAAACGTATTTGTGCTTATTAACATGAAAATATAAAATCCATAGTGTGACATCTTTTTTTGCCTTATTTTTCCTTCGAATTCTTCGTTTTTCTCAGGCGCACGGCACAGTCATGCTCCTCGTTCGAAGCAGTACTTTTGCAATGGGAACGTCGTCTGCTGTCTGCTGCAGAAGCTCCCGTTGCTTCGCATTACGTTGGAAGTCATGCCATTCTCCTTAGGAAATACTTTTCTCCGATTGGTCGAGACTTTGACAGCATCTACGCTGACGCATGCGTCACCACAGTGGTTTGAAAAGGGCATGCGCGCAAGCGATTTGAACCAGCTGCGGTTCTTCTCCCGATGTCCAAGCAGTGGTTTGTTATGGCGTTTGAATATAATATAATTTATGTGTCTGTCTCAACGCGATTACGAAATTCAAGCGTTCTGAGGACTGCGTTCTGCTAATTGGTGAGCATGACCATATTGATTTCTTTCCAGCCTCCACTGCTTCACACACAGTTCTTATGCTTATAATCATAACGAGCATTTGTTTATTTTCATGAATCTTTTAGTTCTTCTCATGAGGCGATTGGGTGCCAAAACTGGGGAGCAAAGGCAATTTACTTTTTCTTGATAGACAAGACTTAGCCTCTTAGGCCATATAGAGGGGGCAAAAAGTGGGTGGGCAACTGCCCCCTCCCCAACGTACCCACCGCCACTGGGGAATACTTATGCTTGCCAATTACTTTTAAATTGCTTTTGTCGTCAAGCGGTTTGTAGAATTTTTCGTTGTTCAGTTATTTTGGGTCTTCTTTTCCCACTCTACATGGCATTATTCACTTCATAGTGCTGTCACGTAGACCTTGTTGCCCATTCATCTTCATGGCGGAGTGGTTTTTCACGGCGCACTACACTATGCCAGGGGTCCCGGGTTCGAATCACGGTATGGGGGTTATTTGTCACTGTCCCTTCATCAGTTTCAAGTGCAACATCTTCTAGAACAAACACATAAGTGTTCCTATCTCCCAGACACGATCCAAAGGGGGCCTCTTTTACTGTAGTAACAGAAGATCGAACATTATAAATAAATCACCTATCAGGAGAATGTGTGAACTGTACAACAGATGTTCCGAAAGGGAACCAAAATTAGACATATTTCACATGCCTATTGGGACATTCAAAGAAGCTATTCAAGGAATGGAAGAATAAATGTCAACAATGTAAACATAAACGCAATTTTTGTAAATATATATATTTCTTTCGTAGTTTATACTCAGTTACATATACAGGGTGATTCTAAAGGTATAGTACAAACGAAAACCACAGATACCTCCCATGAAATAGAGACGAAAGTTCCCCTTCCACTTTGCCGAGAGATGCCTCTGTGAGGAGCTAGACAACGCCGAAAACGTGTGAAAATGAACTTCACACCTCTGTACAGCCAGTACCAGTGAAGATAGAAAGGCGGAACAAACGAAGTCAAAAGGAACACCAAAGTCGCCCATCCGAAAAACACTAGGCGGCAGCTGCGCAACGCATGCGCATGGGGTTCCACAAAGGAAATAGGAGTGTCCCGCAAGACAAGTGAAGGGAAAGGGTAGCGATCGACAACTGTAGGGACAAAAGAAGCAATGAAGCATGAAGTAACAATTGCACAGCGGGAAACAAACACATGCAGCGCGTGGGGAGTCCCCAAACACACCGCAGCAAGAACAAAGCACGGTTCAACAAAAGAGAAAGAGGACCGGACGGGGAATGGTACCTGTCAAGGAGACAACAAATGCGGGACGAGGGATTCCCCGTAGCAGCACCGAGGGGATGTCACACAGAGGTCGTGCGCCAGCAGGACAAACACAGCAACTACGGCCACAGGAGGTTTATTGCCACGCAAAGGTGCACTTACAGATAGGAATAGTACGTAGTACGTAGTCGTATCCCGGACTGACGTTGTTACAAAAGTTGCTCAAATTGACGACCACCACATTCAATGCAGGCATTGCAGCGTCGCAGGAAATTCTGGCGAACCCTATCAAAAATCCCTGGCATGGTACACACCTCGGCCGATGCTGCAAGTATCCGCGCTACCAATGTTTCCTTGTCAGGCACCGGGGTCTCGTAAACAAGTGTTTTCACATGGCCCCACAAGAAGAAATCCATTGGTGTGAGGTCAGGCGAACGGGCGGGCCAGGGGACGGGGCCCTCTCTGCCGATCCAGCGCTGTGGGTAGGTACGGTGCAAAAGGGTTCGCACTGTGCCATCAAAATGTGCAGGCGCTCCATCCAATTGAAACCACATACGATGTCGCACGTTGAGGGGTACATCTTCTAGCAGCTCTGGAAGGACTGATGCAAGAAAGGTGCGATAGAGGCGGCCATTTAAACGTGGTGGCAGCAGGTATGGACCGATAATCTGTTCATCGATGATACCTGCCCAGATATTCACTGCAAACTGGGTCTGATGGTGCACCTCGACTGCTGCATGTGGATTTTCATAATCCCACACATGGCTGTTTCGGCAATTGAAGATGCCCTCACTGGTGAATGTTGCCTCGTCCGTGAAAAGCACATGGCGCAAAAAACGAGGATCGTCGGTACAAAACTGCAACAGTCGTTGACAGAATTCCACACGTCGTGGGTAATCCCCAGCCTGCAACGCGTGGACTCGCTGTGGATGATAGGGATACAGCAGATCATCATGAAGGACACGCCACACTGTCGACTGTGATACTCCCACTGCACGTTCAATGCTACGGGTGCTAGTGGACGGTGTGTCGTCCACGCGAGCAAGTACGTCCTCCTCGACCGCCGCGGTGCGCACATGTCTTGGCTGACCGACATGATGGCCTGCACGTAACACACCCGATTCACCAAGGGTACGGTGCACGTTCGAAAACAACCTGCTGTCGGGTTGTCGCCTCTCCGGATACCGTCCGCGATAAAGGCGTGTAGCTGCTCGGCCATTGCCATCTGCAAGGCCGTAGACAAAATGCATGTCCCTCAGTTCCATGGTACGGTGAGGATAGTGCCAATTATGGAATACTGTACTGCAGTGCACAGGTGGCACACACACACACTGGTCACAACGGCTTCGAAACAACGTACTCAATTGTCGTACGTCAAGCACACCACCACCGCACCGGCTCTTTCACTGACACGCTCCCTGACGCTGCACTTCCAATCAGCCCACACGTCCGCACGGCGCTGTGGTACAATCAGCTGACGTTCCTGAGCCACCCGTGCCTGTGCTCTTCACTACCTGACCACTGCCGTCAGGTGGGGCCATGTACTCTGGGGCCTTGTCATCGTGGAACACATGTAGTGTCCTTCATTCTTGCCCCATTCACCCACAACACGTACTTCGTCCGTCTTGCTCGAGCCGACGGGGAGCACTACGTACGATCGTGTGGTGTTTGTGTGCACCAATGTGGGGTAATCCAGCAGTTGAACAGACGTGCATACCCCCACGTAGCTTCATTACACGATTGTCCCACGCAGTTTATCTGTCCAGCCTTGCTCGGCCCGGTCTCACACCCACGCGGCAGTGTGCGGCTGCGGTGGTGTGAGGCCACGCTTGGTTTCGGAGCGGAAGGCTGCGGCCGAGGAGGGACTCGAGTTGTTCGGCTGGGGTTGCGCTCGGAAGCAAGCAGCCGCGTCAGGTCTGGGAACGGTGGACCTGGTGATCGGGATGGAAACATTCCGACCTCGTCCATTAGTGTCGTCCACCGTACGGAGTGGTGGGTTCCGTACGACACTCCAGCAGCCTTTCGCCCGCTCCCACCCAGCGATGTGCCTCCGGCTTCATTTCTAAGAGGCTGATTGGGCCCCATCACGACGTTTGTTACAACGTCAGTACGGGGTACGTGGTCCTATCTGTACGTGCACCTTTCATTAGCAATAACCTCCTGTGCCCGTAGTTGCTGTGTTTGTCCTGCTGGCGCACGACCTCTGTGTGACATCCCCTCGGTGCTGCTACGGGGAATCCCTCGTCCCGCATTTGTTGTCTCCTTGGCAGGTACCATTCCCCGTCCGGTCCTCTTTCTCTTTTGTTGCACCGTGCTTTGTTCTTGCTGCGGTGTCTCCCCACTGTGTTTTGGGGACTCCCCTTGCGCTGCACCGCCAGCGCCGCCATTTCTGCCCCGAACCATGTACGCGTCTGTTGCCTGTCGAGTGTCACGGACCACTTTGCTTGCATTCTCGGTGTGCTTTTACATCCTACGTCGTCCTCCCGTGGTTCTGCAACCCCGCACTACTTTTCTCGACTGCACTGCTTCAGTCATGGTGTTTGTTTCCCGCTGTGCAATTGTTAGTTCATGCTTCATTGCTTCTTTTGTCCCTACAGTTGTCGATCGCTACCCTTTCCCTTCACTTGTCTTGCGGGACACTCCTATTTCCTTTGTGGAACCCCATGCGCATGCGTTGCGCAGCTGCCGCCTAGTGTTTTTCGGATGGGCGACTTTGGTGTTCCTTTTGACTTCGTTTGTTCCGCCTTTCTATCTTCACTGGTACTGGCTGTACAGAGGTGTGAAGTTCATTTTCACACGTTTTCGGCGTTGTCTAGCTCCTCACGGAGGCATCTCTCGGCAAAGTGGAAGGGGAACTTTCGTCTCTATTACGTACTTTCTAGAGTGTCAATTATTTACAGGTCCTTTATTACACACACAATTAATGTATTTCTTCAAGGTAAATAACTTCTATCCTTGATTTATACTGTGTTTATTTTATTTCCATATTTTATGTAATTTTTAATATATTATATTAGTATCTCCTTATATCGTATCATGCCCGACCCTGTGGCCGAGTGGTTAGCACATCGCGCTGCGACGGCAAGGGTCCCGGGTTCGAATCCCGGTCGGGCTTGGTTGTTTGTGAATGTCCATTCATCAATTTCATCATTTCATCACTCATCCCCATCTTCGCAAATTAGCCAAGAGACACAAAACGCGAAGTAAAATAAACTAAATCAAATAAAAAAAATCAAATTATATCGTGTCATGCCGAAGGCATGACTCGAATATATTTTGTACATGGTGGTAAAGATCTGAAATACTGAGTGTAAAGATAAATACGTTGTGCATTGTACTTAATAATTGAAATATTGTATTCATGTAGGCTATTTTTGTAGATAATAGTTAGATATTGTATTCCACTCTCTTCAATTAACATGTATTATGATAACTCGGGTTTGTTAACTGTTGTAGGCTTATACACACATAATTCAGCGTTGACATGTTTTACGTTTATTTACATTTCTACACAATAATATTTCTTATCAAACTGTAAATTTACAAACTCAAAGCAAGAAATGTGGAACACTGTAATTGGCCATTCGCCTGTTGTGTTTAATAATAAATAAATAAATAAATGTAATCGCCGCCATAAGAGGCAGATAAAGTCAATCATTCAAAAATGCTTATCCTATAGCTTAATCGCTACGAAGAGAAAACGATTGGCAATTAGATGAAATGCACAAGAGGACAGGCCTGGGATCAGCGACGTGCTTAGGATTTTCTAAAGTGCAGGGAGGGTGGGGGGGGTTATGTGTACTTTTTTTAGTAGTTAACCTCATTTGTCATCTTTTCCTGACTTTTACTTTTGTTTTAAGAAATTCTGGGCCGAAGGAGAAGTAATAACAACTAGCACCCCCCTTGGTCACGCCGGTGTCAGAGATCCTTTCAAAATGTGCATCAACCCAATAAAAAAAAGTGGTGGCCCTCCCCAATGATGTAGTGGCTAATGCCGTAGCATTGCAATCCAAGGTCTCGGGTTCGCTTCCCGGTGGAGACAATTCTCACAATGATTGTATCGCTTTAAACTCTAGGTCCAGTCCTGATTAACCTATCTGAGCATAACGTGGAGTAAAACACAAATATTGTCGAAGAAAACGTTTCGTAAAAAGTGGGGGGCTGTTTTTAATCCATTCAGTTTGGTGACGCATTGTTCCTAAACGAGCTGGAGTGTATAGTTGACTGGTCGTATTGAGCCGACATGGTTAGAACAGCACTTACGACCCCAGGGGGGGTCCTGATTTGATTCCTGACCTGGGCAAGGGTGTTCTTTGTGAATGTCCCTTTACCAATTCATCATCTCATCATCATCGGCGCGATTAGCCAAAAGTGGCAGAAAGGCGACGCTAAATAAGAAAATCAAAATCAAACACTAAATGGGACCACTGGCAAAAGGACCTGCGCAGAACTACGTGTTCTGTTCATCGTGCTCGCGCGAGGTGGTGAGGGGTAGAGTGCTTCCTTATGGCCCGAGTTGAACGGATGGAGGGGAAGATGCTTTTGGCTGAATGTTCTTTTTTGCTGTGGGATCATTTTGGCGACTAAATTTTCAGATTTGGTGCCCAACTCGCCAAAGGCAGCTATATTTCACAAAAAGTGATCACCTGAATGTTACAGCATATCTATTTTAACAATTCGATCCCTTTGACATTTTTTTTAAAAAAAACTAATAAAGAAAACTATTTATTAGTAAATACTTACGTTCACTAGCAACACTGACAGTTTCCAAGTTAGGATCTACCTTATTTTCCTCGGGATGACCCTTCAATTCTAGCATTACGGATACCGCCACTACGCCCATTGCGATTATCTGCAAAGATGGAATTATGAGACAAAAGGGAATTAAGAAGCGCACGGTCTTGAGTATCAAAAAGAGCTGCATACAGCACTATACCATGTTACGTGAACCGAGGCGACTCAGAGCACATTGGCCTGGCTGCAGTGTTGCCAGTAGTATAGTAGCGATTCTCACTAGAATAGTCTGTTCGTATTCTGAGTAAATTGTATGAACACAATCAACGATCAGTTGTACCTAAATTACACTGGAATATGCATACTTAATTCTGAAACACTGGCATTGTAGAATTGCATTTGACCTTATCGACGATTTTTTTTTTTAAATAGTACACGTTCCCTTCTCCATTCGCATAGATCCAGAATAATTGCAGTAGTTTCTCTACCAGGCTTGTAGGCTTTTACTTCTGAGATTACTACTCCTCCTCAAATAGGACTGTTTTTGTCAGAAAGGAAAGTCTCCTCCCTTCTGTTCATAATAGGGAGGGAAACTCTCCCTCAGCCACGGTGAGAAAACTCATCTTTTGTGAACATTTTTTTGCAACCAGGTAATTATGAATATTTTTCTACGTACTTGAGAGCAAAACATTAATAATGAGATCGATATTGTTTATTCATTATCAAATCGTCCATAAAATCGCTGTTCCGAAGCCACTCAAATGCTACACATTACACCATCTTCATCTAGACACAAGCCAAAGATTGACAAGGTAGATTAATTTCGGGACTGCTCGAGCCTACAAACAGCCTAGAGCGGTGCAAGAGGGTTAGGGATTGGCGCTGAGCTGAGCTGACGTCAGCGCCTCGCTTGTTAATTGGTTGCTTTGGGAGTTGCGACTCGCTTCCAAGCTCCAAGTGCAGGACAGCCAGAGATGTTACGAAAATAATCTCGCTCTATCAGAAACTTTATGGCCTTTTCATAATATCTCGTTTTCTTCCCCGACATTAGCTATCTTGAATAAAAGCAGTCTCTACCTTGAGAACTGGCAATTAAAAGTATTAATAAATTGCAATGGACGATCTTTCACAGTGCAGAAAACTTGATATAAATATATCTTACAGCTTTTATGTTATAAGCAGCGCGGTATTTGAAAAAAAATCAGTGAGGGGGCGGTGGATATCTTCCCAAAGGTTCAAAAATATACAACCAGCCATGGGAATTTCGCAGCTTTCCCACTTCAAATATAGTCTTGGTTATTAGTAGACCTCAGATTTTAGGTGTTTAACCTATTTTTTCCTTTACAGGTATTTAAGAAATAATAAGATGTCAGCGTTTCGTTAAAAAACGCAACAACTGATGAAGTTTTATAATGCCTAAAAAAAACTATTTTGCTTGTAAGAACCAATTTTAGGTTCATGCGCCTAAATCAAGCCTTTTTTTTAGGTTTTTATATATTTTTAAGGGTTTTACAGGATTTTTATGTCACACAGAGGCATTTGATTTGTTTGGTCACGAAAAAACAAATCTCTATCGATTTCCCTTCTTCCAAGTCAATGGTGATTTTTCAAAGCTCTAAACAAAGCAAAATGACTGGTGCCACTGTTACCTGTGCAACTCAAAGTGGTCGTCTGATCTGTGTTGTCTTGCTCACTTTCGCGTCAATTGCACACACGTCTTGCAAACTAACATTTCAGCATTTAAGTTTGCACCACTGACTATGTTTTTGTTGAAAGATTATATTCAGCATATGAGATTATCCTCACAGACAAAATTGCGGAGTTTGACTGTGGATACGAGGAAAAAGATTGTTGCCTAACTAATATACGGCGAAGATTGGATTTTAATAGCAAATTCCCAATTGTAAGTTCTGCCATCGCCTTAGGGTTAGGCAACACACATAACGTTATTCAAGATAGTGCGTATTTCAGGATATAGTTGTCCCCTTTTCATTTCCGGTGACTATACCTAATCAGCTTTTTTCAAGAATTTTGAACTATTTTAAGTTTTTTTTTAACCTACGTCAGGATTTTTCGAGCCTAATTTAAGATTTTTTAGGACCTATTTTAGGATTTTTAGAGCCTATTTTAGGAACCTAAAAGCACACTTTTTAGAACCTAAAAATCTGAGGTCTAATTATTAGCAATCTAAGTTTGGGTTGTGACACTCTGTAACTACGGCCTGCCTCTGATGATAATCTGACATCCAGCAGGCTCTGGCAGTCACAGTAGGATAAGAAACCAAGTCAATCTTGATTATTTGATCTTCGAATGTTCAAGGGAAGATGTAAGCATTTCGATTTCAACTCTACATGGGACATATCAGAAAGCCATGTGTATTTTATATTTTAACCAGATCTTTCTTTATTGCGTATATGGCAGTATCGCCAACAATAAAACCTTTCAATGCTTAAGGTTTTATAATTGAAACAGGCAACAGTTAGGTTGCGCGACTTTTGTGCATACTCACCGTACACATTACTGCAATAAAGATCGTCCCGTGCTTCAGTCTCATACAGAAACATATTCTATCCTTTTTATACGGCATCCCGACGTAAATTTTACCTGAAAATAATACAAGGTAAACAACAATAGAATAACAAATAAAAAAAAACTAGGACGGAAATTTCTTCCTACCAATTATCCTATTCTAAAATGTTCCCTATATTCATTACACACTAAGTCTGCACTCTATCAGGTCGATATTTTTCTTTCCGATTGTAATAGTGTCCTCAATGCTATCGTGGATATAAACTAAACCTCCACATCTTAGGTTAATATCTCAATTGGCCTTTACGTTAGGGACGCTTAAAATTATCACATTTACCTCCAAAATCAGCAAACTACATTTATTAAAATTTGATTTTAAGCTTATCTAATTTAGCTAAAGATCTGGGAGGCGTCTCACTTTAAAACTGTTGGTTATGGACTTTCGTGATACACAGCACATTAGGGTTTGTATTCAAAATAATCTTCCCAAAATGAAAATCGATTTTTTTCTAATGAGGGATATACACTTGCAGGAGTCCAAACAAACCTAAAAATTCTAATTCCTAACCTAATCAAAACGTATATATAGCAACCCCGCATACATATGGAGTGTCCCACAAAGGGGTTTACACTATTTGAAAGTTAATAACAGAGAAAGTATTACAGATAACCTGATGGAACTTTTTGTATCTGGATCTGTCATGATTAGTGCTTGTTGCCATTCATTTGTTTTTCTTTAATTTCAGTTCAGTTGCCAGTAGTGACAAGTAGTTGACAAAATGGCTGGGAACCTTTCCGTTGAGCAACGGAAGTGGATTTTTAAAGTGTTTTTGGAAATGTGAGAACATGAAAGAAGTGCAGAGACGATGGCGGGCAGAATTGATACTGTGCCACCGTCACGTGTAACGATTACGAAATTACGTGACAAGTTTGAGAGGGAAGGAACTGTGTGTGATCTGGGACGGTGTGGCAGGAAGAAATCAGTATCGGACGAAAGAGGGATGGAAGCAGTGGTACAAACTTTCACAAGATTCCCCAAGAAGTCCATATCAAATTCTGCCCGCCATCGTCTCTGCACTTCCTTCATGTTCTCGCATTTCCAAAAAACACTTTAAAATCCACTTCTGTTGCTCAACAGAAAGGTTCCCCGCCATCTTGTCAATTACTTGTCACTACTGGCAACTGAACTGAAATTAAAGAAAAACAAATGAAAGGCAACAAGCACTAATCATGACAGATCCAGATACAAAAAGTTCCATCAGGTTATCTGTAATTCTTTCCCTGTTATTAACATTCAAATAGTGGGAGCGAATTTACAATATAGAGAAAGTCACCAATTTTGTTAATTTTCGGTATACTAACTAATTTTGGCCTCCAAATGACGAATCTGTTGTAAAAAACCGGGGGTCACGTCTGGAAATTTGAAAAAAAGCAGATTGAATTTTTTTATATATATAGGTGTATATGCGTAGATTTACGAACGAAAATGTCCTTGTTTCCAACCACACCGTTGTTTTACAAGAAAATGATTTATGATGTTCAATTCTAGTACGAACCCTATTTTTTCGATGAATTTAGGGGTGAAATGAGTGCTAATGGAACCTAACCTAACAGGCCTAACCTAACCTCATGTGAATGGTTCGTGGGGCTACCCGTCGATGGTTTTTGGGGCTAACGTCAATGGTTTGTGGGGCTACCCGTGGATGGTTTTTGGGGCTAATGAACAATGTTTCATCAAAATGTACAGTTTCCAGATGTGACCCCCGGGTTTTTACAACAGATTCATGATTAGGAGGCCAAAATTAGTTAGTATACCGAAAATTAACAAAATTGGAGACTTTCTCTATATTGTAAATTCTTACCAAATAGTGTAAACCCCTTTGTGGGACACTTATGTCTTAACCTAGTCATTAAGCACAGAACAACATAATTGTAATGCTAAGAACATCAAACTTGACACACCACCTGACCGACTCATGTAACCACCAAGGTTACGATAGGGAGTTATTTTTCACACTGAAATATAAATGCGAGCTTACATTACTCATGAAGTAAATAATATAGAGTGTATCTGGAATGAGGGGCGCTACACACGAAACTTATTCAACCTTCCTGTGACTTTGAAAAAAGTTATTTTTTTCAAACTTCAAACTTACTTCCATATAAATTTCTAATATTGCCAATGCCTCTTTATCTTAGTGTATAAATTGTGAAAGTTATTACCCAATAAGAACCTGGGTCGTGGAAGGAAGCGAAGTAGAAGAAAGAAACTTCCCTGATTCCCCCCTCCTTTAATTCGAACACTTTTTCCAACTAGAGTGTAAATCTAAACAAAATAAGTTGGGAAGTAGGTTCGGTTCAGTGATTATTTTTAAAGTCGTTAATGTAAATTTAATTTCGAGTTCACTGTAATGTAAAATCTAGTTAGTTATCCTAATACATTTACAAGAAAAGCGTCCCGATTAGTTTAGGTAAAAGAATTGATTTCCTCTTAACAATGTTTTTGTTCCTCATAAGCAAATCTACATTTAATGCCATTCTTAGTTACAGAAAACTCGCTTTTACAATCAACTATTTCTAAACTGACCTAAATTCGTTATCTGGGCTCCTTATTAAAATACTTATTCCCTATTCAAGATAATCACTAATCGATTTATACAATATGAAGGTAATGAAATCGACCAGCAAAAACAGACCTGGACCAATGTGTACTGAAAAGATCTATTCAGTAATTTGTTTTGTAAAGTGACCGAATTTTGGCGCTAGTTGTCGAAATTGGAGATTCACGTGTAAGTCAAGGTACTAATTTTCTGTCTCTCTCTCTCTCTCAATGTTTTTCTCAGCTGGAATATATTTAGGATGTGCCCTGAATCACATGAAAGTACTTTCTCTCGTTAAAGTTTTTACCTTCTTGACTACAAAATACCCTGGTCAAGTTTGGGAATAATTGTTTTTGGTTTGCCTTACCCTATGATTTATTCACATCTCAAAATGTTTGACACTCCCCTCCCCTTAAATTTTCACAATTGCTTAATTTAAAATCATTTTGGTGTTAAATTTGTAATTAAACCCCTTAATATTATCCATAGACCTATACAACCAAAAACAGATATTTTTGTTCCTTAGTCTGAGTACGGGTGTCCTATATAAACATTACCGTATTACAGTTAACAAACAATTTATATATTGTATTATTACCAGCGGCGACGGTGAATGGGTTCCAAAACTGGCGGGGGGGAGGGGCAAGGAGGCAAATCTGTTAGGGGGTGGCAAGGACAGTTTACTTTCCCTTGGTAGATAAGGTTTAGCATACTGCGCGAGCAAAAGTGGCAAAAAGGGGGGCAACTGCCCCTCGCCCCCCTAATCGTCGCCTTAGATCAATAAGAAGAATACGCTGAAGGTTAAAACCAAGAATTATGGAAGGCTAATAAAAGTATCAAAATTAGTGTTTCCTTCCTTCTCCACTGTCACTGGTGTGACGTTAATTATATTTAATTTCAATACTGGGTGTGTTCAATATCAGACTATTATTTTACCTATCAAAGTGGAAAGTTTTAATCATATCCAATAACATTCTCTCTATCACAATTCTCTTTTGTTCACTTTTCAATGCATTTTGACACTGTAGTGAATTTACAACTTCTCATATAAAATATACTTGTATTTTAACTTCCATGTTTCATTCTACAATTAAACGAATAGTGCATATTATTTTTGACTGAAATATGATTTTCCATGATGCTTTGTTTGGAATATGATTTTAGTAATTTTAAATAATTTTAAGTGTGTAAAAACACTGCAAGTCGTCAGGAGAAATAAGATTAATTGCTTAATTGGAAGCACCGGCGTCTTATAAACTCGGATAATAAATTGTACACAATTATCTTCATCAGGTGCGGGGACTCAAGCGATTGCCCGAGTTGCCCCTCCATAGAGCCGTCTCTGCATGCACTCACCAAATTGGCAATCTGATAAAAAAAAACCTCGCCAAAATACAAAAGACAAGAAGTCCTAGGGGCGCCAAGATACATTCGGGCCTTGTTTAATTCCTTTCGGTGGCCCTTCTTTCACACATGAGCTATGTGAACTTTAGGCTACATCAGTTTTGTTTCTTACGGAAAATGTTTCAGCAGTTTCCCGCCAATAAAAAGCGCAGCTCGCTACTGCGACTAGGAAGACATTGCATGTTAAATCGGAATGCAGGTGTCGCCATCTGTTATTGATTCCGACGCACCAATGGGATTCTGCGCAAAGCTTCTCGAGCAGTCAGCAATAAAATGTCCGAGTGTATTTTGTGATAAGGACGTAGCTTGGATTTTACAAATAGCAATAGAATCCTCAGTTGTTTCCTTAGTGTTTGTGTAGCTTTGATTCTTAGGTAAGCATATTTTATAAGTAAGTTTTGGTAAACATTCAGCTATATCACTGATATACCGGAATAGGTTAAACAGCACATTGCCGCTCTTACTGAGAACATAGTGATATTGTTTTTATTACAAAAATACATATTATAATCATATTATTATTATTATTTAAATTACGTCATGTAAATAGTCAACTACAAGGTTTTGTTTCTTTCTAGGATAACAATTTAACGTTGATATGTAGTGAATATTGCTGTTGCAAATATTTGTCCTTGAATGTGAATATATAGCGTGGTGTTAAATTACACGATATACAATGCACGATTGCATGTAATGTTTGTTACCTTCAATATGTCAGAACATTTTCATTATTCACTATTATACAACTAATGTACATTCTTGTTAAGATAAAGTGGCCATTCAACGGAGGTTAAGAATTGAATTTTGTGCCGCTTTTTCTGAACAGGAGTGTATCTAAACCTGAATTTATAAATGCCGGTCGTGAATTAGATCTATGATTCTGAGCGGTGGCGTACTTACAAAGCTTTGAGATACAATTCCCATGACCTAATTTGTTATGGAACTATATTTACTTGTAATATCAAGTTGACAAAAGAAATATATTTGTCTGTGTCGTTTCATTACTTCGTATATACTCATATCGTAGTGAGCTGAGTTATTCAGTCTTCTAAAATTGTTTAAGTAAGGCACTGCTGATTTGTTAAAATGAACAGAACAGATTTGTCAGTGCCATGTTTCACTAGTCCAAGTATAGTGTACTTCCTATATAGGCGCCAAAGTAAGATCAAATTCTGACAAAACATGTGTTGGTATGCAATAGCAGGACGAGTAAGAGGTTGTTTGGGTGTGATGTGGGCACTGATTTCTTGATGTTTTAGTGTTGTATGAACGTTTATTATTTGGAGTGAGCTGACTGAAGTAGAAGGTCTAGAGTGGTTGAAGCAGTCTCCCGCCTGAAGCAAATTGAATGCAAAGTTGCGACTTACTATCGGCCATGAAGAAATAAACTATTGGCGGCGAAGGAACCACGTGATCTAGTTACGCAGCTGCAAGTTGAAAATTGTCTCTCTAAAATTGAGCGATGCAAGCCGCTAGCAGAATTTGTTAGGTGACAAAAGACGATCGATTTCAACCTTCCCGCTGCTCTAAATCTTTCACAATTGTTGAGTGCGGGGCCGCAGTTGGGATGCGCTTCCGAAACATTTACATACAATGCACGCTTTTGTAATCAGAAATTAGGTTTCGTTGCTTTTCAAGGATGACAGCCTGGTTTGACGCCCCGAGGGTAGCGACCGCCAGCCGCCCCTGGGTGCACGACACGTGCCACCGCACAGATCCTCGCACTTGCAACATATTTTGTTATTGAATCGTTTATTCATTAATTTATTGTATAAGCGCGATCATATTAGACTAGAAGAAAAGCAATCTATATTAGCGACACAGCTCCATATGCAACTAGCTCTATAGAAATGTGATACAGAAGGATCAAACATGGTATACGTTGTGACCAGTGGCGCAACGACAGGGGGGCATTGACCCCTTTGATTTAAAATTTTATGCAAATTTAAATACAATTCGTAAAATGTATTTTACGCTCGCAATCCCTCCTTTTCTTAGCCTTATCAAGTTCACAGCCGTAGCTAGGGAGCGGTGGGAGTCGGCCCTGGGCGCCGAACGATCTAAGTGAAAAAAGTTGTAAAAGAGAGAATGCCATGGCGCTCCATGAAATTATTTGAGCCCTATTAAATCAATATTGTTTTCAGTTTGCAAAAAAAATTGGATCTAAAAATTTTCTTGCTCGCACGGCTCGCAATGTCCGATTGTTTTCTGTAATTCATTGTAAATTACCAGAGAGAAAAGTAAAAGTTATCTTGATTGATTTTGTCTTTAATGCATGAACAATTCTTTTGAGGAAAGGGACGTGCACATTTGAGAGACAATTCATGTAAATTTTGCTGTTGGTTTATTATGAGATGGATGAATTGATTGTGTAATGTATTTAAATAATATATGTTGTACATATGGGGTATTACACGAAATGTGGTCCTACTCCATGATAATAATAATCAATTAATGTGGAAATTATTGTTTAAGGCTTAGATGTTTGTAAATGCATATAATTTACACATTTCACCAATAAAAGTTAATACCATCACCCCCCCCCCCGGACAAAAATTCCTGATTGCGCCTCTGTAAATGAGTTACCTCAATTGGTCGTTCCTTAAGTCCTGGCGTGAAGATTGCCAAGTTAGTTTTGGCATGCCTTGAGTCGATTTTCGTGCGATGCTCTAAGTTTCTTTTCGACGGAAAAGCATGGACTAGGACATAGACATCCGTAAGAGGACTAGGTGGGCCACGTTTCCCTTGGAAAATGAGTGTCAAGCTAAATTTATATATGACACCAATTCAGGTTATTGCCTGGTTCTTAGTAGCCAAGTGTTTCGAACCCTCATGGAAAAATGTTGTTTCAATTGTGAAATTACATGTTGCTTTGTTATTTTCATAATGTTTATTATTATTATTATTTGATAGCTGCGTGTTTTAATTCAATTATAACGTAATCGTTTTTTCTTAACTGTTCATTAAATTATTATTTGCTGCAGTTACGTTTTGCCTTGCATTTCTCCCACTGCAGGCCCGTAGTCAGATTTTTTTGGGGGGGTATCTCTTATCAGCAGCCGCCATCTTAAGGTGAAAAAGTTGGGGATGGGTAGATGTTTGTGCATTTATTGTTTTGAACCGTATTTAAAAAACGCTCTGCGTGCGCAGAATTTTATTTCGGAGGAGTTTCAGAGCGGCATGTTTATAACAGGATTGTTAAAGGTCCAGGTATTGTAAAAGAAAAATTCAATTCAAGTCTAAGTGAGAAAATCAGCAAGTATAAATGAGTTCTAGACCGCAAAAAAAAAAAAAAAGTTTTATGTTTAAAGTATTTCAATTAGGTCCATAACCATTTTTTGGATCAATTTAAATACGGTCAAGGAACCCTTTCTCCGGTTCAATTTACGGTCCAAGAACTCTTTTTCAGGATCAATTTAAATTCGGTCCAGGAACGTTTTTTCCGCATCAATTTAAATACTGTCTAGGAACCTTTTTTCAGGATCAATTTAAATACTGTCCAGGAACGTTTTTTCGAATGAATTTAAATACGGCCCAGGACTCTTTTTTTCCGGATGAATTTAAACACGGCCAAGGAAACTTTTTCCAGGATGAATTTAAATAGGGTCCAAGTTTCGTATTGAAATGTAACAATACGCAACTTGGACCGAATTTAAATTGTTCGAGAAATAAAGTTCCGGTCCTGTTACGGAACCCAATAGAATCCATTACATTTATTGGTTCCTTGACCTTTAACAACCTTGGGATTCTCTCCCCCCCCCCCCCCCCGGCTACGTGCCTGTCTCATTGAGATTGATAGCAATAGAGAAAAGGGAAGAATAAATGTGAATGGAAGAGGTCAATGGAACAACTTCGATGGAACAGTAAGAAATCGCCCTTCGCTACTCTTTTTGGATGACAGAAACAATAATACAGTCTGCGGAGAAAGGCTGCGCATAATGGTAGAGACGGGGTGAAAGCAAGTGGGTGGAGCAAAGCAGTGCGCGCTGCTGCGAACCTATGCAATCCATTTCCCTCTCACGCGTCAATCGGTAAACCTCCTCCGAGTCACTACTTGCACAGAGGACTTGTTTTCTTTCGTGCTCCACAGACTACTTGGACAAAGCATGACAGCTATGTTAGGCCGTGTCCGAAAGGTGCAAGACCGTACTTGAAGCGAGCATCCTCCGAGTATGGTCTTGGAGTGCGGTCTTCAAGTCGTGGACTGGAAGTAGGCACACGTCTTTCGAATTGCACTTCGACTGCAGCGCCAAATACGATCAGTAGATATAACTGAGTACTCGTTGTTTTCCTCGCGTTTTAAACACTTATTTTTCACCATAGAAATCACATAGCATTTTCAATGTTCGTACACATAACAGTTGGGCTGAAAAGTTCGTAGGCTGACTCATAGATGGCGTTACTAGAATTAAATCCATGTGATTTTTACTTAGTACTAACCTTCAAAAGATACGTGTATAAATTTCACAGCTGCCGGATAATTAGTTCGTGAGATATAGCATTGTGAGTGAAGCAGCTTTTGTTATTGTGAAAAAATGGATAAAAAAGAATTTCGTGTGTTAATAAAGCATTGCTTTTTGGCTTGGCTTGATAAACATTATTCGGACTCTGCACCAGGAAAATGAACCGTTGAGAAGTGGTTTGCTAAATTTAAACGAGGTGAAATGAGCATCGAAGACGATGCACGCAGTGGACGCCCCAAAGAGGCTGTTACCGACGAAAACATCAAAAAAGTCCACAAAATAATTTTAAATGATCGTAAAGTGAAGTTGATCGAGATAGCTGAGACTTTAAAAATATCAAAGGAACGTGTTGGACATATTGTGCATGAATATTTGAACATGCGAAAGCTGTGTGCAAAATGGGTGCCGCGCGTGCTCACAATCGATCAAAAGCAACAACGTTGTGATGATTCGGAGCAATGTTTAGCGATATTCAACCGTTATAAACACGAATTTTTCCGTCGATATATTACAATGGATGAAACATGGCTCCATAACTACACTCCAGAGTCCAATCGACAGTCAGCCGAGTGGACTGCACGTGATGAACCGAATCCAAAGCGTGGAAAGACGCAACAGTCGGCTGGCAAGGTTATGGCATCAGTATTCTGGGATGCACGTGGTATTATATTCATCGATTACCTCAAAAAGGGCCAGACCATCAACAGCGATTATTACCTAGCGTTGTTGGAGCGTTTAAAGGATGAAATCACGAAAAAACGGCCCCATTTGAAGAAGAAAAAAGTGCTGTTTCATCAAGACAATGCACCGTGTCACAAATCAATGAAAACGATGGCAAAATTATATGAATTAGACTACGAATTGCTTCCCCATCCACCATATTCTCCAGATCTGGCCCCCAGTGACTTTTTCCTGTTTGCAGACCTTAAAAGAATGCTCGCTGGAAAGAAATTTAGCACTGATGAAGAGGTAATCGCCGAAACTGAGGCCTATTTTGAGGCTAAAGAGAAATCGTACTATAAAAATGGCATCGAAAAATTGTATGACCGCTATAATCGTTGTATCGCCCTCGAAGGCAACTATATTGAATAATAAAATCGAATTTTGTCAAAAAAATATTTTTTACTATGTTAGCCTACGAACTTTTCAGCCCAACTGTTACATTTCCACACATTAGAAGAACTATAGCCAACAACTTGCTGGCCCATAACGTATATCTACCTGTGTAGCTGGCTTTCTACCTCCGTGATTTTAAACAAATGAACAACGAGTGCGGAAACCACGTGACCTAGTTACCAACCAACTGCACTGCGAGCTGTGCACTTCCGTACTTCTGTTCTTGGCGCTTTTGAACTGTACTAGGTGACGTCAGTTCCGCCAAGACCATACTTTAAGTCTGTACTTTGTACCTTTCGGACAGAGCCTTAGTTTAGAATTTTTGAGAAATAAAACTTGTTTATATTTCTATTTTTCAAAATTCCTGGTCTTCCATAAATAATTGAGGGGTTACAAAGAATTATTGCAAGTAAAATATTGAACTTACGTTAATGAAACCAATCCAGAACGAACGAGGAACTTAAACGGTTCTTTCGTCACACCTACAAATGTTCAATGTGTGCACCACGGGTGACATGGCGCACATGGAAATGATAGTCTAGTTCTTGCCACACTCACATCAACTGGGCCTGTCGATAGTGTGTATCGCTGCGATAATATGCTCCCTTAGGGCTGCGATATCACGCGGCATTGGTGAGACGAATACCCTGTCTTTGATGAAACCTCACAAAAAGAAGTCACCCAGTGTAAGGTCCGGTGATCGTGGGGACCAAAACATTGCACTAAACACTATGGGTGACTTGAGTGTCCCCTAGCGGCAGAGATATGAACTGTCAGCTTAACGAAACATACACACACAATCTGTTCTCGATCGTTCTGGACTGGTTTCATTAACGTAAGTTCAATAATTTACTTGCAATAAATTTTTGTAACCCATCAATTATTTATGAAACACCCGGTATAAGGACCTTGTGAGCACAGGCCCTTGCTTTTCAAGTTGCACAGAGTCCAGCATATTTCTCTTCATAAAATTCCCCAGGAAGCGACAGAAAAACATTTCGGATAAAGAATGCACTTCCTTTGATTTACAAGTATGCTTGTAGCATCCTGCAATACCTATGAATTTTAGAAAGGTATAAAGAAATTGGGTTCCTGGGAACTTAGTGCTCGAAGTGAGGAGGGATGAAGAGTGAATGGTTTCCCACCAGCATCCCCCATCCCCCCGATTGTCTCATTATCACGATGTTAAAGCATAGGAGCATACCCCCAGCTAACACCAAGGCTTGACCAAACATCCCCCAGCTAACATTTTCTGCTTCAGGCACTGTGGGAACTGCCATCTATGTATCTACCATTACACAAGATGAAAGTCTACTAGATTGGTCTATTGTCAATTTTTCATTTTCTTCTTCTTTTTTTGTGAAATACATTCTAACAACAATCGGTTGTTAGGTCAGACAATGAAAATTGATAGACTAGCAGCAAGGAGCTGTGAACTAAAGCCTGGCTGCCAATTTGTGATTTGACACCTGTCTCGCATCCAAGTGCCCAGAGATGATGATGGTGGGATGACTACATCAGCGAGAAGAACAAGATAAGGCATAAATGGGCCTTTGCAAAGTTAATTCCTTAGCAGATTCCTTTATGCAAAGTCATCTCATTTTTACACTTTTGTCTGATGCTTTAAGTATGAATTAAGTATGAACTATGACAGGGCGATGACCATGTACATTTTGGAATTAATTTGGTTTGTACAAAATTTTTGACTAGTGCATCGAGTGGACTCTTCAGGATTTTGCAACTGATGCTTTCTCTTATTCAAAGAGTGACCAAAGCAAGGCACTTCTTACAAATAAATAATAATGAAACTTTTCAAGTAGGTGGCAGAGTGCAATGAAACACACTTCCCATGGTCTTAAATCTGAAGTTTCTGGGTCCCAGTTCTAGTATTACCATTATAAAAGTAAAGTGCTCCCCTTTGCTTTGCACCACGCCATGAAGTCGTATAGGGGGTGCGGAGTTAGGGCTCCACACTTTCTTGATCAATGCCGAAGGTGGGAGTGATGTGATCAGCACCATGCTCGGCCGCCTTTATCCCCCAAAGTTTCCTCCAGGTACCCACTTTACACGATGTTGGGTGGGCACCGGAGCCGCTTGAAAAGGTGGATAAAATCGTTGAGGTGTTATTCTAATATCTCCTTCACCTATTAATTATAATCACGATTCTTTATTTTCATCAGTGAAATGAACTTAAATATGTAAAAAAAGAAGTTAATTAAGTACAATAGCAAGATGTCCATAAAGCATGGAACATTCGTAGAATAAAAACAGCCGTTCTCTTTGTCCCACATTTTGGGAAATGATCAGTGATTTTTTTCCATACATCCCTTTTAAAACGATGAACAAATTACTTCCAGAGACTCAGTGAGTTTAGAGAGCGGCGGTAGGGAAATTCCCAATTTTTTCCTCTTGGTATGTCCTTGCAAACACAATTTCAGACACTGAAGGGGACATATACAGAATGTATACCGGGTGGTCCAAAAGTCCCGGAACGGACAAATATCGTGAGAAATACACATCGAATTGGAAAACGAAAAAATGCGTGTTTAATAAGTGAAAGAAAGCTATTCAATGATATCATACTTGATTCCCCACCCCCGCTCCATGGGGGTGGGGCGGGGGCAACTGTGAAATTTTAAATGGAAACCCCCATTTTGTATTGCAGAATCGGATTCTACGTAAGAAAATAACCGGGTTTCTGCACTACATTTCGCGTAACCCAGGAACAAGGACGTGGACGTAGTAGTATTTTGTTCCCATCGGGGTGCTTGTTGTAGGTGAGTCCCCTCGCCTCTCACCATTCGGTGTTCTCGCCAACCTCAATTCATTTCCTGCTCAAATTGGTATCCCCCCCTTTTCTTGGCACACTCCCAACCGAAGATACACACCATTGGAAACATTCTGTAACATCTCCCGACTAATTGCATTTGACACTGTACGAATTCTGTCTTTCAGTTCCTCGATACCGTTGGGTTTGGTTTCAAAAACTTTGCTTCTCAAGTATCCCCAGTAGAAGAAATCAAGAGGTACAAATCGGGTGACCTTGGTGGCCACTCTATGACCTTCTACCAATCCATCTGTCAGGGAAAACGTTGTTCAGCACATTGCTAACAATTAAAGCAAAATGAACTTGAGCTGCATCTTGTTGATACCAAACATTCGCGAATGCATCCCCAACGATTGTTTGTATTTCAGGTATTGTCTCATTGGTCAACAAATTTACGTACTTTTCAGATGTCAAATTGTCATCAATGAAGTATGGCCCGATAATACGATTACACAATATTCCAGCCCAAACGTTAACTATTTGCGGGTACTTTGTACGGTGCTCCCTCATCCAGTGGGGATTCTCAGTGGCCCAATACCTCATGTTATGCCGGTTGACAGATCCGCTCAACTCAAAGGTAGCTTCATCGGAGAAACAAGTCCACCACAGAAATCGATTATTTCTGTCGAATCGTAGCATCATTTCCTCGCAGTATTCAAGTCTACGATCATAGTCGTCTCCGATGAGTTCTTGCACTAGTTTTATTTTGTACGGATGATACTGATGCGACTTCACAATTCTAAGGATAGATGTTTTCCTTACTTCGGTTTGTTGAGCTACTTTTCGACTCGAAGTATGGGCGTTTTCTTGAAAATGCATTAGAACTTCCATATATTTCTCGTCGTTTGTAGCAGTTTTAGGTGATTCATCCCTGACTGCTCCAGTTCTTTCGAAGCGATCAACGGTTCGATAAACAGTAGATTTTGAAATAGGTGCACGATTCGGGAACGTATCCTTGAATAAATGCGCAACGTCTCCGTATGATCGTTCCCTATCACCAAACACCCCGCATCATGAGAACTGTTATCCTTTCCCTCTCTGACAATGCCATCGTTGACAGAATACGAACAGTAATGGATTTTCTATTCTTTCGTAGACCTATTAATACTCCAGAACGATTCCCCCCTCCTCCCCCTTCGTGAGTTGCAAAGAATGCACACAGGGTTACTGAAACTAAATTTGACCGTCCACTTTCACATTCTGTAAGATCTCATCTCTTACACAACTATCGCCTTAAGCCCGGCCGGGTGGCACGATGAGTAACCTCACTGTGTGTGTATCGTTGTTGGTTGGGAACTGCTCACGCAGCGAACTGCCGACGCACATCAAGGTAATCGCATTCCCGCATAGAGTCGGCAGATGGCAGACCAGTCGCCTTCGAGCGGCCCTATGGGAGCGCGGAAGAAAAACAAATCGGGCCGTGACGCAAACAATGAACAATTCAGACGTTTATGCTTTTCCTATATTCCTTGATGCTTTTCGACGTTGGGAACGGAGTAAAAGGCGGTGGTGAGCGGGTAATTAAGTTCCGGTCACCACAGAGGCGAGGAGACTCACCTAAAACAAGCACCCCGATGGGAACAAAATACTACTACGTCCACGTCCTTGTTCCTGGGTTACGCGAAATGTAGTGCAGAAACCCGGTTATTTTCTTAACGTACAATCCGATTCTACAATACAAAATGGGGGTTTCCATTTAAAATTTCACAGTTGCCCCCCGCCCCACCCCCATGGAGCGGGGGTGGGGAATCAAGTGTGATATCATTGAATAGCTTTCTTTCACTTATTAAACACGTATTTTTTCGTTTTCCGATTCGATATGTATTTCTCACGATATTTGTCCGTTCCGGGACTTTTGGACCACCCGTATGTACTTCTACAGAAATTTTGTAACACATGTGCATGAGAAAAGAGTGAGTATGATTGATGTGAAGTCCCTCTCCAAGCATTTCATATTATAACCAGTTTCAACTCATTATTGCTTTTTACATGTTGTTAATGTATATTATTTTAGTTGTTTGCAAGATTGCGAAATTAACAGGGTTTTGGTCTTTGCCTTTTCCATAGACTATTAACGTGACACGATGCCACTGATGCAGAAATGTTGTGGTTGCTTCAATCTTCGGCAAGGAGCTGTCATTATTGCTATGGCGCATTTGGTAAGTTGCTCCTTTTATGTAAAGAAACAGATAATATAGTCAATACTTTTTTACTCTGTGTAGTCAGAATTTCCTCTTATATTCTAAGGATTTCTTATGAGTTTTTAACTTCTTACTTGTCTCTTAAGTTTAATTGCAAATGAAAAAAGTTGAATAATTGTATACCTGCTTTGCTTATTTTTACCAAAATATTGAAACATATTTTTAGAAGAATGACTTTGCATGCACTTACAATGCTTGCAGCAGTTAGTTAATGTATTCAGCAATGTTTCTAATTTGATAAGTCATGTATCACAATAAAAACTGTACATAACTCACATAGGAACTGCATAGTTCAGTTAAACTCTTGTGA
Organism: Lepisma saccharinum; assembly: GCF_977018435.1. Classification (NCBI taxonomy): domain Eukaryota; kingdom Metazoa; phylum Arthropoda; class Insecta; order Zygentoma; family Lepismatidae; genus Lepisma; species Lepisma saccharinum. The sequence continues at coordinate 81,212,450 of NC_139235.1, forward strand.
TTTAGCATCTATAGCTTCAATCAACTAGGAAGGAAACTATAAGGCCCTTTATGAAAGTGTGTAGAGAAGAAGTGAATTGAAATGAAACACCATTGTCATTTTTTCACCCCTATTTTCAGGCATCACTGAACAGACTTTAGAAGTAAAGAGAATCATGTTACCTTCGGTTTGCAGATAGTGTGTTCATTCTCCGATCACATGCCAGAAGGTTCAACCACACTGCCTTCCTAATTGATAGAAGCTCTAGTGCAATGCACCATAACAGCAATGCTCAGAATTAATGACTTCCTTGTAACATGCTATAAGTAATAGTAAACGTAACTATTTACTTTCAAAGTAACACTTCCCAGATAGCACGTAAGTTAACTGCAAGTTAAATAGAATGTCGATTTAACTTGCAGTTAACTTACATGCTATCTGGTTTTTTTTTTTTTCAAACATCAAGCAACTAAATTAACAGTTATTTCTGTACATTTCAACAATAATGAACAAAATTATGGTTAACTAAAATATATAAATAACATTTTAATATGCATATACCAGCACGCATTGTAGTGACTTTCATTGAATTAAGTGCTTTGGTATATTTTGCTTCACATTTCTGGCACTTTTGGCTAATTGTGAAGATGAGGATGAGTGATGATACGATGAAATTGATGAAGGGGAACACACAAAGAACACCCATGCTGAGGCAAGGATTTGAACCTGCGCACACTGTGCTAACCACTCTACCATGGATGCCATCACATTATAATAACAAGAAAGTGATTTGTGTGATCTGATGATTACTTTCCAATATGCTTTCATATTTCAAAATGATGTTTATTATTATTTAATTAACATTTTAGATGGTTACAAGAGGGGAAAGAAAGAACAGCCTGCTAGTATGTTGCATATTCTGAGTTGTAACTTATCTAAACAAATTAACAACAACTGTAAAATAATTACTTTTCAAATGGAGTAACTGTAACTGAGTTACTTTTTGAGCATAAAACAGTTACTTATTAAAAGTAACTTTCGGAACACTGGTGCAATTTCACTTTCAAAACGGAGCATGGAAGTATTATGCATGCAGTTTCCATTGTCAATATCCTAAACCACGATCGCTGGTAAAAGAAAAATTATCACAAATATGATCTTTCCAGCTTCTATCAGCAATAGGCCTATTTTGTTTGGTTCTCGGATTTTCTCATGCGCAAGACATGGCCAGAATGTTGGAAGATGATAAGAGACAGGATGAACAAGACCTGCAACTTGATTATCACCATCACAATCAGAAACAGTTTGAACAAGCTGACCGTTATGCTTATGGTAAGTGAATTTTAGATTTTAGATTTCATTTCTCATAGGTCTTGATCAATCAAAGTCCTATTGATAAATAATATAATTTTAGACACTGTACTAGACAAGAAATTGTGTTGTTAAAGATGTCCATGTATCAGGTGCGGTTGGCCTTATAGCGCACAGGATCAATGAACCCCCAGGAATATATGGCATTTACCTCGAGAATGGACAATAAACAATGTATTTACCTTTTGACAATTTTTCGCTAAAATTTCTACACAAGAATTCATGTATTTGTGTCCGTAACACGGCAAATTCTTTTGCTGAGAAAGAGAAACCGCGAATCGGCCACCCTCGTGCAGACCCTCAGCTGAACCCCCACAGGAGAGCTCCTGCCATAGTGAAGGTATGGGCGGCAGGCAGAAGCTCGGGGTAGCTATATGGGCAAAATATATGGCAAAGGATACTGAGGAACCTCGATCTCCAACCAACGGTCATGCGCAGTTCGTGCTTTCTCAGAAGCAGCAGCAGAAGCCCGAAGGCCCCGTCCTCGCTGCGAGTGAGACCCAGCTGGTTCCTCCCTTCCAGTGTTGCCCTCTGAGGTTCAAGTTTGAAGCGCATTCGTTACATATTCTATCCTCTCTGTTGAATAATTTTTGTGCCGAACTTCTTGGCATAAATGCAAAATTGTGGCAGAGAAGGATGAGTAGAAATGAATGAAAGCTGGAATTAGTCACAATGAATTAAAATAAAAGAAATACATTACTAAAATAACTCGTGCATGCATTCAGACTTTTTCCTTAAAGATGGAAACACTTTGGATATGTGAAAGTAAAAGAATGGCGCGATCTTAGACAAGAAAGGAAGACGTGACAAACCATGTCTGTGTCAATGTTTCAAGGTTGTAAGTTTTCAAAGTGCTTGCGCAAAGTATTGATGCTCCAAAGGATGGACTATGTTACGTCATTTGATGCAGTGTAGGTGTTGCTATCTGCGCAGGTAAGAAATGACCGCTAAAATGCATACAATTAACGGAAATATACCTTCTCGTCTGTTGAAAGAAAATTAGAGATAAAGCGTGTGCTGGTCGACCAACTCCAAATTTGAAGAAAGAAAAAAAAAGCTGTAGCGTTCCAATGAAAGGGTCTCAGGTTTCTAGTACGTACATGCCATTGGTTGCCATTTCCCTTTAATAATTGTAGGATCATTGTGATTAGTCGTTTTATAATTGCAGGCATGGACGTCCGGAAGGGGAAAAGGAGCCACACCCGCCTGAAAAATTAATGTCAACCTAAAACTATTTATTACACACATATAATTTCATTTCAGTCACAGTAATTTATGATGATTATTATAAAGACGTTGCAGGGACTGAAGGAGTGTTTCTTTAAGAGAACAGCACTATTACAAGGAAAAATGTGCCTAGTTTGTCCCCCCTGGAAAAAAAATGATCTTGCTTCCCATCCCTGGAACAAATCCTGAGGACATCCACGATGTCCATAAAACCCGAAATTTCTTTCATAGATGCACAATTTATTGTACTTAGTTTTAGCCCTAAATTTATACACACACCTCTACTATGAAACCTCATTCTATGAAAAAATTATGTACCAATCTTTTAAGCCCCCTCCCCATCCCTTTGTTTCCCGAAAAATATATATTTGCGGAAACTGAGTATGTGTCATATGACTTCGGTGAACCCCCAGGAAAATAATGCCTGCCATGTATTAAATTATCCCAATATATTAATAACTCCAATGCTTTAAAGAAGTCCATCTTTGCCACGTGATTTCAGCAAACAATTGAGACACTGAAATTGTAATTATGATGTTGTATCAGCCATTTTAATTTTTCAGACTTTTTTTGTTTTTTGGTTGGTGCATGATACAATTATCTTCATTCTGTGATGTCATCTATTTGCTTTATATTTTACATGCAATTATTTTACTATATCAAGAAAGAAAACTTGTTGCTACAATTCCATGTAACTTGCAATTATGAAAATTTTGTAAAATGTTTGTGGATCCTCAGTATATCCCAATGAATATTTTTGTTAGTAACAAAGAAATAGTGTTTATTTGAAAATAATGTTCATTCTTGTATTCAAAAACCTAATGCATTTTCTTTCTCTTACAGGTATTATTATTTTAATGTACACATTGATTGCTGTAGTTACCATTTATCTGATTTCCAGCATTCTGCTATTATATGGTGCTCTCATGGTAAGTGTAAGATTAAATATTAAATTCTAATACTTTGTATTGTGTTAATTAACAGCAACTAATTTATTAATATTTTGTTAAAATTCTGTAGAAAATTTACAAGAGGTTCAAACAGGTTCTTATGTTACATCTTCAATATACATTCATATGTAATGTTTTTCTCTTAAAAAGTATGAAAACGTTGTGTAAGATAATTAAAGAATCATTCCCAAGTAACAAGAACCATTGGGCACAGTTTTTATGTGGGAAAGGTTGGGTTTATGTTGGTTGGCAAATTGAAGTTGGTTTTACATTGGGCCAAAAGTTGTTGCCAACGCTTGCCCAACCATTGAAAATTGAGTCAAAATCAGTTTTAAAAACTACTTTCTCCATTTGAGACCATCATACTAAATAGTATGCTGTAAATTGTAGAGTGTAAAATAAATTTTGTGTAACAGTGTTTTTTTTCTCTCGAATATTTCAGTCACATCACATGCTGAAAATATAATATTTTTTAATGAAAGTAGAAGCTACTTGTAACTTGTAGTCACTCACCAGTCCTTTGTCAGCCACCATGGAGATATTTGTGTGTTGAAAATTGATTATGGTTGGTCTGTTATTTAGCTGTAGCAGAACAAGAACATTCAAATTTTGGGCCAACCATTTTGGTTACTTGGGTTGTAGATAAATAATGCATAATGCAGTCTTTAATGATAGAGATGTGTGTAGTGTATCTTTGTAAATGATTGCCCAGTAGACTCAAACATATTCCTATATTTGTCACTTTGGTGGTTGAGCTCATTGACCATGAGTGTTTACGTACCACTGTCATCTAATCATCACTACAATTATAGCCTGAAGTGATATATAAAATGTAAGAAATAAAATAATAAAATAAATTTTTCTTTTCTTCCCATAGCGCATAAGACAATTTATGCTGCCATGGATTAGCATTGGGCTCATTGGCCTTTCTGGATTCTTTGTAACACTCATTGCTTCCCAGTTCTTCATGGATATTAGAAGTGGGACCAGTGTCTTTGCTGCAGGCATTTTGGTTTTAAGTAAGTATTTGCCATAATTATTATCTTGTAGTGAAGAATTTTTTCACATGGTAGACCCATTACTTTGGGCTGAATGGTTAATACTCTTGCCATTAAAAAAAAAAAGATATCTAAATAGGATGACAATAATAGTTTGACCCAAAAACCCAACATTCCAAGGGGGTCAGATTACCCCTCCCCCTCTTTCCTGAAAAGTTTGTTAAACTTAATTATAATACATTTATACATACAGTTTCTAGTCACTTTTGATCAACCTTTAATGTTAGTCCTATGCTAAAGTTGACAAATACGAGAACAGAAGTATTTATCAGAAGAACCAATTTTCTTGAGAACAACTTTATTCGTCACCAACCGTTCATAAAGCTCCCCACATATCTGACACACAACACGAGATTTGTCTTTTGAGTTTGTGTTGAGATGCAGGAATTTAAAATCTTATTGCAGGTCCGTATTGAAACTACATGTATGTTATACTTGGTCACGCTTATTCAGTACTCTGCAAGTAATGGAACACACACAAAGCCATACAACTCTCAACACAAGCTAACTGATAGAGGAAACCAATTTATTTATTTATTTACTCAGAGTTTCAGATACAGTCTTATTTGGCCATTTTACACTGAAACAACATAATGTAGAAACAAAAAATAACAAAAGGTAAAAACAATAACAAGATGGGATAGATTTACATATTCTTGGACAGTAATATACAAAAATTGCGTTCTGGAAGGAAAATATCTACATTCAGGGGAAGTTTGTTGTAGATTTCTGGGAGCCTGTAAAACAAGGAGTGTTGTAGAAGGGATAGCCTAGTGGTTGGGTTGTGGAAGAGTTGCAGGTTGCGCGTTTGCTTTTGGGGTACCGTAAGTGTGAATTTACTAATTAGATCTGTTCTGATTTTGCCATTTATTATCTTGTATAAAAATTTCATGTCAGCTAGATCACGGCGAAAGGATGGAGTGTGAATATTCAGAGCAGCCATGATGTCTGATTTGGATACATGTCGAAAGGAAGGTATTCTATGGCGAACAATTGCAAGAAAGAAACTGAGAACGGAATCTATTCTGGTGAGATTGGTTTTTGAGGCCATTGCCCAAATTGGGGAACAGTATTCAAAGATGGGCGAGATGAAAGATTTAAAGAATAAAGCAAGAGATGATGGATTTTGAATTTCACTAAATCAAATCAACTCCTTGACTTCTATAAAATGGAACAAATAGTGTATTTTAATAATATTGACGGGACAACCGGGACATGCCTCTGAAATGGGACTGTCCTGGTCAAAATGGGACGTATAATCACCCTATATCTAAATAATCTTCTGCTTGTAATATTTCATAAGATAAGATAAGATTTATTTCATCCATGAATTACTTATTTGCTTATACATGCAGTGATATCGGACATGTCAGTTTGTTTACAATATCATAAACAATGCAGTATAATAAAACAATTAAATATAATTTATGGTAACAGTGAAATATAGTAAAATTATAATACAATAATACGATGGCAATACAATACATCACCACCCCCACTGTCTGTCGGATCTCCTCATTCCTTATTCCATCCCTTCTAGTCTTCCCAATATACTCTTTAAAAATTTAATCTCCACTGCCTAGATCTTTCTTTTGTCGCTCTCTGCCATTGTCCAAGTCTCTGCTCCATATGTAATTATTGGTACATAGTATGTGTTATATATTACCTCCTTGCATTTCATAGGTACATCCTGTTCCATATTAATCTTCAAACACTTTGATAGAGTCCACCACCAATTTGTCATCTTCTGTTTACCTCCTCATCTATTCATCCACTTCTCTCAATTATGCGTCCTAGATATTTGAAGCTCTCCGCCATCCTCAACTCTTTATTCTTGGCTCATTTCTGGCTCTGTCTCTTGTTGTTATGAGCACCTCACTCTTTTCTACCTTCTTCCCTGTTTTCCCATATTACTAAGTCATCAGCGAACAAATTTGTTAGTTTATTATTCATGTAAAAACCCTAACATGCTCCTTTTCTCATTGCAGCATTCGCCACCTATATGTGGATCATAGTGTTCAGCTACTATCAGAAATTGTACGAGCTTGAAATGACAGCAGGCACAATCATAAGGCCCGATGTCACAGCCGTGAAAAGTGGGTACATGCACTTCGGGAGCAAGCCATATAATGTTTAGTAGCAGGATTGTGGCCAACACTTGCAAGCAATATGGTTGAGCTGCAGCTTGGAATGTAGCAGCAACACTCAAGTCATTACTCTACAAACCATATAAATTGTTTCGTTATGTGAAAAGCTTGTATTCTGCTGAAAGAAATTGCAGCACAAAACGATAAACGAGAAAAAAAATGCAAGTAAGCTAAGGATTATATATTATTGTTGTTTCCATACTAGTGTGATGGGAAAAGATTAAAAGAAGCCTGCGATAATGTTGATGTGTTCCTAGACAAATATTCATGCATTTTGCTACAGTGCACACGAAGCTTTACATTTTGCACAAGGAAGTTAAACTTGGATCTTATGGCTTGAATCTGGTTAAGAATTACACCATTGCGGTAGCTTGTAGCTCTGGAAATTAGCGTCGGATTAAGTTTTTCACCATATCGAATTTGGAAAAATTTCTTATGCCACAACTCATTACAATTCACAATTAGTTCCAATTAAACACAATTCATTACAATTGACCAGGTGATTCTAAGAGTGTCTAAAAACTCACATTGGTTATCACTAGAGCCCAGATTTATAAGCACAATCAAACAATTAAATAAGCAAGTTAATAAGCACAAAAAATGAAAAAAATAAGCACCAAAATAAGCATAAACAAATACAGGAAAATCTGAAAAAAATATTTGTTTATTAGATCTCTTAACTTATTCAAAGCTGTTACAGTATGTAAGGAAGGACATCCTGAGATTTTCTTGTGTGAAGCTCCTGCATCTGTCAGTGAAGAATGATTTGTACAGTGAAAATGTTCTTTCCACGTAGCATGACATCACAGGTGCATGTGAAAAACACAACAGTTCTTCTTCGGTGAATTCCTCTTCAATGTCTGTTTCTTCACCAGAAGTCTTTTTATAAATTTGGCAGAATGTTTTGTAACCGGGATTTTTCACTAATTCCTGACTGAGCTTATCTGACACAATTTTACCAACACCATGAGTTTCTGAAGACAACGTTACTGAAATTTCATCAATAAGAGAAAGTGAATGTTGCAATGTATTATTTCGAGCTTTCAACTGTGTTATAATATCAGGTAATTTGGAAAAATGATTATGAACGCACTGTATCTTTTCTAGGAAGCAGTTTCTCTCATGCAGCTATTTAGAAGCATTGATCTCGTCACCCCAATGCCGTAGTGAGATTGAAATAGGATTGAAATATGACAGATTTGAGTAAAATATGCTATTTTAAACCAAAATCATAAAATAAGCAAGCATAAACGTTTCCTGCAGAAATAAGCATTTATAAGCATTTTCAACTTTAGTTAAATAGCTCATCAAGGTATGTAACACAAAGTATAACCTTTCTCCTTACCATTAGAAGTCTGGAAAAGAATATGCATTTCGCTTATAAATCCGGGCTCTAGTTATCACAAGCAATTGGAAAAATTTTCAGCTGGGAAGTGCAAGGCTAACACCCTATGCTATCGTATTTATTTTTAATAACACAGACACATGTTCACACATATGTATGTGTGTTCTTCTCTATAAATACACACTATATTTTATAAATTTGATTTGTAGACAATAATTTGTTTCACTAGTGTTAGTAGTAGTACTGCTCATAGAAGAGAACACGAAGCTTAACCGAAATGAGAAAATCCCTGTAGCACTGTCTTCGAACTTTCAACCAGAAGGGAGAAGAGGGAGCGTGTGTGATGCAATCAGCTGCTTACCGTGTAATCATACCCCTGTGTTGCCTAAATGTGCAGCATTCTTCAACACATCACCTTTATTCAATGCCAAGTATCAGTGTCATCATATATGTCAACCATGCACAGCGAAAGTAGCGACGTAATATTTAATGTTGTTCAAGTCTTTGAGAACAAAGCGAGTCAGGGAAGCTGTACATGTGGCAACATTGAGGCACTTTGGGCAAAAGCAAAGGGAGAGTGAGAGGAGAAAACAAATGACTAACACTTTAGTTTGTGAGTGTGCTGAGGTTCTTCTCATCTTGGTTGAACTGTATAAAAGGAGTTGGAAATACACCAACTTTTGTAAGACATAGATTTTCTGTTGCAAGGAACTTCAAGCAACGTCTATACTAAAGTTTGTAATTAAAGATTAGGTTTTGCAATTTACACATTACAAACGTTTACACTAAAAAATCAGTTCTGATAATTTGATTGCACTAATTGCAGAAGATATGGGATTTGGTACCATGGGCATCGCCAGAAATTCTGTTCGAATACTAACGAAATGAACTTTATTTCTGTTCTTAACAATAAGAGTAACAAACTTTCGGCTTTCTTATATCTTTAAATGAACGATGTAAATTTCCAAAGGCGATACACCAACCCATTCCACCCCCCCCCCCCCCTCCCGATGCCCATGTTTGGTACCTTGGTACATTTGGAACCATGATCAGTAGAAGCATCACAATTAACTTTTCTACGTGAACAGATCAATCTTGCATAACTAATATTCTGCACAACATGCTGAACTGAAGGTTGTTAAAAATAAATTGCACTTATTGGAACAATATAATTAAATGATTAGTTAATATATTTTATTACACATAGAATTTTATCCAGACAACCAGTCACTAGATCCAAGTTTTAGAAGAGATATATACACTGTTTGTACATATAACATGTATTGTTTTGCTTGTTATTTATTTTGTTAAATAATATTAAACAACTTTCTAATTGAAAAAGGGAATATATATTTTTTGAAAGATTGACCTCATTAAGCAACATATTATTTTTGTGTTGTTCATGGCGTATTTTTTCTCACTTTATGTAATAGGAAATGTACAAAATCTTGAGTTAGAAACTTGCCTCTTACAAGAAATATGTTTATTATACATATATTACACATATTTATATGCTATATAGATGTGTAAAAGGCATAAAGTATGAGTGTTGAGTGAAAATGTGTAAAGTTTTCTAATAAAATGCTCAAGCAAGTTACCTTAACTCATATTAGAATATGAATTAAGTTGATTGGAGCTATGCCATTTTTAATAATTTGTGTATGTCAAGTTCTGTTCTCCTCACACTGTCTTCCTTTGTGTACTACACACAATTCTTTAACACAAAAACTATGAATGTTTTTGGTTATGCACATAATACAGTAGTCAATCCCAAATGTGTTTAGTTTGCAATCTCTCTGATTTAATTTGATCTGTTTATCTTTCTGTATTAAAGTTGTTACTCATAAATCAAGAATTCTTCGTTCATTTCAGATATAACAATTGATTTTTAATATATTTATCACTTATAACTCAGTCTTTCAATGACCAAAAAATACACTCAATTGTGAAATATAGTCATTAAACATTGTTTCATTTGGAAAAATCAAGTTTGGTAAAGCAGTGTCTAAAAATGAGAAACTGGGTTACATATTTAGGGATGGTATAACACAGAAGTAGTTTGAAATAAAAATCTAGCTGGTACACTAAAAAACACGTATTAACATTGATTTCAAAAAGTTTTAACACGTTTTGATGCATGGGGGTAAAAAGGATTAAATTTCTGTAATACATACAGTATGTAACATTGTTATTCGTACACGTAGAATTTCCGAGGAAAAAATGTCATATCTACTAGTAAATATAATCTTTTTCATATGTACCTGGAAATTAATGTTAATGAAGGTTTCACCAACAAATGTCAATAAAAATGCATGTTCAAAGTGTATAAACAGAGCATATAATTTGTGTGAAAAGAGAAAAACACGCTGTTTCATGCAACATTGTTATTCGTACAGGCAAGAGTTTCAATCTTCCTCGCATACAGCGCCGCTGCTATTCGGGCGATTTCGTGTAGTTTGCAACTTCGTAACAAGTTTAAACATGCAGGCGCGCTCCCTGTCAAGCAGAATGCTGGCGTAGGTATTGTTGTATGCCTATCGTCTATCTATCAGCGTGTTCGAAATGGGCAAGGTGAAGGAACTTAGTTCCGATCTGACGGATGTTATTATAAATTTGGCCCTTAGAGGTTATTCATTAAGAAAAATTAGACAAACAGTCAATAAATCACAATCCATAGTTCAATACATAGTAAACAAACTTAGAGAGGAAGGTTCAACACAGAATGTGTCGAGAAAACCAAAAGAGAGACGCTTGAATAAACGTGATGAACGCTTTATTTTAAAAAATATTGCGAGAAAAAACCCTACTAAGTGTTCCTCAGTTACGACCGTTAGTAGAAAAGGTTGCTGGCAAGATGATGTCCGATCAAACTGTCCGACGTGCCTTGTGGAAGCATGGATATCATGGCAGAATACCACGAAAGAGGCCGTATGTAAATAAGGTGAATCGCAGGAATAGACTTTCATTCGCGAAAGAGCACATCCACAAGGACCACGAATTTTGAGATAGTGTCATATGGTCAGACGAGTCCAAGATGGTGAGTTATTAATGATTTGGGGGCTGTATGTCGTCCAATGGTGTTTGTACCATCCAGTTTATTGATGGTATCACGGATGCATATGTCTATCTGGACATATTGAAGAACAATGTAAAGCAGAGTGCCGAAATATGGACATGCCGCCTATCTACAGATTCTTACAAGACAATGACAGTAAGCGAGTTAACATGAATTGTCTAATATGGAATGTGCCCAAACTACTACAAACACCAGCTCAAAGTCCAGACTTAAATCCCGTTGAGCATTTATGGGCAATTTTGAAGAGGCGAGTCCATAAAGCAGGCGTCAAGTCCAAACAAGAGTTGAAAACTGTTGTGCAAGCCGAGTGGAATAAAATAAGCTCTAAAACATGTCAGAAACTTGTTAATTCTATGAAGAACAGGTGTCAACCAGTAATTAAAGCAAAGGATACGCATCAAAGTATTAGAACTGTGAGTCAATTTGCTCTGAATATACTTTTTCCTTTTATATTATTAAGCATACGAATAGAAAAGTTGTACAAAAAATGGCATGTTTCTCTTTCAGTTTCATTTAATTTATTATTGTCATTGGTTATACAGAATTTGGGTAAGATTTTATGTTCCTAATGATATTTGTTATTGAATTGTAAAGAAACAATTTCAAAAGAGTGTATTTCCTTTAAGATATTAAAGCATTTTCTTTGAAAATTCATGTGTACGAATAAGAATGTTACATACTGTATTTCATTCTTTTAAGAATGCTAATCTGATGACTTGTTTTCAAATTGTCAAGAACCTTGTATGTATGCGTATTCCTTCAAAATTCAATGATATATTCAGTAGAAAAGACCTGTAGTTCCATGTTACATAAACAGAAAATGTCTAGAACTACGGACTAAATTTGTAGATTCTATCATTTCTATCGAATAATATGCTCATTTGTTATTTCGAAGAAAATTCACAAAAATATAAAATTTAGGATAATATCCTAATGTATCAGTCTTGTTAAAAGGGGATGTATATACAATTAGTACTACGTAGTGAATAAAAAATAGTTTGTCATTAAAATGGTCCATAATTTACATATTATGTTCATTTCCATTAATTCAATAACTAAATTTATTAATATTTATATAAGATAATGAATAATTTTTATGCAGGTTCTAATTTTTTTTTTTTGTATATCATTTCATTGACTGAAAGGATTATTAATCTTTGTTTTTACTATATCCACTCATTTTGTATGGAATGAATTCACAATTAACTATGCTTTGAAAGTTGTTTCTACTTTAAAATTTCTTCACTGTTATTCCTCTACTCTTCTATTAAAATAATAAAAGTGTAAAATTTGAGTTAACATAAATGTGACATAATTTAATTAGTAAATTCATCCTATTGTGATATTTGAAAAGTTTCAAAATATCATATTAATAACTTGGTCCATGATGTGATAGTGTATATAAGGTTTGCACAATTAAATCTGGGCTGGATTTGCATAGACCCCATGTGGATGGTCCAATGTACAGTTTCAGGTATAACTTTTAGGCCTTTTGCAGATGGAGGCCTGGGTTTGTACCTATCCAGAATTCTGGAATATCATTCAGTGGCGAAAATGTTCTTCGGAATATATGCATTAAAAATAGTGAAAGCCAATGTTGCTAGTAGACACAAAGCAGACTCTAACAGAGCAGTAAATTCTCATATTTCTTTATATGTGATATTCTATATACAATATTATAATGAGTGTTTAATATTGTTAGATATCTCCTGTTGCAGATATTTAGAATTCACTAAATAATATATATGGGTTTAAAACAATTTGGAAAAATGTGTCAAAAGGTAGCAACTGCTTCAACTGTTAAAATGTGTTTGTGGGTGTGGTCACCTATGAAACGCTTTTATAGCGCAATACCAAGTTGTAACAATTAAGTTTACTTTATTGCTATCTGAAAGTAGTAGGTAAATATGTTGTGTGAGAACCAGAGGAACATAACTCCAAAAATGCAGTTTTCGTTTTTGTTTAATTTATCTTCTCTAGAGAGGACTATTTGGAGTCACATTGGCGTATCTCCATCTCCTCTCCTTAGCAGTACAGCGAGTCCTGGATCTCCAATTTACTATTTTTTATTTTAGTCACACGTATTCCTAAGAATGCATTACTTCATCTCTCCTGTAAATTCGATAAATTCAAGTTATGTTTCATGTCTGTCTGATTCTCACATGACAAATTGTTTCATAAACTACAAATATGGATGACATGCAGTGGCGGCGATTAGGGGCAGTTGCCCCCCAAAATTTTCGCTACTTTTGCCCCCACACTATGCTAAACCTTATAAACAAAGCGAAATATACTGTCTCTGCACCCCCTCCACTTTTGCACTCCCCCTCTGGTTTTGGAACCCAATCGCCGCCACTGATGACATGTAATGCAAAAATGCAAATGTTCCAAGTACTTCATAAAAAATGTGTGTTCAAAGAAAGAAATTGAAGGCCAGGGGGAAAAACGATGAATGTTCATTCGAGACAATTTGCCAGGAAATGAAAAACAAAGTATTTCTTTTCATAAGTACGTTAATATATGCCAAAATAATAATGCGTTTTTCAGGCACTTCTCGTCGTTTCCCAACCAAGGCCGTTCTCATTCTTATAGTACAGCTTCTGAACTATCAGATGGCGTTGCGATCTCAAAATGGGCGAAAAATCGACATTCATCGTTTTCCCCCCTGGCCCTTCAATTGCCTTAAGTTATAATCATACTGATATGGTCTGAAGCTGAAATAAAATTATTCTGCCTTTCTAAAGCGTGATCATTTTTTTGGTGACCACTTTGTAAAAAATGCTCATGCGTAAACTGTTGGACAGTAGAATCGCCTGGGCATTCTCTTTGATTAATGCCAAAACTTTATTTCTGATTACATAGGCGTGACTATTTGTTTGTTTGATTTTATTTTTACGTCCACTTTTGCACAGAAAGGACAGGACCTACAGTTTCAAGTAGGATCCGAACCACCACCTGCCTCCACCGGGTGTGGCTATTTGTTTTAAAAAGAGTTGGATTTATTGTTGACCTGTTGCAGAACATAATAAGTATATTGCAAAAGCATGTAGCAATTTACGCTAAGAGCAAGGAATTTGGCTCATACGGCTTTGAAGGAGAGATCCAAATACTTATGCACACTACTACTTGTGATAATATGCATAAAATATTAATCAGAAACTTTACTTTTCGTCAATTGAATCTAACTCCTTTTTTGTTATTCAAAAAATATTCAATTTTTTATCTATTTGACATTAATTTCCTTGCCAGGGCAGTTTTTTTACACATATTTTGGCGATCTTAACTACACATAAGCTAGATAATGAATACATGCTGTTATGTATCTATTCTTTTATTATCTTTTTACCTATTGATGTATTAATAGCAAGTTACATATAATATTAATTTAATTTAATACAATTATTCTAATTATATTATTATTATTATTATTATTGAGGCACTTGGTTGGACCCCCCAAAAGGTATTTCTAGATACGTGCCTGGCTAAGAGGTTACCGTTATTTTGACGTCATTACGTAGGTATTAAATATACACATATCTACAATAAACATGTTCTTTAACAGTAACACTTAAAGGCAGTGGTGCAGGAATGTTTTTCATTTGGGGGGTACAAAATTCAGCCTCCCATACATACATACGTACACACATACACAGACACAAAGTGGCGTGACCAGGATTTTCGAAAGGGAAGGGTTACGTATACTTTTTCTTGGTAGTCAGCCCTCATTTTGTCATATTTTCCTACCTTCGACGTTCTTTTCTTTTTTTTAGGATTACTGGGCCAAAGCGGTGGGGGGGGGGTTAACACCCACCAACCCCCCTTCCCCTTGGGCATGCCACTGCAGATGCACATACTACTTCACAGGTGCTTATACCTAGGTATAATGCGAAGGCATTGAAAATATTCCATTTTAGAACAGTACACATGAATTTCCTGGTTTTTTAAAATGCATAAATTTTTATTTCTTTGTTTTTCTTATGGTTATTTAAAAACAGCTCTTAAGACCAGACAACAATTCCGAAACATATGAAGCTCTGGACCTTGTTCTGGACTCATTTTGAATATAACTGAACTGAAAATCAAGAGTTCGAAATGTGAAAATTGCGAACAGATACATCTATTCATTGAAAGGAAGGGTGAGATTAAAGGGAGTAAGGAGGATTCTCCTCTCCTCTATCTTGAACCATTCCAACCAAAATTAATGATCTCCAACCCACTGGATATAGAAACCATATTATTGAATATATCACACTTTTATAGAGTTTCATTCAGTTCAGTTCATTTTAATTTTAAAGTCCCATAGCTACACATAAAAATATATTTAAACAATTTTGGACTGATGTGTACCACATCCTATGCCTTTTAGAAGCCTGTATTTTCTCAGACATCTAGAGGACGTTATACAAATGAGTTGAGATGGTTACCTATCAACTCGTAAGAGATCTAACTTTCATATACTTGTAAAACATTTGAAAAACCATTTATTTGTAAGATAATTAGCTGTACCTAATGACGCTCTTCAAGCACTGAAAGTAGTACAGTATCATTCATTTCATGTACAAAACCGAAATACTTCAGATCTCAGAGCAAGCAAGGAAAACCATACGCTCGACAGTTTCCTTTTTTTTCTTTTTAATCTTTGGTGGACAATAAGAAGAGCCAGCCAAGGTTTCTTTTCGTTTGTAGTAGTATTAAATGCAGATACATGCGTGTGTTTTAGGGTGACATGTCAATTCCTCGTTTATGTGAAAAGGTGAACTTTTATGTAAGCAAAAGTGTGTGCGCATCACAGTTAAAGGTTTTCGTATCTACAAAGAAAATCCAAAAGAACATTCCCACCTCGCCGGCCTTCTTGGAGGAATGGCTAGCATAGCGTGCTACGATGCCAGAAGTCCCGGGTTCGAATTCTGGCCTGGGATGGGTAATTTTTGTGAGTGGTCCTTCATTATATCACCACTCCTCCTCATCTTCGCGATTAGCGAAAAGTGCCAGATGCGAAGTAAATAAACCAAATCAAGCAATCCATGTCACTCCCCCACCCCAAAAGATCTTGTGAATCCAATCCAAAATCTACCAATATCTATAGTCGAATGTTCAATGCCACAAACCTAACCTTAACTGATTAGAAAAATCATTGAGTAGTTTTAAACCTACTTTTCCTTTCCTTAGACCCGCAGTGCATTGCTTTCATGTAGCAATATTTGCAAGAAATTATATGAAGTCTAAGTATCACAGTGCCCTTGACAAGCCAACTGGCAAACCATAGAACCTGCAGTGAGTCACATTTAGCTCGTGTACTCATCTGACTAATGTAATTTTCTTACATTTGACTTTAGAGTTTATCTTGAAATGGCGTTGTGTTTATGTTGCATTCAATATCAAAATTAGATTTTAAGCAATTAATGTCAAATTCTAAGTATACCTAATACATAGGTAAAAATAAGTCCTCCCCCCTTTAATAAAATCACAAATTGATCCCTGTTTTAATGTCTGAAACATTTAATTTCACCTAGGAATGATATCGCGATGCGACGAGTCGAGAACTGTCACAGCCTCATCTCGTCTCCTGTGTAGTGAGGTCTTTCCCATTCTTGTTTGTGCTTATTTTTCTTTCGGTTTCCACTCAGAAACTTATTCTATACTGCTGGACAAAAAAAACCGGACACCTTAATATTTGACATCTGAATTGCAATTACTTATGAATTACGCTCTCAGTTAAGTATTGAACAATTGAACATTCATTATTGAACATTTTCCATAGTTTTTCCGTTTATTATTTATCTATTTATTTATTTATTTACTTGTATTTACTTATTTGGAACACCTAGTAGGCTTAAAATCAATTTCATGGAATTTTGTTTTAATTTATTGATTTTCAATTCCTGTTGGTATTATTTTGTTTAATGTCTAGAGAGCCATGTATTTTGGTTCATAGTAACCATAGTAACAGATATTATTGACATTGTCATTGCTGGTATTTTTCTTGCAAATGTATTGTAAGTTTACTAGCTTGAAAATGAGACGTGAAGAGGTAGTAAAAGCAGTAGCTCTTCGCGATGATGGTCGTAGTGTACACTATATTGCTAGGGTGCTAAATATAGCACGAAGTACTATCCATGAAGGTCTCAGACGGTATGATGCAACTGGTTCCTATGGTAGAAGACCGGTTTCTTGTCGGAAACGATGCACAACAGCACGGGAAGATCGTTTAATGCGTATCATAGTCTTAAGAGACCGTCGTACGACTTCAAATATTGTGGCACAGCATTTGAGAAATGTTCATAGAGCTGTAGTTTCTTCACGAACAGTTCGTAGAAGACTGAATGAAAGTGGTTTATCGTCTCGGAGGCCAGCTGCAGGTCCCAGGTTGTTAGCACGTCACCGGAAGCAAAGACTGGAATTTGCTACAAAACACTTACATTGGAATGTGGAGCAGTGGGAAAAGGTTTTATTCTCCGATGAGTCAAAATTCAACCTACGTTCATCAGACGAGAGTGAACATGTGTATAGAAGACCTAATGAGCATTATGCGCAATGTTGTTTCGTTGAAATAACACCCTTTGGAGGCGGTGGTGTCACGTGGTCTGGGGAGGTATCTCTTTACAAGGACGTACAGAGTTGGTTTGTAGAGAATGAGGCAATGGCAGCTTGTAGGTATATTACAGAATGTGTGGCAGATCATGTAGTACCATATGCACCATCCATAGGCCTGGACTTTGTTTTTATGCATGACAATGCGCGTCCTCACATTGTGAATATTGTCACGGAGTACTTGGACGAAGTTGCGATTACGCGATTAGAATGGCCACCACAAAGTCCGAACCTAAATCCGATAGAGCACATCTGGGATGAACTGAAATGACATATCAGAAACCGCGCAATAGTTCCAGAAACAATTGAAGAGCTAAAACGTGCTATTCAAGAAGAATGGGAGCAATTGGACCAAGAAGTGATTGTCAACCTTATTCGAAGTATGCCACGGTGGTTACAAGCTGTAATTGATGGCAGGGGAGGTAACACCTGCTACTAGACAGCTTATATACCCCAACAGTACCAGTTAACAATATGAAAAAAAATATTGGTAAGATTTCCTTTTTTCTTTGGTAGTTTTCTGCAACTTTCGTTTTTGTTCTAATTTATCTTATTAACAATACATTTTAATTTGCCTTCTGTTGAATATATTCAGGTTTTCTTATTTCCAATAATTTCTGCAACCTTTAGTTAACCTTCGAATCAGAATTTATGCATTATCACAAAAAATGCAAGTGTCCGGTTTTTTTTGTCCAGCAGTATAGATTCACTTCATGCTAAGATAGGCTAATCGGGACTGAATCTACAGTTTAAAGTGAAACCCAAAGCACTGTGCATTTGGACCCCTTAATTACAAGGCGAGAAATCTCATCCTGACCCACGAAATGTTTCGTATAAGCAACACATACAAGTCACTAAAGCAAAAACTTTTCTTTACAACGTTTTTCTGCTTTACATCTTGTTTCGACATTGTGAATCATTGAAATATGGAATTCTATCCTGGATAGATGAAACCGGGCACAGCACAGGCTCGAAATTGTCAGTAATGGATTAACTTTGCAATTACAGTAAACAAAATATACAACTTATTTAAAAAAAATCAATAAGATATAAGCTTGATATGTCTGGATAAGACAAATAGTAATTTAAATTTATTTTAAGCAATTTCTCCATATTATGATACCAGAGTTTCGAACGAGATCGTCTCGCTTTGATTTTGCAGAGATTTATTTCAGTGTAATTTAGAAAATTTAGAGGAAAAACAGACTTTTCTTGTCTCAGTACCATGTCTGCTTTCAAAAAATCTCTTAATATACATGTAGGTTTAAGTATAGTTTTCACCTTTTACAAAGCTATGAAAATTATGAGTGAGGTACAGGAGTATATTATACCCTTCCCCCCCCCCTCAAGCTGGTCTGTCTTGTCTCGTCTCGTTTGTGTAAGTAATTCATTTCGTAAAATTCCATTTGAAAAATACAAAAGAAAAAGAGATCGGTCATATGCTCTTCTGATGAAGATTTCTATCTTATCTTCAAATTGACGTGACCACTTCTTTAGAAAAGTGTACCCCCTAACACAAAAGAACATTCTTCTGGAGTGTGATTTTCTGAGAGTAAGATTTACCTGATTCCATCATATATATATATATATATATAATATTAACTTACATTTTGCGAGTATCGAGGTAACTCCTGCGATGTTTCGGGAGCAACTGCTCCCTTCCTCAGGCTGCTCACGTTTAGGTAATGTGTAAATCATATGAACCTATGGAGAGTTAAACTTGTGAATAGTTTGCACAACCTTCATCATGAATTCTGATTCCATCGTTCCACACACATTTTAAACAATTTTCATCTTAGAGAGGTTTCCAAGAATACAGGTCAATGAACTTAATAGTAACAATGATTTGATTTGATTTTGATATTAAAATTTTGGGTGCGTCAGCACTAAGGCTATTTTGCACCCGTCACATTATACGGGGTCCAGCCCCTTATCGTTACACATAACAACTCTAACGTTGCAGAAATAAAATCATAAAATATTAAAATGTTCTGACTTTCATTAAAAGCTGAGGCTGTAAAGGAGCACTCAGCATAAATAAGGACAAAACACAGGACAACACAAACAAAATTATACTGGTCATGGTGCCAGTCGCCAGAGCCTCGTTAGTCTTCAGTCCAGGGTGCACTAACGTGGAAGTGAGGTTGACATTAGGGTGTACTATGTGGAAGGGCACCCCTTACACCCCAATAGTAACAATGGTTTGAGTTCCTGTGGTAAGGAAGATAGTGCTTGCAAGTTATAAACAATATGAACATTTTTTATTGAGTGAATTGGAAATAGGTTCTTTTAACAATAGTACCTTGCCTCTGTCAAATTATCGAAGGGAGGTACAGGGGGGTACAACTGAATTTATGGATTTAGGGGGTACAGTACCCCCCCTTTCAAAAATTTGGGGGTACATTGTACCCCTGTACCCCCACCCTCCGTTTCTGCGCCACTGCTTAAAAGTATATTCAAAACAAGGTTATTATATTTTGTCATTAAAACTGTAAATATATAACAAGGTCATGTTTTTTTATTGGAGGAAGGTAGAAAGTAGCAGGACCCAGGTAGAAAAATGGGGAGGTGCCAGAGTGGAAAGTAGGGTGGGTGCCAAAATTCCATCTTGTCCAGGTAAAAATTTGATCTTGAGCCACCCCTTGTTGCATGTTGCTTCCATATCAAAGATAAAAATAATAATAGTAATATATATATATTTTTTAAATTTTGTCTAGCTTGACGAACATATTTTTTATATCTTCACACTACTGCTAATATTTAACCACAAGAAATGTAGCAGAAATAAATTTGAGACAAATTATATATATATATACATATCCAATCTTTAATAAAATAAAATCATTTACAAAGGTAACGGGCAGCAAACTCTTTCGTATCAAATTACAAACATAAAACATAAATTTTCATTTGTAAGTAAGGCTACAGCATAACATTTATTTCTAATTATTTTTATATATGTTGAATTTGAGTGATTTTAACTTACAACTTCAATAAAAAGCTGTAGTAATTAAAGTTCACAATTTTCTGTTTGAAAAATACATGGTTCATAGATTAAAAATCGGTCAATTGGGATATTTCTAAAGGATTAAGACTACAGCTATACACTTCAGATCAACATGGAGAAAGGTGTTTGTCTCGTATTACAACTTGCATAATTGAATACCTAAATACCGTAGCATTGATAACAGTTCATTGACCTTGTTATTAATTTATATAAACAAACCTTCTGTAATATAGATTCACATTTGAAATAATATGAAAGGTGTTTGACACAAATTTATTGTAAGCTGAAGCCTTGCACCAAAAACTACTTCTCGATATAGGTCAAACCATTGAGCACAGGCTTTTGCAGACACTTCTTGCAGAATCTTTTATTTGAGTGCATTTTCTGGTTCAGCACGCATTGGTCCTTGTTCATCCATACAAACGTGAATCCATGTCATCACTGATCGCATGTTCCCCAATCACTTTGGATGTTTAAGGATGAGATCGGTTAGTTCATTGAACTCTCCAGCCTAACTATTGATTACGAGGGTGGTTTGAAAAGTTCTCGGAATCACCACCAGATGTCAGTGCTAGGACAACGAGGTTCCCACATAGTAATAGGCCATCCTTTATTAATAAACACGTGGCGCGTCAGTGTTCTGGGTAGAGATCTGTGGTGCGGACGTCACTTTGTAGTTGTTCCCGTGCAGTGCTTTGTGAAGATGGAAAAAATCGAGATTCGAGCGGTGATTAAGTACTTCATAAAGAAAGGTATGAAAGCAAAGGAAATTCATGCCGATTTTCTGAACACACTGGGGGACTCTGCTCCTTCATATTCAACTGTTGCAAAGTGGACAAACGAGTTTAAATTTGGTCGGGACAGCTTAGAAGATGATCCACGTAGTGGTCGCCCAAAATGTGCTACTACCATAGAAATTATTGAAAAAGTGCATAAATTGGTCATGGAGGATCGCCGACTGAAAGTGCGTGAAATTGCTGAAGCTATAGGAATGTCATCCGAAAGGGCGTATCACATTTTAACAGTTGAATTGGATATGAGAAAATTATCTGCAAGATGGGATGGGACTTTTAACACAGGACCATAAACGCATCAGAGTGGACATTTCCGAACAATGTTTGACTCGTTTTAAGAGAAACCAAACAGATTTTTTGCGCCGGTTTGTGACGACAGATGAAACGTGGGTCCACTACTATACCCCAGAGACAAAACAACAGTCAAAGCAGTGGAAACATGTTGATTCACCACCACCAAAGAAAGCAAAGGCAATACGGTCGGCCGGAAAGGTAATGGCGTCAGTGTTTTGGGATGCGAAAGGGATTCTGTTGATCGATTATCTTCCCACTGGTCAAACAATTATGGGACAATACTACGCTAATCTCCTCGACCAACTAAAGCATAAGATACGGGAAAAGAGGCCAGGTTTGGCAAGAAAGAAAATCATCTTGCATCAGGACAATGCGCACCCTCACACAAGTGTCGTTGCCATGGCAAAAATTCATGAACTTGGTTACGAATTGTTGCCACATCCACCTTATTTGTCTGATTTGGCTCCTTCAGACTTCCATCTTTTCCCCAAACCCAAAAGTTTCCTCGGTGGACGGAGACTCTCTTCAAAGGAAGCACTAATAGCCGAAGTTGACACGTATTTCACAGGCCTGGAGGAATCTAATTTTCGAGATGGGATCAAGGCATTGGAACATCGCTGGACCAAGTGCATTAGTGTACAGGGAGACTACATTGAAAAATAAAAAAAAATCACTGTTGTAAGTCGTTTCTTTCTACTCCATTCCGAGAACTTTTCAAACCACCCTCGTATTTTCCATTCTCACCCAACAGGTTGGTAGGTGCTGGGGCTTACCTGAGTTGATGCCTTCGTGGAAATGAGGCCTGATCAGAAAAAGGTTTATGGATGAATTTCACTAGATTGTGCATTCCTGGAATTCATAAACTGGATTGTGGAGTGGATTTCACATTCAGCAGGCTTTTCGATTGACGATCTAGTTTTGCACTTGGAGCACATGCACAACTATCACACAATGGACTTGCTCATATGCCAATGCATAAACTGCACATGTGACTCACGAAAACTCTGGGTAGCTTGCTCTCCAGACCTGACTCCCCTAGACTTTTTTGTCTGGGGTTTCGTTAAGTCTAGGGATTAGATCAACACATAGAGCAACTGACAGAGCAACAGGAGAGATCACGCCAGCTATGTTGGAGCATGTGTATTCTGGTCCATGCAAGAGAGGTGGGTATGCCTAGATTTACAGGCCACCACATTGACATGTACCAAGTTTGTCTTCTATTCTAGAGTACTTTTCAGCAGTAATGTCAATTTTGTCAATAAAATGCTTTTTGATTAAAATGTCGAGAGACTTTTGAATCATCCTGTATGCCTCATTTTTCTAACAGCCCTCCAGAACTTATTCTCTGAATACGCAAGATGAATATATCCATATATTGGCTGATGATATAGCATATTGATTGGACTAGGATTTTAACAACTTATCATAAGCAGGGGCGCCGACTTGTCCAAATTATTGGGGGGCTCTGATCACTGAAATAAATGAATGAATGACTACCTCCCTCCCTTTTTTAAAAATAAAAATTAATCTTCGTATACCAGTTTTTAACCAGCTATTATATTCCTCATGCAAATGAAATGTAACATGAAAAACGTGTCTGCTCATTTGTTTTTTGGATAACAATTAACATTTTTATTTTTTTATTTAAAAGAGGGCTATGTATTTACATTAAGAGGCCAACATAACAGTTTTATGCCGGCCTTGGTAGCCAAGTGTGTTGGGTGGTCGGCTCAACTCGCTTTGATCCGGAGGTGTCGGGTTCGAGTCCTGGCGAGAGCATGGGTGTGTTTTAATGTCCGCAACAGACTTGTAAAGAAAGGACATGTGATGGGTGCAAAGAACCTTAGTACCCATAAAAATAGCGAATATTTACAATATTTAACAGTTTTATTTAATTATTTACATAAAGGCTAACACAAATTGCAGGCAAATAGTTTTACTTTTTTGTTCTTGCTACAATATTTTACATTTTAAATTTAATTTTGCAATAATAAATAAACACACAGCATGCCGTGCTTTAGCAATAATGCCTTTGATCATAGCCGTTCCCGCTTTCGCAATACAGACTTTTCATAAGCTTTCCTTGCGTACTTTACTGCAAGCCAGTGTTTAATAAACTCAAAGACTTTAGAATTATTTTCCCCTTATTCTTTGGACTACTGGAAGAGATTTCGAGGATAACTAAATATCGTACATATCAATATTGTCTGAAAGTCGTGTTTACAACCTCAAATTGTTCAGAAGTCACTAAACAACATACTGGTATAATTGTCATATCACCTCGTTATTTTGAAACTCATTTTAGTAAAAATGGTAACAATACTCATAATTATATACTTAGTATACAGTAATAAGTCATGTGTTTTGCTTTCTCCCTTCATAGCCCCCCCACCCAAGTTGATGGTTTAGCGGTCTCAGCCCCCCCCAAATTTGGTCTAGAATATTTCAAATGTGTATTTAAAGTTAAGTTCATCTTGCACAATTCAGAGTAAACTTTACAAGAGAAGCAAAATAATACATTAGATCCTCTTAAGCAAAATTATTTGAGGGGATCTGCCCCCAAGCCCCATGGAGTCTGCACCTATGATCATGAGTATTTTTGTAAGGATGATATGTTCATAAAATATGTAGAAATTCTTATGAGAAGTGTAATTAAATTAAAGTGCATCGTTAGGAAACATTTTACTTCATGAAGCATATTTCAGCCCTTTTTGATAATTTTCTTCATATTTCTGCCTTTTCAAGGTATAAAGAACTTTCTTTTACACTTAGCTACTTTCAAAGTTCATCTTGCACGTATAAAAGTACAGAAGCTTTTCTACGAACAAGCCTTCACTGGTTGACAATAGCAGTCATTTAATTTTAAAATTTGCACAGTGTCACCATTATACACTTCTGTAAAAGTAATCTGACCACTTCGAAATATTTCTAAGTCCAGAAATTGTTAATGTGGCCACACATCTCTTAACCAGATGATGGTAGTAAACTTTACAACAGCCCCTCTACCAGATGACAAACACTGTGCCAAAAAAAATCATGAGATTAACAGACCCTAAACCGCAATTATAACAGAAAATTAAAAATAACATTTTTAGGAGCAATAATGTTACATAATGCAGAGAAATTTTTGTGAGGTTGGAAACACTACACTTGCTAATGGCCTACCTGTCTAGTCTGAACACAACATGGTTTATACAAATAGTTTAGGTGAAATATATGTAACAAAACCTTGCACGGTATTGTACAATGTGTTGTAGCATGAGAACCAGAGGAGCACAAGTCCAAAAATGCAGTTTTTGGTTTTGTTTAAATAAACACATCTACGAGGGCTATCCAGAAAGTAACTCACATTTTGGAATAAAAAGAAGACAAGTGAAAGTAGACATTTTTTATTATATACATTTTGAAGCGACGCTCTTACTTTACTTTTTGATATAGTCGCCGTACAAGTTTAGGCACTTATCATAGTGATGAACAAGCTTACAAGGTCCATTGTCATAAAAAGTTGGCACCTGTTACTTCAACCATTTCTGCACACCAGCCTGAAGGTCTGCGTTGCTAGTCATGTCTTCATGTGGGGGAAACAAGTGGTAGTCACTTGCTGCAAGATCCGGGATATATGGCGGATGGTCAAAAACCTCCCAATGAAAGGCCTGTAAAAGTTCCTGCATCCGGTTGGCCTAGTGTGGGTGGGCGTTGTCATGAAACAGTAGCACTTTTGCATTCAGTTTTCCTCGGCGTTTGTTTTGAATTGCTCTTCGCAACTTCTGTAATGTTTCACAATATTTGTCAGCGGTAATTGTTGCACCACGTTCCAAAAAGTCGACTAGCAGTACACCTTCCCTATCTCAAAACACATCTTTACCGTAAACTTCACACAGTTGTCAATGAATGTCAATCAGTTTAGTGTCTTTCACCAACAAAAATAAAATTCAAAATAAAACACTCGTAAATAAGATGCTAGCATATTCGGACGTAAAAATTAGGGCAAACCCCCCTTGCGGGATTTTCAATCAGAGCACTCTCGTTAACAATGTATTATGAACAGAGCAGAAGCGACACGAACTTCACACGTCCACAGCTGGATGCGCACTGAACGGGCAGAAGTTCCTTCACAAAATGGTGGCACTCACCCTGCCGAAACTTGAGTGACTTTCTGGATAGCCCTTGTATTTGGAGTCAGATTGACACCAACATCTCTAATGCTTAGCAGTAAGGTGGAATGCCTTATCTCTAATTTCCTGACTTTTTTTTTTTAGTCAGGCATATTTCTAAGAATCCCAGGTTTCTCATAAAAAATTGAGGGATTACAAAAATTTATTGCAATTAAAATATTGAACTTAAGTTAATGAAACCAGTCCATAACGAACTAAGAACTCACAGTTTTCTTAACACCTACAATGTTCAATGTGTGCCCCACGGGTGACACAGCACACATGGACACGATAGTCTACTTCTTGCCACACTCGCATCAACTGGGCCTGTCAATAGTGTCTATCACTGCGATGATACGCTCCCTTAGGGCTGCAATTGCACAAAACACTATGAGTAATGTGGCTCATTTGAGTGTCACCTAGCGGCAGGGATATGAACTCTCAGCTTAACAAAACACACGTGCACAAACTGTTTGCATTCCTCGATCATTCTGGACTGGTTCCATTAACGATAGTTCAATAGTTTACTTCCAATAGATTTTTGTAACTCCTCAGTTATTTTTAAAACACCCGGTACATTACTTCCCCCCCCCCCCCATAAATTTGTTAAAATGCAGTTATGTCAGTCCGCGGTGGCTCAGTCGGTAACGCGTCTGACTACCATGCTAAAGGTCCCGGGTTCGATCCCCGGCCGGTTCAAATCCGGGAACTTTTCTAACGGTGGAAGCGGCCCCGGCGCCCACCCAGCGTCGAATAACATGGGTACCTGGGGGAAACCCTGGGGGGTAAAGGCGGTCAGGGGCGTGATGCTGATCACATCACCCCCACTCACGACCGGATCAAGAAAGTGTGGGGCGTTACCCCCACACCTCCTATACGCCTTCATGGCGTGGTGCTAAGCACAGGGGAACACTTTACTTTTACACATGTCAGTCTGGGTGTCACACGATGGTGTAAAAATTCACATTTCTCACATGTAGCAAAAATATGACTGTAACATGGAAAAGTTGTTCTTTGCGCAATCATAATCATTTAGAGACTCTTGCTTCTAATGATGTTATAAAAGAGTTGGTGCAGTGGAGGCAATTAGGGGGGGAGGCAGTTGCCCTCCCCACTTTTGCTCCTGCACTATGCTAAACCTTATATGCCAAGGGAACGACCCCTAGTTTGCCCCCCCCCCCTCAGTTTTGGGACCCAATCGCCACCACTGCTAGAGTGTAATCTTTTCTTAAAAAATTAAGACATTCTGGGCTCAAATCTTAACCTCTCAGTATATTTAGTGTAGCAGTAGCATGATCAACTTCTATGTCAGGGATCCAAGGTTCAAGTCTCAGTTACAGCAGAATCTTTTTCAGAATGCAGGAGCAGAAAATGAACCTTGGGTCCTAGGAGGTTAACAAAATGGAGTCAGTGGCCCCTTCCACTCTCAAAGTTATACCTAAGATTGCAAATATTGTGGAACAAAAATATATTTCATTACTACATTTCATACTTGACAAATCTGAAGGCCATACTTGGAGAGATTTTCGGAGGAAGGGGGGAGAGGAAGTTCACACGCGAATATTTTACTGAAGGCTCCATAACATCACTGGAAACAAGTGTATTGGAACCAGGGTTGTTAAAAGTCTAGGAACCCACAAATTCTAATGGGTTCCGCAACAGGACCGTAACCTTTTTTCTCGCAGAATTTAAACTCTGTTCAAGTTTCACATTATTTCATTTCAATGAAATCATTTAAGGGGGTTCTAAAGCCATGCTAAAGCATAGACCCAAATTTCTAAGGGTAACCGTACAACTAATATAGATTCGGTAAGGAAGAAATTTTCCTATATAAAAGATTGTTTTATTCACTAGAACATGTGAACCTTATAATTTTGTTACGATTGAAGGGATTTAAGTAAATAACAGAAAATATAAGGTCTCCGTCATGTTCAAACTGCTGCGTACAGATGGCGCTGAAGTGGTAGTTTTGTTAATACCGGTGCATTTTCTTTCTTTTATGACTAGTATGGAAGATATCGTGATGAAACAAAGATCACATGTTCTTCCAGCAAGCATCTGAAATATTATGTGAAAAAATGAAAACATTTCGTACCTTCAGATAGTAGTGCTTACCATTAAAACTTTTGAAGTGGCGTTTCGTCGCAATGTACTCCGTGGTGCAGATTTTAGCCAACACTGTTGCCGAGATTTCACTCCGTGCTTTCTAACGATATGATCAATGCAAGTTCTTGAAAGAGTGAAAATCAAATGAAGCTACCGAATTCCGTACAGATACGAGAACAAGGGAACAAATATTCCACGGAGGATGTTAAAAAGCTGAACAAGCTCGAAGGTAAGTCTTAATATTCAATTGTTTGTTGCTTAATATTATCCATCAAAGGCAAAATGTTTGAAATATAGGCAAAATGTATAATTTATTTACATGTTGAAGAAATATCTTCTGATGAAATATCGGTGAGAATATCGCTTGACACTGCATGACTTATTTAACTTCCAAACGAAGTTGATAATTCTTTGTAAATGTAAAATCAGAATAGAATGTTATATTTTACGTTAGGCATGATCCTAATAACTACCGTTTTGAGATCATTACTATAGCATAAAATATACGTAGCTTAATATAGATTATATCTGATATAATTAAATCAATATTGCATAAAATGCTCTGTTCTCATTCCTGTAAGTTAATTTCCAAACCTACGAAACTCGTGCTATTCACATGTACAACATCAAAATGTTTATTACAAATCAGTAGTTTGTTTAAATGTTTTTTTTACTTTGCCCTTGTACATGGTTGAAACGAGTACTTGCTGACCTATTTTCTACAAGAGTTTTTCTCATTTTATTTTTGAAGCATCTGTATTAAGTAGGCCAGGCTAAGTTAGGTTTGATTCGAATAGATGTAATGTGAGATATCTGAATGTTTGCAAGTTTTGGACACAGTTCTGTTATCTTCCTTTATAGAAACACGTCAGAAAACCGGTTTTGTAAAGTGTATGAAGCTCTTCTGTTTTCTTGTCCTTTTATAATTTAGGACGGCTCATAATGAGAGTGTATTTCGTCCAATAACTTGATGCTGTATATATTTAAAGTGTAAAAGTACAAAGTGTAAAAGATTTTATGAGACTAAAATCTTACCGTCTATCGAACACAAGTCTGTATGTTTACTGAGAATTTCCAAATGAGTACCGGTATAGAAAAATGTTCCCATACTTGAAAGTACAAGGGCAATAATTTAATTGTGGATGACAAAGAGTTTCATAGAAATCATAATTTGTCCTGATTATGCTACGTATATTTGGTTCAATATCAGATTGGATTTCAGTAGCCGGTTGTACTAAATAGTTTACTTCGAATACCAGTGAGTTTGAAGCTTGACTAGTTTTTCTGTAAGACCTATGACTGATTGATTTTGCATGGATGCCTATTATTAACATTCCATTCAGATAAAAGTTTTTTTAAGCTTTGTTGCTTCTTGGCTGGTCTACTATAATAATTAAAATAAAAATATAGTAGGAACTGAATTTCCATTTCATAATGTATTTCTGTTATTTTACCTCCCAACTTCTGCTCCTTGGAACAATGATGATGAATAATGATTTGATAAAATGGATGATTGGAACAAAAATAATGATTAAATACATACATGAAACCAGGATTCGAACCTGGAGGAACCTCACTCCATATAGCGTTGCAATCATCACTCTACTATGAAAATATTTCTAACAATTATTTTGCCAATTTCTGTTTTAGGCTCATCATATTTAACATTCATTATAAAGTTAGATCATTGAAGTGAGCTCATATCGTGAACCAAACTGCCCTTTAATAACAGGACGATATCGTTAAGCATTATAGTGCCAATTGGATCCATTATTTTCAAATCCATTTACTCAACATCTGTAAGTTCCATTATTAACTCAACTTGTCTAAGGTTGTAACAATGTAATATCAATATTTTTTAAACATGTTTTGTAAGTTCATAGTCTCATATACCATGTTAAAACTATTTTTATTTGTTCCTTTTGCAGATGAGCGTTTGAGAAACTAATCGAAGTGTCTTCTACCAATAGTAAAGAGCACTATTGAAATTTGTACAAAAGGACAATAGGTTTGACCGACAATGGCAGTTGGTGTATAAGCTTCTACGGAATATACTGTAAATCAACAAAGTGGACTGTTTGAACTTTACATGGAAGAGTACATACATTTTTGCTTGCTAGCGTAGACACTTGATTGAATGGTGATGATTTACTAGAAATCAAGAGTCCAAAATATGCTCAAGAAATTATGTTTCAAGCCTTAATAAGTGGTCAGCAAGTGGCCGCGGTAACTACCTTGCTAAAGGTCCCGGGTTCGATCCCCGGCCAGTTCAAATCCGGGAACTTTTCTAACGTTGGAAGCGGCCCCGGCGCCCACCCAGCATCGAATGACTTGGGTACCTGGGGGAAACCCTGGGGGGTAAAGGCGGCCAGGGGCGTGATGCTGATCACATCACCCCCACTCACGACCGGATCAAGAAAGTGTGGGGCGTTACCCCCACACCCCCTATACGCCTTCATGGCGTGGTGCTAAGCACAGGGGAGCACTTTACCTTTTACTTTTTTTTAAGTGGTCATCAATTGTAGGCTAAATTGTATATTAGAGGAAACAGGAGGAAAACAGTGCCAGGTGTGTGACTTACTTGTCTTGTTTGTCAAGCATTGGTACACATTCATTGATATTCTTGCAAGTTTAAATTTAAATTTTAGAGGTATTTTCAAAAATCCTAAGAAAATAAATTTCTTCCTGAATACGATGACGATTTGCAAAAAGCATATCTCTCAGACAGTGGCGGCAATTAGAGGGAGGGGCAGATGGCCCCCACTTTTACCCCAATACTATACAAAACCTCGTCTACCAATGGAAATTAAAGTGTCCTTGCCCTCTCCCAGTTTTGGAACCCAATCGCCAACACTGCTCTCAGAGAACGCAATAATGTTTTGCAGGGTACGATAAAGAAAAATAATAAATATGCATTGAAACAACAACGTAAATATGATTTTATATATCCCGAAAATCTAGTTTTAGTAGTCCCTGTAAACAATTACTTTGTAAGCTATTGAAATTCTATTCTAATGGTATTTATCACTGTTGTATATTCCCTCGAAATATGTTTATTAAACCTACTTTATACACAGAAAGGCATTTGGGACTGAACCTACAGTTTAAAGTGGGATCCAAACCACTATATACAGTCACCGGCAATAAAAATGGGACACCTATATTCTGAAATACTGGCATCCCTGCAATGCGTTATGTGTGTTGCCTAACTCAACGACAGTGACAGAACTTGCCATTGAAAATTTGCTATTACAATTCGCTCATCGCCGTAGATTTAGACAACATAAGATGCATTGCATAGAAGGCAGACTCTCAGGATCAGTTGTCCCATTTTTATTTGACGATCACTGTACACTCACCGTCTATCGAACCTGGGACTTCTGTATTACAAGGCGATTACGTTACCACTTTGCCAAGGGGGAGGCTCAACTTCCCTCGCAATTCATACCAATATGTTGCTGACTCGATGATATATCAGCAGTGTTTGAATAGTTACTCTTTAAAAGTAACTCCGAGTTAATCACTTGAGAAAGTAATTCGTATATAATTACTGTTATTACTGTTCTTTAGAAAGTACTTGACATAGTTATTATTACAGTTACTTTACTCTAGATTTGTTTCATCTCGTAAGACGTTGTTCGGATCATGAGTTGCAAGCGCGATATCCTTTTCACCACCGATGACCACTAAATGCTAAGCATTAAGTTTCATGAAATTATAACTTATTTCTTACATTTCATGTACAAACGTTGAGGCAATAAAATTCACAGTAAACTTCTGTTACAAAGCAATGACGATTAACATTTCATTTTATTTTGTTGAGCAAACCAAATATTTTTTAGAATTTTTGTTGAACTATAGAATTACTGTGTCCATGAGAATTGTTGGAGATTATGTATGTTGTCTTATATGGTATGTGTTCTAATACAAATAAACTTGGGATATATCCTGGCTCTTGACGAAAAAATACAAAATTGCCCTCATGGTCTCATGATTTTAATAATCATCAATTGATTTGCTTTATTTTACTTCGCTTTTTGTCGTGCCACTTTTGGCTAGTTTACGATGATGGAGATGAGTGGATATTATGAAATTTATGGACACTCACGAACATCCATGACTAGGCCAGGATTCTAACCCGGGACCTCTGGCGTTGTAGCGCAATGTGCTAACCACTCTTTTTCTTTCTTTATTATTATTTTTTTTTACAAAGGAAACACCCCCTACACGGAGGTATCCCCCACCATTCACACTTTTTCTCACTTTTACACTTTTCAATTGTTACAGTTTCTCAGTTTCTTATCATCTAGACAAACACAAATACCCATGTCTTACCCGGGACTCGAACCCTGAACCCCTGGCGTTGTAGCACGCAATGCTAACCACTCTGCCACGGGGGCCGGCTTTAATAATCGGAAATTTACCCATTCTTTGAGGAGAACATTTGGTTCAAGTTAATGTTTCTTTCCATGCAGTAAAGTAATTGTACAACTTACTAGTTAGGTGGAAAATTAACTGAGTTACAATTACAAATTTCATAACGTAAGTAGTTTACAGTTACTTTTAAAGATTCTACATCAGCTGCAGAACTGAAAACCAGAATAGACCAAATCCGTAAAGAACTATGAAACAGGACATTGTGTGGTGACAAGACATGCAAATAAATTAGATGCGCTACAAAACTGTATTTAATATTGAACTATTATAAAAATAACAAATATGTCTTCTATTGTGTATCCAGGATTCTTCTGACATTTTTCTTTCAAAATAGCGATATTAAAACTCGGTATAAATAAGGGTGCAGAATTACATGTTTATTCACTTGAAGGATAAAAGATTGAGGATCGTTAGAGAGCGCTAATATTTATAAATATTTACAAGATGTTCAATGAAATTCTGCAAATTTATGAAGAAAATCTGCTAACGTCACCGATAAAAGATAAATATGTTCAAGTACTGTCATATAAAGTGAATTCTACAGTCAATGCAGCATTCGCTTCAAACGTAATTGCAAAATGTTTTCAATTATTTCAATTACTCTTCTTACTTTATGCATTTCGTGTTTGAATTAAGTACAGCTATCTTTGTATGTTCTCTTCTGCTTTCGAAATATTAAAAGAAATACATAATACAAGAGAAAGGATTTTATATTACTATTACGACTATTACTATCTTGCATTGCTGATAAATTGTTGTATTTTTTCCCAATAAGAACATACAACTAAAATCTCATGATAAACAATTACTTTGCTCCACTTCTACTTAGATTTTTCAATAAAATCTGCTAACCAACGTGACGTCATATCCCATCAAGGAGTACCCTAATCGACCAACCTGTATGTATCTACCTTGATTACGCGGAGATCTGGCAACATGGCCCTCGGTTGCCATGACAAACGGTGCTGCCATCTGTTATCGAAAAATTACCACAAAATTGCCTTTAGTACGGCCTTAAATTGAGCCAAAAAAAAAGTTCCTGGACCATATTTAAGTTGATCCAGAAAAAAGGTTAATCCACCGTATTTAAATTGATCTGGAGAAAAGGTTCCTGGACAGTATTTACAAGGGTCGTTCAAGGTTGACCAAGACTTCTATTTCTAGACAGGAAATATACATACATAAAGGTAAAGGACAAGTCATTTGAGGGGCAAGTGACTTTTCATTGGGCGTTTCATTGCTACTGTTTTCTGGATTTCAATGTCTGGCATTGTCACCAAAATTTAGTAGCTCTTACCAGGGAATAAAGAACGTGGGGACAGTTGCAGCATTTTTAGGTTTGTGTCCTGATGTGGGCATGTGTGTGTACTTTGTAAGTGTGCAACATAGTTTTAATCTGCACTGTTGAGATTAGCAAAAAGCAGTAGACAGATAATGCCAAGTCAAGTAAGAATACAAATTCCAGTGACTGTTGATGCTCGGTGATGAAATCCATACAATAGTGATGTTTGAAATTTTGACAAAAAATGCAGGCTTGTCCAGGACTCAAATCCAGATCTCTGGCTTACTGTGTGATTGTTCTACCAACTAAGATACTGAACCAGTTCTGTCGTCCCTGTTTTGCCTGTGTGGAATTGCATGGTTCGAATCCTGGTCGATCCTGAATTTTTCGCTAAAATTTCTACATGGTACAGGGTGTCCTGGAAGTCTGGACCTATATGAGTTTTCAGCAAGATGGTGCCCTCTGCATTACGTGCTGACAGTGCAACTTTACCTTGACACACAGTTCCTTGCACATTGGACTGTTTGCCGAGGATGTGAATAAAGTGGCCTTCATGGATTCCAGATCTCACTCCACTAGATTTGTATTTTGTGGGGCCACCTGAAAGCACGAGGTCAAAATTCATTAATATCTCCATCTTAAACAATGCACTGTGCAGGCATGTTAGCAAATTTCTGGACTGTCATCCATAAAGTGTTCAGATTTCATCTTCAACTGTGTATGCAATTCAA
This sequence comes from Lepisma saccharinum, assembly GCF_977018435.1. Lineage (NCBI taxonomy): Eukaryota > Metazoa > Arthropoda > Insecta > Zygentoma > Lepismatidae > Lepisma > Lepisma saccharinum. The sequence continues at coordinate 81,246,999 of NC_139235.1, forward strand.
CGGTGGGTACTTTGAACAGACTGCAATTCTACGTGTTTCTCTCCTGTGGGTCCACACTTATGGGACACCCTGTCCATCTCCACTGTGTTCCAAATCGAAAAGTAATACTGAAGTATCATGAAACCTTAATAGGACAAAATATGCTGCTATTCAATCTGCACCCGTTCTAGTATATCATTTCGAGAGAGAGCTTCTACTACAGATCTCATCATTGGTAAAAAAAAAGTAGTTCACCCATTGCTGTCTAGAAACCTAATAATTGAATAGATTAGGGTAAACTAGACAAAACATAATGGGGAATTAAGATTACATTAAAGAACCACTGTAACTAACATTCAGGCATATATTAAAGTAAAGAAAAAGCAACATACTCAAAAACCAGCCCCGTATGTGTCATTTTCCTCTCTACATAAGAACAATAACATTTTATAGGATGTTTATAGAAATACCATATGCAATTTAAGCACATTTCTATCAATGATCAGTCTCATCATCATCATATTTATTACAGTGGCCTTACATTACTCTAACATGGCAAATTCATAATTACAAAAAACTTGGAAGATTAACCTATTTAAAAATAATCAATTAGAAATATAATCAGCTGGTAGCCCAACAACATATAATAATCATGTCTTCTATTTACATGTTGTACTACTCATAGTGCATTCATAACAAGAAAATAAGCCACTGCATATATCTATTGGCAGTTAACGACAAGCAGATCCTAATTACACAATACTTCGGGGGATATGTTCTGGACAAATTACACTAATGCATGCAAGATAGCCATAGTTCTTCAGCGAGTGTTATTACTTTGTACATGACTCATTCAAAATATATCTTACGCATACAAAAGACACTCATTCACAACTAACTGCTGTTCCCTTGTAAAATTAAGCACCAATATATCGCAGCCGATGCACACCAGTTTTGCCACCACACTGGAAGTAAGCCACTTCATGACCCGTCTCACGTCACAGCTGTAGGTCTGTGTTTTGATCCACTACATCTTGCCGTCAGTCATCTCCAGGAATTGAGCATACATTTCCCGTGAGCATTCTCCCTTGTTGTTAAACACAAATTTGTAGTAGCTTCCATCGGCACATATTACTGAAAAGGAAGTAAACTTAAATTATGTAAAATATGCAGCAGGTACATAACAATCCAGTAACATCTTCCTTAATGTATTACAAAAGTATATCACAATGTGATATGATGCCAAGGGTCCCAGGTTCAAATCCCAACCTGGACAAGTGTTCTTTGTGGAGTGTCCCTTCATCAATTTCATCATATCATCACTCATTCTCATCGCCTGGATTATGTAGCAGCATTAAATAACAAAAATGAAATGAAATATTGCAAAAATACTACAAATGACTTCTTTGCTATGCAGGTCTTGTGAACGAGAAACTCTAATAGTTTTTTTGTTGTAGTTATTTTGCATTCAAAACTTGTAGTTCCGCCAGTTGGTATTATTTGTATAAATGACGAGCACCTCACTTCCATTCATACTCATTAATGACCCTACAATTCTCAACGAATTATTAACAAATGATGTAAAGCTTTTAAAAATTACCTATAGACAGATAGGTATTTATTTTAGATTTAGATATGCACAAAAATCCCTACTGTAAATATATTTAGAAACTGAACACACAGTTGCTTCCGCCTCCCTGATGGCATAGTGGTAACATCAACAACTTGTAATTAATCAAGAGGTCCTGGTTAGATACTCGGTGAAGGCACACAGTGTAAAATAAACTTGGAGCCTTTCTGTTCAAAGTGATAAGCACAACAAGTTAAGGAATTTGTTACCGGACTTTAACAATGTGATACAATCACACATGCAAATTTCTTATCATTTTGTATGCACACCAAAAGTTTTCCATCAAGGAGAGAAGGAATATGCCCGCAAATCAATGAACATACAATTCAAATTTTGAATGGACTCGTGTTTCATTATGTAGAAGACATGCCAAACACAAATTGTATAAATACGGAGAAATTAGTACTCACTTTATCCGCGAAACTGTTTTTTACTTCTTCGTTCCATTAATTTCAGTGGCCACTGCCACCATCCTCGTTGGAACTGTTGCTTGGCGTGCATCTTAATAGAACGAAGTAAAAAACAGTTTCGCGGATAAAGTGAGTACTAGTTTCTTCGTATTTATATACTTACATGTGTCTCTTTTCCCAATTATGAACAAATTGTATGTTAATTCAGAAATCCATTTTGCTACAAAACAAGCACGAACAGTGTTCATCATAGTTGGCAATGTTTTACAGTACCAAGTTCAATCCCTGATAGTGAACCCCAGTCTATGAGCTACAGGGTGGGCAAAAAGTCCCTTTACATGTTAATAGCATAGTACAGTTAGACATGTAGATAAACATTTTTATGAATACAAAAACAGTATATTTTTACTATTGTTGAGCAGATTGACTCTTTATTATTATTAACATTATTGTTGTTCTGTTACAGATTGTTGAGATAAGAATTTCCCGCCATACGGAGTGCACACTGTTGTTGATCAATGAACCTTGAACATTTGTAACATGAACCTTGAACATTTGTAACAATGTTAATAAGTTATTCACAATAAATGTTAATATTAACCATCTTTCCAATACTGATACTACTGGTAATATAGCTGACACCGATAGATCAGTACTGTTAGTGGCTAATCCCTAACATATATTTTAAAGCAAAACTCTTCACAGCTTCATAGGACATTTACTATATAATACTTACAGCAATAAAATTTGTAACCACCCTGAACAGTTTCAAATTATTATACTGACTATATCAGTAGCGTCCACTCACCTATGACAGAGTTGTTGTCTGCTCCAAATGCACACATACATTGTGGTCCTCCGGGAACTTGGAACTTACAGAAACTCCAATTGGAGCTAAAGTATTTTGGTAAAAATGTGGCAGAGGCTAAGCTGAAAATAACAATTAGAACTGTATTAACATTTGAACAACTTCACAAAAACAAACACTGGTATTCAGCCACCCAACATTAACTACTCCAATGATATTAACACACACCATTCAGGATGTATAATATTCAGCCGTATATCTGCGTAGATAAACATTGCCAAATGAATACGTAACCTTCCCCTAGAATCATTTTTTGCTCCTCTTTACACGAGAAGAGGCATTATCATTAGGGCTAAACTAATAACATTTTGACCAATGCCCGTACAGATTCCTATATCAATGCTTGAAAATTGTAACAAAAGTTATTCAAAATCTTTATTGATATTAGTGGACAACAATTCCACTCCAATTATAAGCATAATTTACCAGATCTTTCCTTTAAAACCTTATAATGCCAATTATATAATCACTAAATACGGTTTTTTTTTTCACACAATTTTGGTGCAAATTAAATGGAAACTTGAAATTTTGCATAATTTCCAAGATAACTAGATCGCATTTTCTGCAGACTCCTGTAAAAGACCAAAATACCGGAAGAGTTTGGTCCAGCCCTGCTACCTCTATTTGGTGCAAGGTGCACGTATCTTAACCTTAAACCTCAGCTAGCATATCATCAGGGTAGGGTTCTTTGTAGAAAACGAAACCAGAGAGGATGCCTTCCAATGGAGACGTTTAAACGAATATATTATTTAAAGACAGGATACATGGAATAAGAATATTTACATGATAAGCTACGTTCTTCTGTAATTCTTGTTTACAATCAAGTTTTATCTTTACATGTCTTTTATTCTTTCCTTATTTCATTTTTATATTCTTCTATCTGTGCTTCCTTCTTAATGGACGATCTGGATCTGGACTTCCTTCTTAATGGACGATCTGGATCTGGACTTCCATCTTACCAGACGATCTGGATCTGGACTTCCATCTTACCGGACGATCTGGATCTGGACTTCCTTCTATTTTCGCTTTTCTACAATTTAGGAATTCCTTTATCCTTTTTTCAGCTTTTCGAATTATACTAATCTCCTCCCTTGCGGCTGCGATTGAAACGCTCCAACACTAAATAGGTACAACCTAGTGTGTACTTGGTGCCAAACGACTGACACACGCATCCAAATAGGTGACACGGCTGAAACGTGCAACCAAAAGTGCTGTGGGGCATTCACTGGAACGCGGTGCCACTGGGGTAATCAAAATTTCCACTATTGGAATGGTAAATCAAATCAAACAGATTCAAGATCTGTTCAAAGATACAAATTTGTATCAGTGCTTTGACTTATAGAAAAGGAAAGTTAAAAATTGTACTTACGTATGTGAGTATAGTGCTCTTATTGTAGAACGACGTTTCAGAGATTGACTATCTCTTTCCTCAGGTTCGTATAAAAACTAAGTACTTGGCATAGTACTGCGTCAAAAATGTAATATGAGGATTGTGGTTAAGGGTTGGTTAGGGTACATTTAAAATATTAAGTTTTTGCTATTAGAAGTACATAAAAAACCAAGCCGTTCCCTAATAAAACTTGTACAGTAGACCTATTCACAGGTAAAAAAGTTAAAAAAGTTAAAATTCTAAAAAACCTGCATAAATCACAATGCAACCTGCAGGTTTGGCCTTTCCTACCCAACTTTCTTAGTTTTTATACGAACCTGAGGAAAGAGATAGTCAATCTCTGAAACGTCGTTCTACAATAAGAGCACTATACTCACATACGTAAGTAGAGTGCCACACACATAAATTTGCCGTTGCGTAGAAACGAATTTTCGTTTCGTCTCCCTCTCTCTTAGCATCATGTGTTCTACCCTGCTCGAAAACCTTCGCTATTGTTGCCACATTGTCATTCCATTCCTGGACACACTCGCGCAAACATCATTGAAAACAATTGAATAGCGCTCCAGCTCGCGGTTCCCACCGTTCGGTAGGGACGCTGATGTGGCAATATAGCACGGCGTAGTGCTTGCTTCTTTTATGCAGTGCATGTTCATTGGCTAGCTAGTAACTAGTATTGCCAACTGTAATAATGAAGCACTATTTCTGTCACGGAAGGGGAAAAGGCAGGTAAAGTGGCGGTGAGTTTTGTTGGATTGGAAGCACCATATTTTTATTTTATACTAAGTATTTGACCGGTTTGACGTTGTGTGCGTGTATTGCGTGTGTGTATGTAAAAGTGTGTGTTTGCTAATGAACGTTAAATTCCATAATGCCTCCAGTTCTGTCGAAGTTGAAATCAAAAACCTTGCATAGCCAAGCTCGGGAAATTCTAAGCAACGTGCACGAGTTCATGAAGGAGGAAGCCAGTCATGGTGTTAGCATCCCAATAAAGCATTTTGGCAAGAGAGCAGCGAACAGCAGCAACAAATTGTTCATATTTCATAATTTTGGAATTATTCAAAATAAATAAATTATGTGGCTCCAACATCATTTCAACTCTGGCTCCGGCACGTGTTCTTGTAGAAATTGCATAGAGGAGGCTGTCATTTTTGCTGCTTAATGCGATACATATTGTTTTCTGTGTTAAAATTGCCATGCTTTGATGGGTGACCAAGTTCATAGCAGGGCCGGCGGAAGGGGAGGGCGAACCGTCCCATCGCCCAGAGCGGTAAAATTTGAAGAGAAGAAAAAAATAAGCCTATTGAAAACTGTGATCGAGCGAGATATTCTTTTGCGCTGAATAGTATTGAAATAGCATAAGAAGTCTCATTATTTATTTTATATTTTGATGTTTTAGTTAGGAATATATTGATTTTCAATTTTCCGTTGCTGCGTAATGACCGGGGGGGGGGGGGGGGGTCGAAATAGAGCGGCATCTGCCGCCACCTCCCAGGGAGGCAAAATGACTAGCGCCGGCCCTGGTTCATAACAAAATAAAAAGCCGCGCAGCTTATCGTCTAGTGGCAGTATATGTACTTGTTATTGTTGTGGAAGCCGGCATCCTTTGTAAATGTACAACAAAGGCAACCGACTGTCGCCGATCTCAGAGAGGAAATAATAATACTGCTTCAGGAGGAGTGTTATGGTGCAATTGTAGCGGTTTAACACGTTGGCATGTTATTATCTGCCGTTGCAGTTCCATACCAGTGTATACGGGTTTTGGGAGTGAAAAGTTAGAACGCCACCAGTGCATTAATGCAATGAAAAATAAAGCATTTTTGGTAAAATTTTTGGTAATTTAACTTATGTGTTAGTTCATATTTTGCGAATTTTTAGTAGCTACATACAAAGCCACTTGTTAGTACATATTAATCCTAGTCCTGGTATAATGCATGACGTTTAAAACTCAACGTTAGATAGACCTGAATTCTCTAATTTTATTGTTGTACGTAACAGCTGTGCATCGGCGCACTGCAGCGATTTTTCTATCTGCTCCATTAGCAACACTGCTTCTTTAGTTGTTTCGCGCATCGCACGGCAGAATTATCTGCGCTGGACTCTACAATTTTTAACTTTCCTTTTCTATATTCTGGATTTGTGAGTAACACGCAACAAACCTATAAAGTGCTTTGACTTATTTAGTTTTCTGATCAATTTACATATGATAACTAATTTGATTTATCGAGTATATACATTAATTTATTATTTTTATATTTATGCTTGGTCTTCTTTTAATAGATTCTATTGTTTTACATCTTTCCAATTTGCTTTGTTCTTATTTATATAAAGTTATTCACATATATTATGCTAATTCTTAATCTTGCAAGCCTCGTGCTGCCATCTCTATTCCTCTTTGGCAAACTATTTACATTACTTGGTCATATTGGGTACATAACAGCCCTCCTTATTATATGTTCACACATATAGTTTCTAACATCACATGCTGAGCAGAACATGGTCGGCTTGCTTGTTAAGAGAGAAGAAACACACGAGAAAACACCACATGCATAAAATAAAACTTTAAAAGTTCTTACATTTCAATGATATTGTCGAGGATAAAATGGAGTTAAAAATACTTGTGGGCATTAGTATACTCCTGTTCCTACAAGTACCCACACTGATTTTAACTTCATTTTTATCCTTGACAGTGGCACAACCAGGGGGGCATTTGTTCGAACACAAATGCTTAAAGCATCAACTTGTACCCCCTTTTTGCATAATTTACAAGGGTAATAACATCTTTGATACTACCACTACTACTAATAATAATAATGCTGGTCTCAGGTTCGAATCTCGGCTTGGACATGGATGTTTGTGAGTGTCCATTCATCAATTTCATCATCCACATCTTAGCAAATTAGCCAAAAGTGGCACAAGAAGCGAAGTAAAATAGAACAAATCAATAATAACAATAATGTTATAATATTATTATTATTGGTACATTTATTCTGGTACTTGCCCCCCCCCAGATAAAAATTTGTGGTTGCACCTCTAATCCTTGACAATGTTGGAAATTTTAAATTTTTTTCTTGTGTTCTGACACTCTTGACAGGTAAGACCATCATATTATTACACATATTAAACTAAACTTCTATGTGAAACAGGCTCTTGAAACACAAGGCCTGTCAAGTTTGGAGAGTATTGAGCCTCATCACCACTATTAGCTGGCTTTGTAGCATGAAGCGTGCTGTTATTGCTTTCAAGTAACTCTCTACTTGTCACACTGTTTGGTCAACTATCAAATTTTCTGGCTCAAACCAAGTACCATTTGCAGCAAAGGAAAATATCCTTCACATACAACTTTATATTTAGGAATTTCAAAACACTTTAATTTATGTTGCTTTTTCTACCTTCCTGTTATCTTCAACAGTGAGGATGAATGGTAAGTTGGCGATAGGATAAGCGCAATGCGGGAATCATGATTTGCCTAGACTTAAAATTAATCCTAGCTTCTGTAAAACAATTTGCAATCATGACGCAATAGAAAATATATTTACTGTTTTGAATTTAATGTTGAGTAGATGATATCTTACTTTAATCCCTGTAAACTCAGCGGTAGGAGCTCAGATGAGTTCTTTTCCGAGGCGAGCCTCAGCAACTGGGCGGGTCGCAGGTGGCGGATAGCGAACGGCCATCAGATATGATGGTTAGCTGCGAATAAGGCAGTGCCGAATAAGCAGTCCCGGACCGAGGCGGCAGTGCTATCAGGGTCTGGGAGAGGTTGGTTTTTGGCAGGACCATCCTCAATAAAAACCCAGAAAAGCCCCTTTGATAGCACTGTGTCATGGCGAGAAAGTGCCGCCATTAAATAAGCACTGCCCCTGCTGCCTTGCAGGGAGGGGAGGGATCCCCAAAGGCTAAGGGAAGGAAACCCTAACAGAAAACCAAGGGTAGGGAGGACTCTTTAGGCATGGTGAAGCCAGCCTCCCTAGGGGAGTAAACCCCAAATAAAAATCCTGGTCCCCCAAGTTTGGGGGTATGGCGTGGGACTGACCATTCTACCCAGTAAAAGCACCTATTGTTGAGAAGCCTTCAAGTCAGAGAGCCGGACTGGAATATGTAAGACGAACTGGCAAGAATAAGGATATGAGAGTAGGAACATGGAACGTATTATCTCTATACAGAACTGGAGCCCTAAGAAACCTTACCGAAGAGTTTAATAAATACAAGCTTGATATTCTTGCATTACAGGAAATTAGGTGGACTGGGAAGGATGTGTTGGAGCAGAAAGATACAGTAATATATTATAGCTGTGGAGAAAAACATGAGTTTGGAACAGGTTTTTTAATAAAGAAGAAGATGAAAAATCTTGTAATGGATTTTAAGGCAATAGATGATAGAATCTGCATTTTAAGAGTTAGGGGAAAGTTCCATAACTACAGCTTGATAACAACCCACGCACCAACAGAGGATAAATCTGAGGAAGAAAAGGATGCTTTCTATGATAAATTGGAGAGGGCTTACGATTCATGCCCCCAATATGATATTAAAATAATTCTTGGAGATTTTAATGCAAAGGTAGGCAGGGAAATCTGGGCTAAACCTGTGATAGGATCTCATAGCCTGCACTATGAGAGTAACAATAATGGAATAAAACTGATTGATTTTGCAAATAGGCATCAAATGATCATAGCAGGCACCTTTTATCCTCACAAAGATATACATAAAGCAACATGGAGAACTCCAGATGGGAGATCAAGTAACCAGATAGACCATGTAATTTTAGATAGTAAACACAAATCAAGCATTTTAGATGTACGTAGTTTTAGGGGAGCAAATGTGGACACAGATCACTACCTGGTGATTGCTAAGATCAAGAACAGAATATCATGTATACACAAAAGGCAAGAAAGTAAAATCACAAAATATGATATATATAAATTGAAGGAAAGAGACAGAAAGAAAACATATCAGCAAAAGATTACTGACAGACTGAAAAACCTGGAAGATGGCGTGAACAACACCAATCCCAATGAAGAGTGGTGTAAAATACGAGATGTAATAATAGAAGTAGCAGATGAGGAAATAGGGGAAATGAAGAAACAAAACCGTAATGAATGGTTTGACGAGGAGTGCAAGGAGATAACCAAGCAGAAAAATGAAGCATACAGAAATATGATACAAAGTTATTTTACAAGAGCAAAGCTAGAAGTATATAGAGAACTGAGAAGGAAGGAAAATAAAATACATAAGAGAAAGAAAAAAGAGAGTGTGGAAAGTAAAATGAGACAAGTGGAATCATTTAATGGAAAACGAGAGAGTAGAAGATTCTATAGAACTGTCAATGAAATGCGAGGATTCCAAACTGGAGCATATATATGTAAGGATAAAGACGGACGACTGTTAAGTAATGACCAGGATATTTTAATTAGATGGCAGGAACATTTTAATGAACTTTTGAATGAACAAAACCAGAATGGAAGTGGAATGGAGCAAGAACAGAATCAGCATACGGAAGAAGATCAGAATGTAACAAATCCCCAGCTTAATGAACAGGAAAAGCAGGGACCCAGCGGCGTATACTCTGGGTCATCTAGGTAATCGCAGATGACCCGGCTGTATTTCTTTCTCTTTTTTAAAAAAAATATATATATACATTTCTTCGCAATATTCTTCCAAACCAATTTCGATGAATACATTTCTTTGCTTCCAGCGCGCCGCGAATGCTTCCAACTGTTTGCCGCTGAATGTCCGGGAACCTTTCTCCAGCCGGTGGAATGACGTTAGGGAATCTCACCCTGACGTCATTCCACCCGCTTCCTTTACAACCCTTGGCGAGAAGAGAAAGAAAAGAGGGGGGAGGAAACTCTGCTTCTCAGGCGCGGCGATTCCGTGGCCAGGGTAAGCTCCTTCTGGTGAGAGTCCATCGGTCTCAACCCCTAGAGTTTGCCTTTCCCTCCGCTGGCGACCATTGACCTCCTACAACCCTCCTCCACAATTCTCTCCCGAAGGCTATGTCGTCGCTAAACATAGAAACTGTGTTTTTTATGGCAGGGACATTTCTCAGGAACGGGAATCTTGGGTTCACAAATTGCCTTCTGTAAGGGAAATAGGGAAAACATACCCGGTAAAGTGCGAAGAACAGGAAAATATGAATAACATAGGCAAACCAATTCTACGCTAATTTTCACTATACATTTACTTCTGTCTTGCTGATGTCTGTTACAAAAGGAAAAAGCTTAAATATTGAAGATGAAGCAAACTAAATTAAAATTCAAAACTTAAGCAATTAATGCACCTATAAGCTGACTCCCCCCATTCTTGTATTTGCAAAAATAGTGATTGTTTCTTCTCTCTAATCTTCAAAAGCAGCGAGAGTACTTCCTTCACGGAACTGAATATTTTTTAAAGGTAAAAAAGGTAAAGTGCTCCCCTGTGCATAGCACCATGCCATGAAGGCGTATAGTGGGTGTGGGGGTAACGCCCCACACTTTCTTGATCCGGTCGTGAGTGGAGATGATGTGATCAGCATCACGCCCCTGACCGCCTTTACCCCCCAGGGTTTCCCCCAGGTACCCATGTTATTCGACGCTGGGTGGGCGCCGGGGCCGCTTCCATCGTTAGAAAAGTTCCCGGATTTGAACCGGCCGGGGATCGAACCCGGGACCTTTAGCATGGTAGTCAGACGCGTCACCGATTGAGCCACCGCGGCCACACGAATATTTTTTAAAGGAAAAGATATAAATAAATTACATATATTTTAGTTTATTTAAGTTACTATTCCACTTTTTTAGATTAATAGTGAAGATGAACGACTAAAACATATAAGGAACAAACACATCAGGCACGTAGCCAGGTGGAGGACTCGGGGAGCTGAAATCCCCTCCCCGAAATCATTCATATATCTAATTTAAAAAGTGTATAGTGGTAATTAATTTTACTTCATTTTCAGATTAAACACCTTGCATAATACGTTGTAATTATCTGAGATTTATCTTCAGAACTTCTACCCCCACTTTTTCAACTTTATGATACGGCTGGTAATAAGGGATCCCACCCCGAAATAAATTTCTGGCTCAGGCCTGCACTGATTCGAACTTTTAAAACCTGTCATCGCAGGGAATTTGGAGCTCGGAAAGGGAATTTTTTTTATCATTCATAGGGAATTTCATTCTGAGTCCTGGAGTAAGTTGAATTTTGCACTTAAATTAATAATGAGGGTTTCTATTTCACTAGTGCATGTCTTTCATTTTATATTTCACAGTTTTTTTTATTTTGCTTTATAATACTGTCTTGTTTTATTATTTGAAATTCTACACGTATATTAAACTGCAATAATGAGAATTAATTGATTGTGGTCGCCACAATAAGACAAACATTCCCACAAAATATTCCTAAATCTCATATGGATCCTGATATAAAATGCACGGAAACATTTATTAGTTTGATGATCAAGGGTCGGAGATTACCCACTCGTTAGAACCAGCATACGCCACTGCAGGGACCTAGCCTTGAAGAAGTTAAGAGTGCCATTGAGAAGCTGAAAAACAATAGAGCGCCAGGATCTGACAAAATAACAGCAGAGATGATGAAACTTCACGGAAGGGATTTCTTGAGAAGCATTCAAAATCTACTAGATAAAATATGGAAGGATGAAGAAATCCCATCACAATGGGAAGAAGGTATAATATACCCCATATATAAGAAGGGGGATCGCCTACAAACAGAAAACTATAGAGGCATCAGCAAACTTAACACCGGATACAAAATTCTCTCCAATATACTTTTCCGAAGGCTCTCCCCGTATGTAAACAAAATAATAGGTGACTACCAATGTGGCTTTAGAGAGGGAAAATCGACCTCAGACCACATACATACAATTAGACAGATATGCGCAAAGACAAAAGAATTTGGAATAAATACATATCACCTCTATATAGATTTTAAATCTGCATATGATACCATACGAAGGAACGAGCTGATTGAAGCCATGAGGGAATTCAACATCCCACAGAAATTAGTAAATCTAGTAGAAGAGACTCTAAAAAAAGTGCGATGTAGAGTACAAATAAGAAATCAGCTATCTCAAGAATTCAAAACAAAACAAGGATTGCGTCAAGGAGATGCCCTGTCATGTATGCTATTCAATATTGCACTAGAAAAGGCTGTCAGAGAATCAGGCATAGACATTAGAGGAACTATAATAAACAAGTCAGTGCAAATGATGGCATATGCAGATGATGTGGTTATAATAGCTAGAACAACAAGAGCATTGCGTGAAGCTGTAGCTAATCTCCTTACAGCAGCACAAAAAATGGGGCTTGCAGTAAATGCTGCTAAAACAAAATATATGGAAATAACCAAGGTGCATACTAGTACCACACATTTTGAAGTTAACGGGCTCTCCTTCGAGAGAGTACAGGAATTTAAATATCTTGGTGTGTATATAACAGAAAAAGGAGATTCTCTGACAGAGATTCAACACAGAATAAGTATGGCAAATAGAAGTTACTTTGGACTTGGAAAACATATGAAGTCCCGGTATATCAGAAGGAAAACAAAAGTTAAGCTATACAAAACGTTAATAAGACCTATTTTAATGTATGGATGTGAATCATGGATTATAACTAAGAATGCTGAGACAATGATCGGAAGTTTTGAAAGGAAGATCCTGCGCAGGATCTATGGTCCTATATGTGAAAACGGATTTTGGAGAAGAAGATACAATAATGAACTATATCAACTCTACCAAGATATAGATATTGTGAAGGAAATTAAACTAATACGGTTAAGGTGGCTAGGACATATATACCGAATGCCAGATAACTCGACGTGCAAAAAGATAACGTTTATGCATATGGAGGGCAGGAGAAAAGTAGGAAGACCACCTTTAAGGTGGGTTGATTCGGTAGAAGAGGACCTAAGTATGCTGGGAGTTAGGAGTTGGAGAAGGAAGGCGCTGGATAGAGATGGATGGCGGAAGATTTTGAAGGAGGCCAAGGCCTGTGATGGGCTGTAGTGCCAGAAAAGAAGAAAGAAGCTTCTGTAAAACAATTTGCAATCATGACGCAATAGAAAATATATTTACTGTTTTGAATTTAATGTTGAGTAGATGATATCTTACTTTAATCCCAACTTTACAATTACTAGTGGCCAGGGAACAGATTTATATGTAAATACATATTCATGTATGAAGCTGAAATCAGTTATATTTTGCATAATCTTTGGGGATCATGGCATGCAGACTTAAAAAATTCAGCTTTTATTTTCCATATTTCGGAATGTTTCTCAACATATACTCATATTCACGCAATAACTATGAGGGGCGTACTATAATGATTTACACTTCTTTATATTTTTTCAGGTCCCATGGTCCACCATTCAAGAAGTGAGGAATGGCATACGAAGCTACGAGTCTAGTCTACCGATTTCAGGCAGCAGTGCCCAATAAAGATTCCCGGTGTTCACACAGCAGCACGTTCCGTACATCATTGTCAGCGGACTATTGGACAACATGGAAAGCGACTATAATGGTCAGCATTGGACAAGTTGGTTTCTATGGAGAGAGGGTGTGACCACAGCAGATTTACAGATGATTGGTGGCAGTGTGTGGTGAACATGCACCTTCACGGAAAACCGTTTACAATTGGGTGGAAGGCTGGAAAATAGGATGCATGTCAACAGAAAAAGGGACAAGTTCTGGAAGGAAAGTGACTGTGACAACACCAACAAACATTACACGGGTTGCGCAAGTCATTGAGAACAGGTGCATCACGTTTTCTGAAATGGAGGTGACCACGGGCCTGTCCAGAAACACCCTGCAGCGAATCGTGCACGATCACCTTAATATCGGGAAAGTGTGTGCCAGATGGGTTCAGAAAAACAAACCAGGAAAATGGGCAAAAGGAGTGCTCCTGCAACATGACAATACATGCCCCCACACCAGTTGGGAATCAACCACGGCCATTACTGAAATGGGGTTCGAGGTCCTGCCACACCCTGTGTACTCTCGTCTGTAAATCTCTGCTGTGGTCACACCCTCTCTCCATAGAAACTTGTCCAACGCTGACCATTATAGTCGCTTTCCATGTTGTCCAATAGTCCGCTGATGATAATGTACGGAACTTGCTGCTGTGTGAACACCGGGAATCCTTTTTGGGCACTGCTGCCTGCAATCGGTAGACTAGACTCGTAGCATCATATGCCAGTCCTCGCGTCTCGAATGATGGACCATGGGACCTGAAAAAATATAAAGTACAAGGGTTGTTCAAGGTTGACCGGGACTTTTATTTCTGCAGAGGAAATAGGTAGCAGAAGAAACACCAAACTATGTCAGTTTTTCAAGTTATTCTCCGTGTGCGCCGAGACACCGTTGCCATCGTTCTGGCAGATCCCGAATTCCTTTGGCGTAGAAAGAACTTGGTTGTTGTCGTAGCCACTGGAGGACATCGCTCCGCAGTGCTTCGTCTGTTGTGAATTTCTTCCCTCCCAGATGGTCTTTAAGGGGTGCAAACAAATGATAATCACTGGGGGCTAAATCCGGACTGTAGGGGGGATGGGGCAGAACTTCCCAGCGCATGTCGGCCAGAGTTGTTGTTGTCACATTGGGCGGGCATTGTCATGGAGAAGAATGACATTTCCAGACAACATCCCAGGTCTTTTCTTGCGAATAGACTTTCGTACAGCACCACTCAACAATGTGGAGTAATACTGGGCATTAATCGTGCTCCCTTTCTCCAGAAAATCCACATGGATAACGCCCTTCATGTCCCAGAAGACACTTGCCATGATCTTTCCAGCGGACGGCTGCATTTTGCTTTTCTTGGGGGGCAGGGAACGTTTATGCCGCCACTCCATGCTGCGTCTTTTGGTCTCTGGGGTTGATATGTGCAACCATGTTTCATCACACGTGATGATGGATTGCAACAATTCATCACCTTCTGCTCGAAACCGATTCAGAAGCTGTTCACAGACCGTTCTGCGTGTCCACTTCTGATCGAATGTCAGCTGGCGGGGAACCCACCTTGCACAGATTTTGCGGAAGCGTAAGTGGTCATGAATAATTGTCTCAGCACTCCCCGACACTGATATTCACCTCGGCAACAATATCCCGCACTGTTACTCGCCGGTTCTCAAGAATCATTTGCTCAACACGTGTGATATTCACTAGTGTGACTGCAGTCGGGCGAATGTGTCCATGTGCTTCATTTGTCACCAGCTCCCGTCCTTCGCAAAACTGCTCACACCATTCGTATACTCTTGTCCGCGACATCGTTTGTTCACCATACTGTGCTTGCAATCGTCTGAAAATCTCAGCTTGTTTCACTTTCTCCTTCACGAGAAATTTGATTACACACCGCTCCTCCACAGCCACAGACACACTGCTTGCTGCCATGTTCGCTGTAACTGCTGCGTGAAATACGTCATGCCGGGCGCTAGTTACTCGCGAAGGAATACATTACGTCACCCGCACGTTTCATCATGATCTGGCTATTCATCGATTTTTTACGTACGAAAATCCCGGTCAACCTTGAACGACCCTTGTATAAATCATTATAGTACGCCCCTCGTACATGTCTCCCACCTGTGACCGAATGAGTTGGGTGAATTCCTTGCAATATTGAATGCAGTTTTAGTCAATATACATCAATAGACAATAGAAGGAATTTCACCCTCAAACACTTACAACAATATTTTGTTATTCATTGTTTTGGAAACAGAAAATGAAAACACATTTTGTGTTGTTTTACAATTAATGTCAATGTACTGTATTTTATGTAGGTCGTGTAGAGTTTTATATTATTAAAAAGGTAATTTTTTTACAATTTTAAGTCCATATTTTTGTGAAAATAACTAAATATGTATTTTCATATTTAGCACATTTTTACCACATATAAATCCATTCCCTGCTAATGACTATTCCGAATACTTATGAGTATAGCCCATTATAAAAATACAATTTCCTGCATGGAGATAGCAGCCACACACCTTGATTGCCTATTTTGTTTCTGGTCCTCCACGGCAAAAATGTGGACGGTTCCATGGTCACTAGATACACACAACCACGAGGAATCATGGTTGAAATTTATACTGGAAAATAAGGCACGTGTAGCAGTATATTATTTTCCTTTTAAAGATATAACAATAAATGTTTAAATATAATATTATAAGATACTGAAAGCAAGTACTCACTGCATCCGCAAAACAGTTTTGTTAAGTTTGGTGGCTGTTGGCACCATCGATGTAGGATCCTATATCCATTAAAATTAACACATAAAAAAACTGCTTTTCCCTTCACATTGTAACATGTCATGAAGGCACATAGGAGGAGGGTATGGAGGTAGGGGCTCCAGACATTCACGATCTCGGCGCTTGTGGAGACGATTGATCAGCACCACACTTTAGCTCCCTTTCAGGTTGCCCTGCTAAATACTCATTTTTAATAGAGGTTGCGTGAACCCCAGAGATGCTCCATGCACGGAAATACCCTCAAATTCCCAGCTGAGATCATCCACCTTGGGAATCGAACCCAGGTCATCCACATAGAAGTAAAAGGCCTACCGACTGGACCACCATGGTTCTGGTTCTGGAGACAAAGTGAATACTTGCTTTTTTGTATACTTTAATATAAATACGCAATTTCCATTTGTTGAGAAATGAATCATATATGTTACGTACATAACTTGAAACTGAAAATGTGTTCTATTTTCTACTAATTCTAACTGATTAAAACATGTTGGGTGCTTTAATACATGTGTCTATTTGGTGAGGTAATTTTGAAATTTATTAATTAATAGTAATTATGTCATATTGTGAATAATTAAACTGTATCTACAGTTTCGTATTGCATGCACAATTCATACATACATTTTTTTAAAGAACATAAACATTTAAGAAAGTAATGGAAATAAAATTATAAAACTTGTACTAAAACACCTGCCAGGTATAATTTAATGTCAAAATTGTTATCTTCATTTGACTGCTCATTAAAGAGTGTATATCCAATATGATGTCTTCACCTTGGTTCTGAATAAAAACAATTTCTACTTATTTACCTGATGAATCTATCATTTCCAAATGGCTAGATCACACCATATATTTCAAATTCTCGTTAATTGTCTACACTTCAGTGCACATATTAACACTTACCAATAGATATGAGCAGCATTGGCACCCCGTCTCAGTTCGTTGATCATATTTCCTGATACGGTGTCAAAAACCCTTATTAGAGTGCCCTGGAAAGATATTTAAATAAAAACTTAATGTCTCAATTTGTAGAAGTTTTTTGAGCAAATATTGTAACAGTGGAACAGCTACTTCAGTTGGCCTTTGGAACTACAGTAGAGAGTCCATGAAGAAATGTTGGCATTATACCCAGTTGTAGTTTTGGAACAAATTATGATGGAACTGTAAAATGAATGAGAAGAAACTCCTTTCCAAGTTTCTTGTATGTACTGGACCACGCAAACTTTGTTTTAAATGTCAAGATTGAACAAACTTTGTTTTAAATATCAAGATTGAACAGTATTAAAACATAAGAAATAATTAATAAATATAAACCTTCTCTTCTCACACATCCTCAAGAGAACATCAGTTGTCAAATTGCAGGATAAGATATTCAGGCACATTTCACTTTCCTTGAAGATAATTTTTCATATACAGATTTAGGCACAAATGATCAAAAAGATTCCAAGTCATGGCAATCATAACTCTTGGTTATTGTTGATGTATGGCCATATACATAGTTGAACACCTTTCATTATTTATCTATCAGTAGCCCAAGGATAGTAAAATTTTAATGGTTTACAATTCATCAATGATATATTTCCTTTTAAACAATTGCTTTGTATATATCAATGTGCACCTATTAACCTATTAAAAACAACACTATTATTCTTCATTATGTTTATTGTAGGAATGTAATCCTATTTTTTCAAATTTTAAAAAATCTATCAAAATATGCCTGAATTTTCACTTTTTGAGACTGCAATCAATTATTGCCAATTATATTTTTTCATAAATTCTGAAACACGATCAGGTCATGAAGAAAATATTATTGTAATTAAAAAATATGTGACCAATTATTTTAATTTTTTTTCAAAATTATTCCAAATCATATAATAAAATGATTAATTGTTCATTTCATTATATAATTAATGCAAAATGTTTACTAAACCAATGGGAAGTATTTGCACCCTTAAGCCCTCTCCTTATAGGTAGATTGTATGGTGAAATGTATGAATACTTCTAGAGAAATTGTCATTGGCTATTTTCATTAATTTCTCTCTTGCGTCATAAATGATTTTAGAGAATAAAATTGTATTAATTGTAGGGCTTCTGCACTGGTAGTTTCTATCAATACTCGAACCATGCTAATATGACAGACAAGCAATTCATTTTACCAAAAAGTATGATCGTCCTCTGAGTATCAGTATTCACCTTTTCCGATGCAGTGGCCAGTCTTGTTCCTTGTAAGTTAAGTGCGATGCAGCTGAGGGCCGCTTCGTGAGCCACAATATCCAGAGGGGCTCTCTCCGTATTAGCCAGGTCCACTACCTGAACGTGGCCGGTCTTCCTCCCCGGGAATGCCAGAAGGGAGTTATTGCTGTTCGGACACAATACACACAAGCCTGCAACAGAACTGATATAATTTCAGGCATATGTATATTCTTACAAAGAAAGCCGTAATTAATTTCAGTGTTTGGAAGCAAGTTTTTATCTTTTTTGAGCACTTCTAACTGGAACTAGCTACATTTAAAAATAACTATAAATGTATTAGAGCATTGTGGCCGCAGTGGCTCAGTCGGTAACATGTCTGGTTCGATCCTCGGCCGGTTCAAATACGGGAACTTTTCTAATGTTGGAAGCGGCCCCGGCACCCACCCAGTGTCAAATGACATGGGTACCCGGGGGGTAAAGACGGTCAGGGGCGTGATACTGGTCCCATCACCCCCACTCATGACCGGATCAAGAAAGTGTGGGGCGTTACCCCCACACCCCCTATATGCCTTCATGGCATGGTGCTAAGCACATGGGAGCACTTTACTTGTATTAGAGTTACTTTTTTGCTAGAGTAGTAATGTTACTAACAGCTACTTTATGATACTTAAATTGTTAATTTGAAAACTTGTAACATGGGGGAAGAATTAAATTGGGAACTCTGTTTCGAACTGTGTCTTCTCTGGATGCTAAGGTGAAAGAATTTTCATGGAATCACCTGAGTCAAGCTTCATTGCATGCTCAATTTAGAGCATCCACACTTGATTGCGATTAGTC
This sequence comes from Lepisma saccharinum, assembly GCF_977018435.1. Taxonomy (NCBI): domain Eukaryota; kingdom Metazoa; phylum Arthropoda; class Insecta; order Zygentoma; family Lepismatidae; genus Lepisma; species Lepisma saccharinum. Next base: position 81,266,531 of record NC_139235.1, read on the forward strand.
ATTTCTGATTGTACACAAAACTTTTGTGTTTTAGGTGGATTGCTGGATTCATTTGAAATGTGGTAGTAGAGTTAGGAAAAAGTCATTATTGAGGAAGTAGATCATGTTGAGCTTGGAAGCAGAGAAGGTACCAGGTGTAAATGAAAATGATGGTATCATGTACAAAGTAATGTAGCCAGCATATGAATAATGTTTCAAATTAATTCTTTCTGGACGAGAATTGTACAATTATATAAATTGACAGGCATAGCCGTCGTTCGCTATAAAATTCCATTATGAATTAATAACAGGCTATAATCGCACCACGTCTCTTGTGCATGTGTGTTGTAATCACCTCTTTCAAATTTCAACTGCTACATGTCACGTTTTCTTTGTTGTTGAATTTAACGTGTAGTTATGCTGAATTAAGTTCTACTTTTGTTTATACTCTTGAGAATAGCATTTAATAATTTATATCCATATTAGTTTTTCTTGTATGTACGCATTGCTTGCATTGTACAATTATTTTCCTGTAGTTTACAGTTATTACAAGCATAAGAAAACAGTTTTCTTTGTTACGTTTCAGGAGAACACACGCTCCCTTCATCAGACATTTATTTTCATTTTGAATAAAGATACAGTTATAACAATGGTTAGTTACAGTTAACAAAGATACAGTTATAACAATGGTTAGTTATAGTTAATGGAGAAAGTCTTTACTAACCATTGTTATAACTGTATCTTTAATCAAAATGAAAATAAATGTTGGATGAAGGGAGCGTGTGTTCTCCTGAAACGTAACAAAGAAAACTGTTTTCTTATGCTTGTAATAACCTTAAACTACAGGAAAATAATTATATCCATATTGTGGTTATTTCTTACGATGATTCCGCTTTGATGATTTTGATCCTAATAGACAGTTTTTTACTTGATATTGTAAATGCCATCCAGAAAGGGTTGACACACAAGGATAGAAATTCTTGTTTCATCTTTTTGTTGTTGTAATGATATAAATGTATGAAGACGTTACCAGAGACATAAATTTAAAAAAATGAAAGTCTTTACAATTAAATAATCATTGATTGTGTGCACTTTGTTAGCAAGAAAATTTCCAGCAGAATGTAACTGTAAAAGTGTGTGTATAACTCACAAGCAACATTGTTTGGGCCATGTAAAAAAGGTGATAAGACTTAGTTGCCAATTTCAACGAGAAAAATAAACCAACATAGAAAGCTACGTAAAGTTTAATGTGAATCTGACACAACTTGGATACTGTTTAATTATCATAGGTTCCAGAAAACACACTCCATTTATTAAAGGTATCCAATCACAATAACTGATAGTGCTGTGATAATGCAATAACACAGAAGTTTAAAAAAAAATCTTTTCTACTTGATAAATAAATATAGAAAAAAATAATTTTTTGAGTTACTCTCTATTTTTGGACGTTTATTTCAAAATCAGAAATATGAATGAATTAAAATTCTTAAGAGGAGATGATAACAACACTCAGTAAAATAACCAGTACCACCAGTACATGATAAATTATACAGTGAAACCTCAATTTTACGTTTTTCAGGGGACCAATCTGAAAAATAATTTAAATGCAGGAAAATGTAAAATCGAGGAAAAAATTCTGCCATGTTGGGACCATAAAGATTGAATGTATAATGCATGGAAATGTAAATTCAGGAACGTAAAATCGGGGTTCCACTGTACTTGTAATCACATGCTCCCATATTCAGAAAATACCTCTTGGATTTGGATTCGTCTCAAAAACATGTAGCTGTTGAGGGCTCTGTGTGAATGTGTAAACTTTGATGACTCCTTCTAGAACGACTACTATCCGATCCCGCCTCAAACGAACCCCTCTCACAGGGGCATTAAATTCTAAGGCTATGACGGGCTGTTCCTTCAGGTCATCCCACAGCATCACTGCAACAGAACAAACAGAAATTTAAACAGACTCTGTTCACAGCCTTTTAGGTTGACATCTGCTAACATGCTAACCAATCAAACATGCATTTATCGAATCTGCCCAAGTTCAGTTTCATTTATTGCGATTTCATCATGCTACGAATGCAATTTTTACATGGTTAGATTTCTATTTACTACTGTTAACACATACTGCTAAGTTTTAGCGATTACTTAAAATTTTGTTCAATATGTGCTTTCGTAGTTACGTAAGACAATCCAAGTATTGGTTCTCTTAGCATTAAAATAAAGGCCCTAAATGCATTCTACTAAGGTTCCTATTTACTTCTATATTAATTCCCACTTCCTCGCCTTCATTTTCATTTGCCTATCAGTTGCTTATCAACTGAAAATACATTATCCATGAGAAGCGCACATGCTTGTGTAAGGTAATTTTTAAGTTGTTTTTTCCAACATAAATACATACAGTGCTCATTACTTTAAGAAAGGTTCAAATTTCGCGTGACAATGATTGCCAAAATTCTACGATAATTAGTCTTTCTGCTAGGAGAATTTGAAAAAAAAAATATATAAGACAATCGGAACTGTTACCTTCGATTCTTCTGAACATGAACACTGCTCTTTTTTGCATACAGGATCTACTTGGTTTAACACAATTTTACTTGCACCAGCCTGACACTGTGATACACCTGAACTACATCTAGCGTAAAAAGTGGAGCGAACTAGATGGGGCAAAATTAGTTTGGATGACCTCCGTTTGCCAAAATATATATCATGAATTAGAATTAGAAAACACTTTCGTATAGCAGAACCTCATTTCTTACATTTTACATAAGAAAGTACTTACGCAAATCATTTTCTTTAGCGTTGTTGAAGTTCGGGAATGTAGTTTTGATCCATTTTAATGCGAAATCATGTGTTTATATGTGAAAATATCTCTCAGACACGTTACTGCTGCTGCCACCATTTGCTTTCTGCACGTGAGCAGAATGTTCCGTATGTTACTTGACGTAACCCCCAGTAAGTGTTTCAAACCTCGCCGTGTTTTTACCATAACATGACGTGTCGAGTATTTTTAATTTTTTTACCTATGCTTGCCTAACCTAACCGAACCTCACGGGAAATGGTTTGTGGGGCTAACGTGAATGGTTTGCGAGGTATTAGCATAATTTCAAATCCGGGAACGAAGTAGGTATTTTTCGGTGAACAAGGTTGCAACACTGCATAAATCGACAAAACACTCGCACAATGCGTGATCAACCAGTCCCAGTACGCTATCGCCATAATGTGTGTTACAGAATCGAAATAACGAAGAACAGTAAGTACTCGTAAATGTAAGAAATACACATTACTTTGTTAGAAATTCATTATTACACTTAAAGAAATGTTCCGTAATGCAAAAAAGTTTGAAATAAATGATTTATAGGTGTTTCACCTATACGATAGTAGTACCAAAAACATGAAATGCAAATACCATACCCTACGTCTTTACACTTTACAGATGCCCTGAAAAAAATGATTCCTTAACATCGTTACAGACCTATATCAACATACCTTTGTTTGGTGGGTATTTTGGATGTGATCCTCCTCCAACAAGAGCTAAGTAGTTGCAACGAAACAACATTTCAACATAACTCAAGCCACCATCTGTAAAATCCTGTCTCTCTTTTTCTTTTAACGGATCACAACTGTAGACTCGGAAGCCATTTTCCATTCCGCAGGCAAAACATCCTGGAACGCAAATAGAACTTCCGTTATTTTCTTCAAATTCTATCACAAAAATGATCTGGATAGATGACTCAGTACTGGAGGACAAATTTGGAGATTTAAGACTCAATATTTAATACAGCCAACAAAATTTGAATGCAAAAAAATAAATAAAAGAGTAAACTGCTGTCTTTTCTTTGCAAGTTTGTGTTAAATTTCGATTACTTGATTCTGCCTGGTAATTTCCATTCCATTTGCCTACTTCAAATCAGACCAGTGTTGCCAAGTTGGCCCTTTTGAGTACGTACTCAGCTCCAAAATTCAGCAAAAGCCCCTTACAAATCTAGCCCTTTCAGTAATAAAATGTTTTTTTGGTATTTTCAGTAAAGCAAACTCATATTTTCAGCTTAATAAGAAACATTGCAACACTGCAAAGAAGAATTCACTCAACCGACCCTCCTCTGCACCTGCAAATTCGTCCTGCGACCCTTCCTGGGGCGCAGGTAGCAAAGGTCAGTGCACATTGTCACTTTATCACCTTGTTTCTGGTTTTGGTATGCTGTGTAGCCCGAGGCAAATTACGGATAGCGTCGATTCCAGGAAATGCGAATCTTTGTGGATATATGATCTGTGATCTTCGTTCAGTTGCATTGCATCTGGTCCTTGAAAGTTCACAGAAATGCGGTGCGGAATCGAATCGACGAATCGTTCGTAACAGTGAGGCTCGACCAGAGACTAGTTTGTGCGTGCGGTCGTGTGTGTGTGTGTGTGCATATATATGAAGGCCGAATATGCCTCTGTGTGGAAACAGAAAACCTTTGGTGTGAAGTTTCGAACTACAGAGATTCCAGTGGTGAAAACTCCTTTCAGGATTTGGCATCCTTTGCTTTGAGAAGGTTGACACTTCCCCACTCAAATGGAGATGTTGAAAGAGTTTTTAGAGTTATGAATCAAGTTAAAAATAAGCAAAGAAACAGAATGCAATGCTTTCGTCAGTGCCGACAATTCAATATGGCTTAAAAATAAACTAGGCTAGAAAATTTGTTACAGCTACATACTGCCTGAAAACGTTGTCTCTGCTATCGGAACGATGGTGGCTTACCAGAAAAATGAAGACACAAAATTTTCCGAAGTTAGTTCTTCAAAGTGCAGTGGACTGGAAGGACTTACTGAGGAGGATGCTTTTTTGTAATCTACTGCACCACAATTTACAGGGAGTGCAAGAGGACGAAATAAATTATTTAAGGTAAGAAAATTTAATTTAGTTGAGCATATGCCCCTCTCTTCACAGTTGATTAGTTGTGGTTCTTGAGTTTCAGAAATTTTGTACCAAAACACCCAAGACTTAAGAAACAGATTATTTTTTCAGTATGCAGCCGCACCTTTGTAAATCTAGCCTTTTGGATGTGAATTTTAGCTCCATTTTGCGTGCGATGTAGCCAGTTTTTCTCTCGTGCTTTTGGCAACACTGAATCAGACGGCTCCTTGTAGCATAATGCTTCGATGGACATTAAAAAAATGTAAAACATGTCAATATTATTTTAACATTTACGTGATAAATGCTGATTTCCCATAATAAACAGTTGCTCAGGAGGGTGTCTCAAAAACAATGGCGTGGTATCAAACTTAAAATCATAAAAACTGACATTTCTGGTAGCATCAGTCACCGAATACATACATTTGGATCAAACATGACAAGGTAAAATAACAAGCTGTTACACAGGGCACTGGTATAATAATATAAATGTGTATGTCTTGGTAAAGGTAAAAGCGACACATTTCAACGAGAATCACACACAGCTCAGCTCAATACAGAGTGCATTTCTGTTCTAACACAACAAAAATACTATGGAATTTAGTAAATATTAGTAGTTGTGCTAGACGTTCATAAGACGTGTCAAATAAACATCACCTTGATCTTGGTTAAAGCCTGCATACAGCAGGCCATTTCCGTATGGATTCGAGGATCCTAAGTTCATTTCAGCTAGCTGCAACAATCAATTACACGAATTATAACAAACCGACTTTTAAGTATTGCGCATTTAGAGTCCGTCAACACGTTCATTACTTGTGTTCCGTAGCCATTTTGACAATTGCTAACTACCAATCACAGTTACCGTACTTCACTTGTTTTCCGATACGCAGGTAAACATGCGAAACAACTTAGAAACGTGATCCGCAGGCGAACTGAACGAAGTCTTTTGGTTGTCGGTGTCGTACTGCTGCAGATGTTTACGTGTAAGAATGTGCTAATTCGATTTAAATAGCACTGCTATTGCGTTTCTGCGCTTTAATTTTGAATGTTTTTTTTGCTTACTTGCATTCAAACTGCGTAACAACTTGACTTTCAATTAAGCATTTAGAACTGACCATGTAGTGGAATTTGCAACACAATGTGTGTTTACATACTTTAACTTGATTGGAATCTTATGAATTTGTCGTTTGAACGTAATAAATTATCGCATATTTATACGTATAATGTTACATACACAGATCTATACTGCATAAATAACAAAGTAATTATAACATCCGAACAAGTGGTGTAAGACAAGCCACAACTCGCAATGTTTCGCACCTCTTTTCTACATGCATAGTATCAATTAATTCCCTGTTTATCTACAGATTTCATTTTGCTTTTTTAATTTTTTTATAACGTTCTCTTGTATCACGTAATTTCTTGGGACAATTTAGTGTATTATTACTTTTTAATTTACACAATCCAACAATATTCAAGGTGCTTGCTTCTATTTTACCATCATAGGGATGGTACTAATTGTCATTCCTGTAGTCTGTTTGTTTAAATTGTTCATAATTTTTACTGTTTCAATATTTCTGCAACTGGTCTGGAACTTGCTGCCATAATTATATATGTTCTATGAACATCCATGGCATAACCTTAGGTAGAATAAGTTGCTAAACCCAGGATAGTAGATTTGAATCTAGTGTTGGGTATTGTGAAGTACATATTTTCTTATCCTAGGATGCCCCGACAACCTGAGTTTCGCATGACAGTCTTTTTCTTTGAGGGTCATGTCCTGCCGTCTGCAATGCTACTCCAAAAATCCAAATGTGTCCTATTTTCCAACAGCATCCTGCGAAATGTCCTGCATCCAGACGAATTGTTTACCTCTTTGAAACTGTTAGTGCATTTTAAATTAATAGTATTGTTAGTGTGCATAGAAATACTTGTAAATCTAAAAATTTTCAGGAGCAATTTTACAATACCGGGAATTTCTCCATTTTGTTTGAAATTCGGCATACTCACTAATTTTGGCCCCCTAATCACGAATCTGCAGTTAAAATTTGGCGCTCACACGTGGAAATAGCAAAATAATCTAAATTAAGTTCTTATTTCTACACCCTCGATTTCCAAATTTCCCACCGATTCCGAGCCCCATCTCTGCTCTGCTCCGGCTCCCCGGCTTTCTCTATAGAGTACCTGTTAAAGGCATGTTAGAAATTGGCCGGATTCACCTGCCCCCAAATAAGCGCCAAATTTATACGTGAGTGCCAAATTTTAAGTGCAGATTCGTGATTATGAGGCCCAAATTAGTAGGTATCCCAAATTTCAAACAAATTGGATAAATTCCCTGTATTGTTAAATTATACCAATTTTCACGCTCACTTCGCTTACGACCTTAGTCTTACTGTGATACTGTGAAGCTTATATTTATTGATTAGAAGCAGATATGTGTGCAGGCTGTTGATGATATGGTATGAAGGGTAATAAGTGATAACTAGAAAGTATATGCAGGGGTGTTTTGAAAATTGAAAATAACCCAATTCTGGAGATTTGTATGTTTATGCATTGATGAGATGATTACTACAGCTGCGGCAAGAGAATTTAATATTATTTCACAATGTATGGATGTTTTATGGTAAGAAAGTAAGGGAACACAAAAAAGGCAGTAAGAACGAGGAAAGTTGCAAACTGAGGAACAACAAAGAGAGAAATTGAAAAGAAAATATATGAGAAGGGAAAACCTCCGTGGTGGAGTGGTTGAATGTCATGAGTCCTCTGGTCGAATCCCAGCCTGGGCATGGATGTTCTATGTGGGTCCATTCATGAATTTAATCGCATCGTCACTCATCCTCATTGTTGCATTACTCAAAAGTGACAGAAAGAGATGTTAAACAACAATCAAATCAAGAAGAAATCAGATTAAATTGTGTAATATGTCAGGACACATGTAAGCAGCATGACTTTTCCCTTGCCAAAGAGAGGGAGGGGTGCACTTGAAGTGCTCTTCTAGATATAGCTGCAACCCCTCCCTGTACACATACATGTATGGATGTCCTGCTTTTCGTTTCAAAAAGTCTGCTCCTTTTGATCATAGTTCAGATCGTAATAGAATAGGATGAAGAAGATTTATCTGAACTGTTTTTTCATAATATTGGGGAAGGCCTATATATTTAATTGTTTGTGAGTGCATCTTTTTGGTGCAATGATATTTTAATGAAGGGCGAGAAATCCATTAAATTTGCTTTGGAAATGTATGAATGATACGAAAACAACACATTTTGTGGTTGAGAAGAGACTGCAATTGCCCTCAATGCTGGGGCTGTTTGAAGTAAGTATGTAATAAATTTTTAATGTCTGGGAAACTAATAATGCTCAAGTTATGAAACACACCTCACTTTGTTCAGTATAGACTACTTGTAAAAAGCATGTATGGTTGAAAAACAGTGCTGAAAATTGGTTGATGTGGGCTTCAGTGTCTTACAAAGAATTTCACTTCTTGTTTCCACCTGCTTGGAAAATATAGTAATTTATTAAATATAAGGGTACTAGTTAGATATAGCAGAAACACATTTAGCTCATTTATTTTTAAATAAAATTTATTTCTACTTACCTCATATGCATAGCGGAACATTTTTCAACTAGGGATTACTTTTTTTTTCAATGAGAAAAGCGTTATTTTTAACATTATAATTATTTATTGGTCGTTGCTAATTGGCGGTTAGGCAAACATAGAAAATTGAATTGAAAAAAAATAAACGCTCACATGTTATCTTGTAAAACTACCGCATGGTTGTTACACTAACACTTATTAACCGAAAAATTATTGTTTTTAATCCACAAACCATTCATGGGAGGTTAGGTCAGGTTCAGTTAGGTTAGGCAAAAAAAAAAAAAAAATTGGGAAAAAATCTCGCTCATGCGTCATCTTGTAAAACTACCACATGGTTGCTACACTGACAAACGCATGGGACATTTGATTCACGTAGTCGACGGTAATGGTGGCACGAGCCATCGTGCAACGGAGATACATGAATGTCGAAAAATACCTTATTTACAGGCCGAATAACTTGCAAAATTCGAAAAAAAAAAATTTCCCAGCTTCAGAAAGTCGACAAGAACAAAATTCTGTAAGTACTTTCTCGTGTTTTCTCCTGTAAATTTCAAGAAATGTGTTTCCGCTATATCTAATCGTTACCAATATAAGAAAATCATGTGTGTTCGAATTTTGTTTTGAGTCCACTTTATGCAGAGGTGGGATAATTGGGAGTGGACCTACAGTTTAAAAGGGGATGTGAATTACAATTTGCCTCCACCGTGTGTTGAACCTAGGATGCCTTGAGTACAACATGAAGGAAAAGCTGTCTATAGTGAAACAATGAGATTTCACAGATTATTTTGGAGACTAATAATGCTGAGGGCTTCCCTCCTATTGCCTCATAAAGGCTCAATAGGAATCAATCTTGAGACCAGTGGCGTGCCCAGGATTTTCGAAAGGGAGGGGTTATGTGTACTTTTTTATGTAGTCACTCCTCATTTTGCCATATTTTACCCGGGATCCTGTTTGAAGGTACAGCTTTTCAATATAGTTCCTGTTAATATATATATCTTATCATAGGCCATTGCATAACTGATTTTTAGTGTTTCACATAATTTTGTAAATTTTCAGTGCGTATGCACAGGAATGAAAATGTCACAGCCAACTTAAAGTAAAAAGTTCCGTGCTATGGAGGCACATTTAGGGGCTGTGGGGGTAGGACTCCACCCATTCTCGATCTTGGCCACTTTGGAGGTTATGTGATCAGCATCATGTTCCAACAGCCAATGCACCATTTTGGACCCTTTTTCTGAAAATTAATTACTGTGTTACTATGCACTGTACAGACCTTACATTTTGTGTACGGATACAAAATACTACAGTTTGCAATATAGCTTACTAAACTGTAAACAAATTTTTCAAGCATCAGTGTTTACACCCAAAAATCTAAGAAAGATATATTTTTTTTCTTTGTTTATTCTTTTTATTACTCTGTTACTACGTACCACACATACCTTACATTTTCTGTACACATACAAACTACTACACATTGGAATATACAATGTAGCTTACAAAAACTGTATGTTATCTTCTTCAAGCATCAGTGTTGCTATCACAAAGTATTAGAAAAATCTCTTAAAGAAAAATTTGTTCATTAGGAAAGAAAGAAAGACATCTCTCTTTTCCTTTATATTCAGTGAAATATATCACTTTCTACTTTTTCTTCTTCGGTTCAGACCCAGAATCATTTACAGCCTCTTCCAGACAATGCTGAATATCATCCTGGGAGAGTATGTGCCGCGAACAACATGGAGCAACTTTGTCAGCCATTGTGCCAAATGAGATAATCCATAGCACACATACCGCAAAGACTAGCAGAGAGAGAACAAAGAAACAGCACTTGTGCTGCCCTCAAGTGGGCAAGTTATGAACTGAAACATGAAATGTCTGCATCAAAACATTTGACGAGGAATGTAGAAACACGTACACAATTCTATAAGCACTCAAGAACGAAGAATGTGTATCTACGTTTTCTGCGATTTGTGCTCCATGGAGGAAAATGTAGATAGAGTTAAGCAGTGTTTTATACTTTGGCATGGTTAATTTCTTACTGAAGTTTGCAAGTAAGTTTTCTTGTGATAATTTAGGTTCTCGAATGGTCTCTGTCCAGGATGGAACTCCTGTAGAGCGATATGCATCAGAATTGCCAATCAAATTGCCCATCGTTATGTTTGTTCTCTTTGCTTTATCCAATGAGAGCTTCAAGAATTGAAACAACATGCCAAACAAGCTATTAACACCTGCAGCAGCTTTTGTTAATACCCATACCTTAAAAACATTTAGGACGCAAGAGAAAAGTTAAAGAAAATATAGTCATGGGCAATTTGCCGAGCATGATTTGTACATCCTACTGTCCATCCATGTTGATTCAATTGACTCACTTTTCTTTAAATTTCAGACACCAGCCATGGAATTCAATATAAGATTAGTATCTAGGTTTAGCACAAGTTGTGTGTTAAGGAAGAAAGTGCCATCATCGTTGAAAGGTCACAGCCAAAGTTCGCATAATTGGTTAACAAGGCAGATAAACGATCCATATGTTGAACTGGCCAAGATGGAAAATTTCAGGTATGTATAATATTATGCATCTTAAGAATGTAGTGTGTATTCCAAAAGTTTTGTGTTGAACTAGTTGATGGTGTTATTCTGAAAGTAATCACATGAAAATTTACTTTTTTAATTTAGTTTCTTTACTGCACGAACTTCATATTTCGACATGTACACATATGTCCAAAGAGAAAATTAAATGAAACTTAAAATGTTTAAGTGGACCAAGAAATATGATTGCAATATAGATTATAAAATAGTGGCATTATTGAATATAAAAGTAATAATTGTCTCTTTGGTTTTTTAGATGTCGCAGTGCTTTTAAGCTCATACAAATTGATGACAGATTTCATATAATAGCTCCCGGAATGCAGGTTGTTGATTGCGGGGCTGCCCCAGGAGGGTGGACCCAAGTGCTGGTCAAACGAACAAATGCTGACAGAAGAGGTGAGAACTAAAGTCTGATTGGAGGATTTTTTCTTGTACGCAGAGTGATTCCAAGGTTGTGGAAGTCTTAATTTTGCTTGCTTGTGTCTTGATATGGGATCTGATGCATACAATGAAAATCTGAGTGTCAGGTGTTGTAGCACCGGCAAGTTCAAATTTTATAAATGGAAAGTGGTAAATATAACCAGTGTGATATTTGAATTCCACTCTGGTTGCTCGTTTTTGGCTCTTGGGGAGGATTATATACAGTGTGTCCATTTTTTTAAAGTTTTTGTTTTAAGTTCACTTTATGCCCAGAAAGACTAATCGGGACTTGACCTACAGTTTGAAGTGGAATATGACCCTATGTGCCTCCACTGGGTATCAAACCAGGGACCCCTTGATTACAAACGGGTCATTCCATGTCAAATAAACCAATGAAATACACCTGACCGTCTCTGATTTTACTCATACTTAGTTGTTATGAAGTATCACCTAATTTCGGAAAAACTGCAAAATTTCAGATTTTTATGTTGTACTTTTCTAGTTAGAGCCCTCTGAAATATGGAAAAAAGCACACTTTTCGGCACACATGCAATCACAAACAAACTCATAAATCAAGTTAGAATTGACGAAGAAGGTTGGGATAAGAACCAAATTGTTGCTTTTGCTATGAGCTTTAATTAGATATGTCACATGACTACTTTTCAATTTTTTTCATTGCAAGGTCATTCAAACTTTTTTGAAAATCTAATTTTTCAAAAACCTATATTTTGAAATTTTTTTAAAAATACACATAGAGACATACATATTTCAACATCAAGTCTTAGAAGTTTTGTCATGGAATCATACTTTTTGACATGTATAAACATATACTATACACTAGGTAAAACCATATGACACGGGAATATTGCAATGTAAATTCCATTCATTTGTAAAGGGAGTATGTTGTTTACCAAATTGGCCAATGTGACCCATGCTCAGCAGTGTGCGCAAAGGGAGTGAGACGAAACTGAGAGAGACTGTGAATCATGTGTGCGAGTCATTCTGTAGAAGGCCTTACTGTGATACAATCCAAATGTTTAGGGGCTCTGCTCATAGTTCCTTACCATGGTGACTTCAAAGTAATCCCTTTGGACAATGATACACTTTTGCCAGCGCTGGTAAAGCTGCTGGAAGTCATGTTTTGCAAGCTTCCATGCTGCTAAAGTGTCATATGTTACTAAACGTTAAAACAAACTTAGATATAGTTAGTTACCTTTTGTCCCAATATTTGGAACAGCCTTGTTCCTTTTTCAAAGCTAGAAGATTTAACCTATGTTAAGTCATTGTTGACCATCGTTTAAACTTTTTACCACATATTGTACCTAATCTCCCATCACTGTGAAAGATTCAAGGTTGATTTAAAAAATTAGGTCCACCAACAAAACAAAGGTATATGTTGTGACTTTGTCGTGGTTGTTTTTATGATGTTTATGACATGAAATATTACCTTTTTTACATATATTTATTTTTTCAGACCCTAATAAACCAAGGGGATTTGTCATAGGAATCGATCAGAACCCATTTCACCCGATAGATGGTGCTGTAACTCTGGGAAATATGGACATCACAAAACCCGACACCCAGAAGAGCTTGCTGGATATGCTCAATGGCAGCATGCTGGACTTGATTGTAAGCGATATGGCTCCTAATGCTACCGGCATGCGGGAGATGGACCACGATAATATAATACACTTGGCGTACCTTGCACTGAGATTTGCACTCCAAACTTCAAAGAAAGGTGCTTCGTGCTTAGTGAAAATATGGGATGGACGGAACACTGGCACGTTACAGCAAGACATGTTACGTTTCTACGAACGTGTCAGAACGGTTAAACCTGATGCTAGCAGAGCAAACTCGGCCGAACTGTTTCTCTTGGCGAGAGGATTTCAGGGGCTCAAATCGTGATGTGTATATCCCTGTACCCCACAATACGTCGATGATCTGTAACTTTTTTTCTTGTATGAAATAGCATTCTAGCTGTTAGGAATCTATATTACTGGCAAACATTACTCGAGCCATTTCTCTTTCTTAGTTTTAGCAGTATTTTAGTGTCACTTGGACTTACACATGTTGTGATCAAGTTTTTCTGTAAAGATGAACTCAGTAATATATCCTTGAAATTAGAGTCCATCATTGTCATAAAGTAGATTAGTTCATGAAATTGTCAATTTTCATTTCCCCTAATTTGCAAACTATCTTCATAAAAAAATGAATAGCGAATGTTATGACATTGCATTCATGTATATATAATATGTCTTGTACAGTCACAGCATAGCTGGTTTGTAACGATCACATTAACTTTCAACGGGATCTTCACAATCCATAAATACTCAGGACTGTACGGTTTAGATAGTAAATATTGATTTGTGGGTAGTGAAATAATTTTACAGATCTAATATTTATGTACAAAAGTCTCTAGAAGTGCCCAATTTCTTTTTCTATGGCAACTTGCAAGAGGATACTGCAGTGCTCAAATTGGTTGGAATGAATGGGGATGCTGCCACCCCTCACCTCCTGCAGCTAGAATAATTTGCATTAGCATCCATCCACCTAGCAACTTCCACTGCGATACTGGTTCTATGCAGTAATTAAGAAATGTTATATCAGAAAATATTTTATTGTATGTCAGATCCATAAACTAGGCATATGTCATTATTATCAGTAAAATTGATATCAATTATAAACAATGTATGTCACTGAATCACCATTTTACAGTTACACCCAAATATTCATTTCAGTGTTTCAGAAGAGAAATACTTTCCATGTTTCATTTAAAGCAATCACTACATATGTGCCAAGTAGTAGCACAAATGATATCAAAGAGATTCATGTTGAATGCTTCTTGAACATTTTGCAACTTCTCTCCAGTTTCATTTTGGCCACCAACATGCTTTTTTGGTCTCTCACGCTGATGTACCTTATGTGGTATTAAATTGCCCTATATTTTTCCATGTATTAGTTCAAACTAGGACTGATACCACTTTGAACCACCACTTTGAACCAATAATCTCATCAATTCCCACCATTACGATACTTGAAAATTGTAATAATTAAAATTTATTTAAAATATTCATTAACAATAGTCTGTAAGTATTCCATTTTAATTATATGCATCAATTGACCAAGATTTCTGCTTTAAAATAAACTAAAATGACATTAGAATATTAAATTGCATGTTATGTCATCACAAAATTAAGTTTTTCATACAAATACTGCTTCAAGACAACGAGAAACCTCGAATTTTCAGGATAATTAGGCTCCACGAAAAAGTCGAGAGGTATTTTTGCAGATACCCTGAGAGAATAAAATGTCGGAATGGTATCAACAAATAAATTTCAGCCGATACTTTCCGATACCAATACCACTGGTATCGGCTCAGCCCTAGTTCAAACCTTTCTTGTTTGTGGAAAGATGGTGCATTCTGTTGGTCTCTTTCACCTCTTCACCAAAGAATAGGTAGGCTATCACTTTTTTAAAACTCCTGGTTGTCTGGTAAAAAGATTTATTCATCCTGTAAAAATATTGTTCAACATGCACCGCTGCTACTAGCACTATCACTTGCTGCCACAGGAATTTAGAAATATTGATGAGCGAGTAATCTTTCTGTTTACCTGTAGATGGCAGTAAAGCTCAAGGCTCTTACTATTAATTGCTAGTCCCAACAGTTGTTCTACGTCATCAGTAGAGGACATCTGAGAGAGGTTTCCAGTTAGCTGGGCCCTGAACTTGCATCTAGACTGGAGTAGTTAACACACATCTAGTGGCTAGATATCCCGTGCACTATATCTCCATACTTTTTGCAAAGGATACACCCTGCATACTTTCCTGAACTTTCATTGCACTTGAACAAGCAGTTAAACTCACAATAACTGCTACTCTATATTTTGGTTGGAATTGAAACATTACAAAAACTTCTTCGTTTTTCTTTCAGAAGAAGCCTGTTGTTTCGTTATGCCTTGAACTGTTAATTTTCCTCAGGCATCTGAAATTAGATACATTTGAGAGATCACCCTGTATATATTCACTTGAAAATCACATTGATGCATTTCCCACTGCTAGTACTATTTAGTGCATAATTGTTGATGTTACTTACAAGAATAGTATTGGTATTGTGAGAGGGGTATAATATTTTTGTAGACATAGAATTGTAAAAGTCTTGTTGTGGAGTGAAACTGAGAAATGTGATTGAGTGCCTTTGGTTAGATAAAACCCCACAAACTGCATCAGAAGTTTCTAAAAGTGTTACTTCAAATGACCAATCTTGAAAATTGTGTTAATGTAACACTGGATATAGTTGATATAAGTTCTTCATTACTTCTATTATCAGTGGTGTCGCTTGGAGATAGGAGTTTGCGTACTCCTGTGAACTCCCCAAGTTGTAAGGGAAATAATCTACGTTGCCACCCTTATTAGTATAACATTCAGCTTTTGCTGTGAAGTCACCGATATATTAATTTTAACCTATATTTCTCAGTGTGAACCGCATGTAAATGTTACGTGATCTTTCTTCTTGGTGTTGCAAGTGTCGAAGCACAAATGTGAGACAAAGATTTATAAATGAAAATATTTCTTATTCAGGAAAATTCTAATTTAACCCTCCGTAACCCACGCAGCAGCACTGAGTGCAGCCTTTTTTAAAATTTTGAATTATTTTCGTATTAATGGTCGGGAAATCACTAGGTAACATGTCTTCACTATTCCCCCGAAAACATAAGAGGCATTGGCTCCTTTCTTTTGTCGTTCTTTCAATTGCTTACATGCCTCTGAAGTGACCAGTCCCCCTTTGGCGGCACTCAGTACCGTGCACGGGAACATTTCATACCTTAAATCACAGCATGCCAGCCATGAATTGGGGGGAAGTAAGAAGAATAAAATGACAGTATGTTGTTCGGAATGCAAATTATTTGTATGCAAAAACCATTGCAGTACCCATACGAAATGTCGGAGTTGTCAAAATAGCGATATTGAAAAGTGACAACATTCGGTTTAATTTATATGAGTCAGTATGTCTTTTCTTACGTATATCTCATAAGAGTAGGAGAAACAATTTGAGATTTGAACATTTTAAAAATATTTTGTAAGATTCTTCTAGGCGTGTTTTCTACATTTGATTGCTTTTTCTGCGAACCAGGAAGATTTTGACTGAGAATTTTGGAACAAATTGTTCCTTTCTAAGCCCACATAAGTTGTACGATTTCAATTCGTTTTGAAAAATATGTTGACAATTTTTGAAAAAATACGTTGAAATTTTTTGGAAAATACTTTGATAATTTTGTGAATGGTGAGTTCCTTTTTTAGTCTCTTCATTATGGTTTTAATTACTTTTAGAATAATATTTTGGTGCATTTGCTTCAAAAGTCTAAGCTTGTAATTCTATGAGAGACTTTCATTCTTTTTTACTTTTTTTTTAATAGCTAATGAAAATTTCCTAAATGGACATGTTTGCGTTCATGTATATTTCGCCTGATTTGCAATAAGTGCTAGTTAATTCAACCTCAATTTGCATCAATAATTCACATAAATAATGTTGGTTTCTATGAGGCGGCACTGAGTGCCGCATGTGGGACATTTGTGCTGCAATGAGGAAGCGGATGACGGAGGGTTAATAACGACCACAAAAAAAAATTAGATGATAGAAAACACCAAGTACGTATATAATTAAAATCCTAAGATAAAGTGCTGGTCCTCATGGTCGAGTGGATAGCACATCACACTATGACACCCAGGATTGAATCCCGCCGTGGGCACGGATGTTTGCGAGTGTCCATTCATCAATGTCATCATATCATCACTCATCCCCATCTTCGCAAATCAGCCAAAAGTGGCCCAAAAAGCGAAGTAAAATGAAGCAAATCAATCGATTTATCAATCCTAAGATAAATTAGAATAAAAAGTATTTCTTGCATGTAGACACAGAATATTTGTAGAATTAGTTCTCATGTAAACTTTGCAAACTAGAGATAATTTAAAAAATAGTCCAGCAATTTCTTTCCAAGAATATAGAGAACTTTAAATTTTCATATTTCACCCTGAGAAACAATGTTATTTTCTGTAGAAACTACTTTAGTTGAAACAAGATTATGAAAACTACAGGTGATGTTCAATAATGTATTGATATCAACCAATATAAGAAGTATTGATAAAGGTGATTGTATTCAAAGTGAAGTAATCTTTGTTAATGGCAAAAATGGGCTTTCAAATTCATTCATGTTGCTTAAATTAATATTATGTTGTTTTAGTACAAAACTTGGATAGATTTATTTATTTTAAGTCCATTGGTACATTTATGTTATGGCATTTTTAACTAATCGATTAGTTTCATAAGTTTATAAGCAAACATGTGAGCATAAACTTTTGACTATGGATTTTTGAGGAAAGTAATAACTATAAGGTGTACGGTTTTAGAAACAATAACATGCAGAGTGTGTCCTTGGCGACCAGCCTCTGGCAGGAGTGTAACGTTGTACAGTTAGGCAACTGCAGCGCACAAGTTATTTGTTGTATTTTTCTTGAAAACTCTCCACTTCAAAATTCATCATAAGATGAGGCAAGACATTTTGAACCTGACTGTCCAGGTCCCATAAATTTCCGTTGCCTACAGTTGGAGTTATTGTTTCTTCGAAGAAACACATCTCAACACACGCACAATGACCCTTTCATTTTCCTTCCTTCTGTTTTTTGTTTCCACCATGTTGACAGCTGAGTTGTCTTCGGAAAACAATGGGGTATTAAATTTGTCTCAATATACACAATGACCCTTCATTGTCGTGGGCGTTCTCCACCATTGCGAGTCTGAGTCAGTTTGAGTTCTTATATGCTGCAGTTATATATTATAATCCTGTGTCCTGTGTAGAAATATACATTGTATTATTTCACTATACTCATATATACTGTTTATGCATTATATAAAAAAATACTTGATTATTGGACAGCAAATTCTCTCTTTCCCTTCCACTAGTTTTGCAACAGTGGCAACAGCGCAATAGCACTGGCTGCGTATTGGCTGAACTCATGTTCCTTCTAAAAGTGTACACCGTATAGTTTTCGGATGCAAAGCGTTTGCAAAGTTAATGTAAGCACATTGTGCTGGCATTAATGAAAAATATTCTCTTGCATTACGATCTGGAATGGCAAACAAATATTCAGCAATTAAAGCAATTTGAAATACTACCTCCGTTCCATAATATGGTATAGAAACACCTTTTATGTTCCACAATATGGTATAGATATGTTAAATTTTAATATTGTTCCACAATATGGTATAGATATGTTACATTGTAAAGCATTAGAGTGTTAGACTGTATGGTAGGTATAGGCTACAATGTGGTTTACAATTTCATTTAAAGGCGTTACCTTGAATTTGATTGCAGCTGTCTTAATGGCACTCTTCTTTAAGGTACCATTTTCCTTGAATTGGAGTAGGAATTGTAGAATGGCACTACGACATTCGGCTGTTAATTGTTTTGCTTTGGTGTTTCTACTCGCATTTGCCTCGGTTACTGGTGTGTTTCCTCATCCTGGAACACCACAACGGGTGACCACTTGACTGACGTCCATACTCAGCTGTGCACAGTGAACGTCTGACTGGATGTAGGATCGCATCACTACTGCACACACAATCATATCCGACCACTACTCGGATGCGCATGCGCAATAAATCAGCGCATTCATCCTGTTTCTATACCATATTATGGAACGGAGGGAGTAATATGAAACATAACTCTTAAATGTAACTTTAAATGGCTCCAGAAGTTGGTGGTTTTTAATTCAATAACTTTGTTCTGTATACCCCTGGTTTACAATCAAAATATTGTAATAATGGAAAATGTAGCTCGTAGAATCCATGATTACTTCCATAGGTATAAAACCAAAAGCAAGAAATTCCACTTGGGCATCAACAGAATCAGACTTTAACACAACACACTTTTTTGCAACACCTGGATCAAAATAAATGTCACTACTCAGTTTGGGAATGCAATAAGTAGACTTGTAACGTGCAAGATGTTTTCCTGTGATTTGTTTGTGTTCGACTTAAAACATGTATTTTCTTAATTCAAGTTATGTGATGCTCAAAATGTAGGACATTTATAATTATTTTTTTTTTCAAATTTCTCCCAGACGCCTTGACATAAGGCAAAAATATAGGACATGTCTGGGAAAAAGAGGATGTCTGGTAACCGTAGGGCCAGGACCTCCCAAGCAGTTTTTGATTGGATGATGGATGGTCATCACATGAAGCCTCATTACTGCTATTTTTCTGACTTTCAAAACCAGAGTCTGCATCTTCTTTTCAAGGAACTCCTCTCGTGTCCTTACAATGCTGATTCAACACAAAGACTTTTGGACCTTGTACCGGGGATTGAATTTGGGACCACTTACACCAAAGGCAAGAGTGCTAATCCCGTTCCTATACGGGGCTCTACTAATTGCAAATTTACAGTGGACACTCTTTAATTCGAACTACAAGGGACTACGAAAAAATCGAATTAACCAGAGTATAATAAAAAAAAAACACCAATGAAATAACACACTGTATTAAACATAAAACTGCATTAATACACAAACAGTACACCTTATAACTGCTATGTTTTATCCATTTCTCCACCAGGAATATGCACTTATTAGAATATTCGCATCACGTGATTGTTTGAACCTCTTTAAAACACATGCGTCAATATCGGGAAGTTGCCGCCTCTAACACGCTTTCTTTTTCACACGCACTTCAACTTTCTTATCTAATGTTAAGCTACTGTACGCACCACGTTTCGATATTGTGACTCCACTAAAACACGCAGACAAATGAACCCCTTCTGTCTGGCTATCCGCTCCCCTCTCAACTTATTTTCTAAGAGGTCACATTCCTACAAATAAAAGCTCTGGGGTTTCCCACTGCCCTCTCTTCATCTGCCATCGGCACATCTGTTAACCATAAAAACAACCTTTTCAAGAAGATAAGGGGGACGAGTCATCTGTTGGAATTTCTTATGTAGCAACCACTTTGGTCTTTCTTGGAAAGATTTATGTTAAATTATTGGAAACCTGAGTTCGAATTATCCACATTTAACCTTCAAAATTTGAATTAAGTAGTCATTTTTAACATTGTTTTAGATAGGGGTTCCAAGGGGAATGTGCTTTTGTTCGAATTAAAGAGAGTGCACAGTATATTCATAAATGCAGTAACAAATGACAAGTCTTTGGCTCCATTTCAAGCTACGTGTAGACAAATTGCATCCTAAAATTGTAATTTTATTTATACTCTGGTATTGGTTGATACAGGTACCCATTAATCTATTTCTTCTCTTTCTCTCTCTCTCTCACACACACACAAACCATTAGGGTCAGAGTTTCAATGTTATTAAAATTATGAATTATATAGTTTCATACATATGTAGCTATTGTTCAGCCTAGCTTCTCAGTACGTAAGCTAAACATAAGACTGATTTGTAATTAGTTGTAATTATTTTTGTTGTTAAAATATTCTTATGCCTTAATGGTAATTACTGACAATAATATTGTTGTTACTGTTTTTGTCTGTGTGTCATGCATAGAATGTCCTACTTAGATATAACAACAAATCTATGGCTAGAAATAATTGTTTGCTGTGATCTCTGTCTTTATATATAATACACAGTAGGTTCCTCTAGCATTTTTTTTGTAGTTAGGTTTTTAGCATAGAACAATATTATGTTAACAATGTTGTCCAGAAGTATGTTTTTTGCATAGAAGTTTAGTGTATGAACTGCATGTAATGCTTCTGTGCCATTTTATGTTCCTTTTCTTTTTAAAGTGCTTATTGTAAATTAATTGTGATAATGGGACAATGCAATGGTCTGAGAAAAGGATAATGAATGAATTTTGTACAAAAGATGTATTTAGCATGAAATATTTCTAACAGATTTTCATGTGACATTGTACCGTTATTTTTCAAAATAGTATTATTTTTTGAAAGACTGTGACATTTATGGCATAAAGATTGTCTCAGTACCTGAGATTGAGGAGACATGTGTGTAAGCCTTTGAATGCAGGAACCCTATTCAATACACATATAAGAATGTTAAGATTTGGCACGCACAAGAGATGTACTATGCAGAATTTTCATCAAAAAATGCAAGCTTGGCCAGGAATCTATGCTGGGAGGAACCAGACAAAGTCAACGTCAAAGACAACAGATCCCGTTGCGGTAGCACTGACTGGCTCGGTAGCTCAGTTGGTAGAACAATGGTATGATATTCCAGAGACCCAGGTTCGAGTCCTGGTCGAGTCTGCATTGTTCGCTGAAAATTCTACATAATAATGTATATTTGACACTGTGTACCACTTGGGTAGTAACTTAACTTGTTACTGTATTGGAATTTAAATTAACAAAATTATATTGGTAACTCTTTGTAGTAACATGTTACTTTTTAAAAGTAATAATTGTTGTTTTACTTCCATTAATGTGCTAAATTCAAAAGAGTATAATGTATTTGTTACAACAAAACTGATTTGTTACAAATGAAGAATAATAGTTTTACTTTTCTTGGAAACTATTTGCATCACGACTCTCAGTGATGTAAGCATATACATGTGTATATGTTGGATCTGTAGCATATGTATGAGTGAAAGGGAAGTCATTAAATAAGTCACAGTGAGTATAAAACAAAGGAAAGGCTGATACTCGAAAATTGTTTATTTTTATACAGACACTATTTTTCAATGCAATTCTCTCTGATATTGATGCAGTTATTCCATTGCTTTACAATTGCCCTGGTACAGTGGGATGCATAAGTATTACCAAGCAAATTGTCCATCACCATTCTTCCAAACAAGCTAAGCTGCACACAACATTTCCACCAGCAAATTTATTCCTTAAAAACACATATGATGCAAGAGAACATGGCAATTTGCTGAGGAATACTTGTGCATCCCATTGTACGTGCAACATTAACCGTTTGCCTTAGAAATTAATTTCCAAAATTCGGTCCCAAATTTTGGATTTTTTTTTAATCACGTTTCTTTGTTCTTTATTGTATGCTTGTTACTAAGAATACATAATTTACCTGAAATATAGGTAAGATAAAATATCTACACATATAAAACTTATGTTTTATTATACCGAGTTACCTCGGGCTACACACACATGCATGAAAAATGTTCATTTTCCATGAGCATAATGTAAGAAAACTTTTTTAGAAAAAGTTTATAATGTACTGCCTCTAAATATTGTACATATGAAATTTATTTAGTTTAAACAATTCATTTCACTCACTTGTAAATCTTATGTATGCATACGTATGTATGTATAATGAACAAATTTTATACTTAGGCTAGTAAAGGATATACATTTTTATCATCATAATAAATGTAAACATAATATCTTGCCTTTAAATGTTGTACAGTCACGGACAGTTCTGGGTTGTAATGAATGTATTGACTTTCAATGGAATCATTACAACCCAGCAGTGTCCGTGACTGTACATATGTTTTAAAAATATTACAAATTGCAGTTCTGATTCTGAAATTATTAGATAACCACGTTGTGATGAACTCTTGACGTGTGGAGCTACACATAAAGAAACATTGCAGCGTGTGCAGTAGTAATGTGATTCTTGCCTTTGACATCTCTCACTCTGTTGCACATTCCAAGCATCAAGCTGAGTAAGTGCTGCTTCAAAGTGGATATTTACTGTATTTTGTGGCAAAGAGCCTCGCACGAGTTTGCACGGGATAAAAAAATGAAACGAGAAAAAGTAGTTTGTCCCGATTATACTCGGATAATATAAAACGGGCACCTAGTATCTGCCAAAGTTTACTCAAAATAATAAGACAAGCTGTTTACACCTGCCGCAAAATTACTTCGGACCTCATAACAAAAGCACAAGAAATACAGAAAATTCATGTGAAAAACTATTATTTCGAATTCCGTAAAAAAAATTCATTCCATGTCAAATATTTAGGCTTCATTTCCATGGAAAGTTTTCTAACAATGGAAAATTGAATCTCACTTTTAGCCATTGTTGTTGTTTCCATGGTGATGATTTGAAATAAACAATTACCTAATTTCGAACGCCCATATCTCCGTTGCTAATTAAGATGCTAATAATGATTTTACGTGCAATGGATGCAGCCCGATGCCTTCTATCGGATTCCGTAGACAATGTCATTCCATGTCAAATACTTAGGCTTCGTTTCCATGGAAATCTTTCTAATAATGGGAAGTTCAATCTCATTGTTAGGACTTAAATTACTTCCGAAGTCTATTGATTCCATGCCCGCGTGCATCCAAATGGTTCTCAAAAGTTAAGGCAACATAACTCCGTATGCATTTTTGCTGTATCTAATAGCTTAATAATAGCTTTTCACAAATTTTCTGTATTTTTTTGTGCTTTTGTTATGAGGTCTG
This sequence comes from Lepisma saccharinum, assembly GCF_977018435.1. Lineage (NCBI taxonomy): Eukaryota > Metazoa > Arthropoda > Insecta > Zygentoma > Lepismatidae > Lepisma > Lepisma saccharinum. The sequence goes on from NC_139235.1 coordinate 81,290,390, forward strand.
AAGTCATTTTGCGGTGGGTGTAAAAATCCCTGGTCTGCCTTTTCAGTTAATCCCTCATGCTTAACCTCTTTTTTGACTTGCACCCACCATGAGCACATTTTTTTAGAAAGCTTTCATTATGCTGTGGACAAAACCTTGAGAGCACACTATTGTAGTTACAGTGTTTCACTAGTACTACAAGACCGCAGGTGGCCAGCCTATCCTTTAGCAGAGGAGGTGTGGCTAAGTTGCCTGAATTACAGAAGTCACCATGTCTAGCTGTTGTTTCCAGCATTTCTGTAAAACAAAGCACACACTCATCATGAAAGATTATCCATATCTAACCACATCCGCCCAAGATGTGGCAATTACAAAGAGGTTTCAAAAGTGCTGTGCATTGTGTGTGTGAAAGCAACTTTGCTAGTTATCCCCAAGGATGATCCTCAGATTCAATTAAAAAGTAAGTCCTGCAATTTTCCCCATCTAGCCATAGGTTTGATAGTGTACAGGATGGCTACGAATTAAGGGGACACCTTTTGATTATGAATTACATTTAACAATTAGAACATATTTATAACATTGGCAACTTTTTATTTTCTGACGATAGTAACTTAGACATCACAATGACAATTTTATCTGTTTTCCACATAACTATCAATTTGAGCTCCATTTAAATCGATGCAAGCTTGGAGACATAATTGGCTTTCCTTCTTGCTGTTCGTGACTTACCAGATTTTTCAGGTCTGAAACACTTCCGGTTGTATTAAATAACTTTGATTCTTGAGACAGTGTCACTTTTAAGTGCTAGAGGTCCACATTCCTGCAGCATTCGTCGCCGACACGCTGCTCAATACGTAGGCGACTTACTGCCATTCTAAACAATATCCACTTTTTTCTTCGCATATGTCATTTAGATGTTACATACGTGTAAAGAAAGATAAAAAGGAAAGAGATATTAGCTCAATTAATACAAAAGTTGCAGAGTTACAAAAGGTGCACCCTTAATTTGTTGCCACCCTGTAGTTCTCCTACAGTGATAAAACACAAACCCATATATTACCTTGAATGAATTCTGTTATTTCTGCTGCTAGAAAGAAATGGCGCTTAGAGTATAAATGAAGAACTTATCCAATTTTGATAAGAACTAAGCAAGCGTGTGCCCTATGGTTACAATATATATAATGTAGATGCCAACACTGTTGAATCATCTGCGAGGACTCACATTTAAACTGTGCAGTAAATAAGAAATCTGAAGCTAAGCTGTGTTGTCAGAACTTCACTTCCCAGTCAACCTGAAACATCATCTCCGCTCTCGGCTCAAGTGCTTGCGTCATAGTGTTACCAGATCAGTCTTCATTGGTGACGTTTGAGCATCCTTGAGAGAATTTGACCCAGTTGTATGTTGCTTTGGGTGACAAACACTTCTCGTTATAAGCAATTTCTATATATGGAAATTCTTTGCTGCCAACAACAATTGCTCTTTTTCACTCCTCAAGTTTAGTCACCATTTGTTTTATACAGAGCTGCATATTCACAAGATATGTCCAGGGTGTGGTACCGAAAATATTCTGAATAGGTCCCGGAAGTTGACACAAAAAATGACTTACAGAATGACGTAAAAATAATTTTCGCTCTGATAATGAAAGCTTGATTTATTTCATAAATTACAAGACAGTGGTTGAATAATTTGATAAAACCCGTTGTTTGGTGGTTTAAACTACTGAAGCAAAGGCAAAACCAATTAGGTGCTAACATAGTTTTGTTTATTTTTATTTCAATGTTACATAAGATACACCACAAGGTTTTTTCTGTAAAGTCATTCACCTCCTTTCAGAGTGGGCTTTCCACGATCCAATAGTTCGTCAGCATCTCAAAATACAGTTGTGTTTCACATACATCAGATTATATATTTTTTTTTATATTGTGACTAATTTTACTTTAAAACCACAATTTAAAGTGATAATAGAGGCCACCAAGGGAATGTCAAAGTAGGCTTCACAGAAAGTATTTTAAGTTTGCTAGAGGAAAAAAATAAATTTACCACAATAAATGATGTAATGCATTGCCAAACATTTCAGTTTAAAATAATACTGTTTTTTTTTCTTCCATTGACTGTATTTTTAAGTAATAACAAAAGTGCTAAAAAAAACATATCAGGATATTTAAATATGTGAGTTATGCTAACAAATATATTTAAAATTAATGAAACAATAGGGAAGGAGAAAAATAAACCTCAAAAATGAAGAAACATGGAACAAAAACTGCAAAAACAAAAAATGCAAAATAACAATGTTTTCTGGTTCTAACTGAAGGGAAACGGACTGATATCAGGTTTAGTATTGTCTAAAAAAAATATGATTTTTCATCAACTTCTGAGCCCTAATTATCAACCTGTATTGCAGTACGACATACTGACAACTTTTAAATCTAGTAACTACCATTATCACGTTCTTTATAATGGTTGGTGATCTACTTGCTGACTTTCCCTTGTATGTTCAATTCAAATTTCTTTGTTACTAATGTGTACTTTTGGAAGAAAAGTAAAACAACTAATAACATGTTACTTTGTTAGTAATGACTCCCAACTGTGCACAAATGTAAAAATTTAATCTCTGAAATCCTCCAGAGTGGGATATGATTTTTAAAACACCATAAGTATCATGTAAAAAACACTTATGTTCGTAAGAGACATTCATGTCTTTTTTTGTAAAAATTCAGTAACTGCATCAGATTTAACACATTTTATTCATATAATAACTCCATAAAGCCATAAAGAAAGCATGTGAAATTGTTATATGGAAATTCTTCAAATAAAGAAACACTGGTAAATTACCTATTGACATAGCAAAGTTGGTGATTGGCAATCAAATTATGATCCAGGCTTCTTGTTTACACAGTGTCCTCAGGTAACGTTGTAATCAAAATGTAGCAGGGTATGTGTAGGCTTACATGGTAGCTAATAGGAACAAACACCATGCTCAAAGGATTAATTGTGATGTACTGTTTCATATACAGAATATTGGTATGGAATGCATTTGTGATATTGCAACTGAATTGTGTGTGTGTTTCTTGAATTGCAGAGTGATTATTCTATTTTGTATGACCTTGAATGTGCATTAAACTTTCTCATTTAATGGCAAAGTTAAGAGTTGCAATTAGCAAATGTAATCGTTATTGAATGCTTCATATGTGATGACAGCGCACAAGTTGAAAGTAAATCAAGCAAGAAATTTTTACTCGACATTTACTTCTTTTGCTTGTTTTTCTTTGTGCCAAAAGGGGCCTGGGCCATATGGCATCTTTGTCTCCCACCCCCCTGGTAGTCGTGGTTATACCAGATGGTTAGTTATACTTTTATTTTTTACATTTCGAATATTGCATTTTTTCCACATTTGGTTGCTATTTTCAAAGAGATTTTTCTCCGGATGAAGCCTGGTGCTTCTTAATTTTTTGTCCTAGCACCAAATGATACTGGCACTACTGAAATCTGAGAAACTGGTTGTGGTTAAAAATGCTGAAACTTAACATATGAATGAGATGGGACTACGCAAAACTTGCCAACTAAAGGTGTGGCTAGTAAACACCATTTCCGTGCATATATTGTATTTTTTTTAAAAAATCAGTTCTTGTAATAACTGGTTTGGATTTGTATTTGTATACCCTGTCCCATACATCTCTGGAGCAGGCAAACAAAAGCAAGTAGTGACACGAGCAGCTCCACGAATGAACACGTGAGAGGGAATGGGATTGTGTGGAAGGGGAAAGCAACTGCAGTTACCAGCCTTCGTACCAGCGTATACTGCTTCGCTCTACCCACTCGGGTTTCCTCCCCTTTTCTGACGTTATGCATGCCCTTGCTCCAGAGATAGGTGGGACAGGGTATACCTGGTCATGGTATAAGTATGTTCTCTGTGAAGTATGAACAGAGATGTATTGGTCTTTCGTTAAATTCTCGTGAAGTTCCTGTGCAAGTTTTTCAGAACATGCACAAGTGATAAAAAGTTGGAGGTTTTTGCATCCTTAGTGAACTTTGTTGCAATTGCTGTTCGCTGAAAGTTTATGCTGTAATACTGTATTACATATATGTAGCCATTGAGTTTATATTATCCTTTTTTCTTGTATGTTTACAGCTGTTGGAAAGAAATAATAAAAATTAAATTTTAAGAAAAAATCTTTTTGCCTATTTACTGAAAAGAAATGTATGCTAATTTGATTATATTTTTATCACTAATTTCACAATGTTAAATATAGTTGAAGTGTTTAGAGCACTTGTCTATCTATTTTTCATAATACCTTCACATCATCTGTAGGGCATCCGACTGCCACATGGAAGACCCAGCTGCGATCATTCGGGGTGGGTTATCTAAGGTTGGAATTTTCCCAGCCTTATCCCTGCATAAAGTGCCTTTGGGCCTCACCCAGCCTCAAATCAATGGATACCTGCAGCCAACCCTGCAGGGTAAAGGTGGCTGGAGCATGGTGCTGATCACATCATCTACAAAATTGCAGAGATCGAGAATGTCTGGGACCTTACCTCCACATGCCCTAAATATGACTTCATGGCACTTTATCTTTTACCACATCAGTTTTAAATCTCAGGGTGGTGTGCAACAGAAAATGAAAACTAAGATGTTTGTTTAAGACCTTGTAAAGCAGTCACATAGCCAGGGGGAGAGCTAAGGGGGCTCAAGCCCCTCCTGAAAGTTACATAATTTTATACAAATATGCAATTTAAATAGTGTGTACTGGTAATTAATTTTACTTCCTTAACAGGATTAAATATCTTGTATAATAAGTTGCAGTGCACTGAGAATTTTATTGTCAGGGCTTCTACCCCCCCCCCCCATGCCTTTAGATGGTGGCTGCTGATAAGAGGTGAGCCCCCTAAATAAAGTCCTGGAACAAAGATGTTTTTAAGTTCTAATGTATGCAAGGTTTTAACATTGTCTTCAGACAAAATATGAGTTAGCATACTATGCACAAATAAGGAGATTATTTTTTATCTCTAATGAAATGTGAGTAATCATAGGCGGCCCATAATTCTTTAATGTTTTTATTTGACTCACTGTGTTCACCCACCAAAAAATATGGTTATCACCATATTTCATAGCAGTTAAATTAATTTCGAAATAGTCACAAGTTTCTTTTTTTTTTACTTGTTTTAAAGAGATCTTTATTTTTCTTTCCCATGTTATTCGACGCTGGGTGGGCGCCGGGGCCGCTTCCATCGTTAGAAAAGTTCCCGGATTTGAACAGGCCGGGGATCGAACCCGGGACCTTTAGCATGGTAGTCAGATGCGTTACCGACTGAGCCTTACTTTTTAAGAGAACTTGTAAATATGCTTTCTGAAATCTTTTTTTTAGTAAATGTAATTATTGTGAAGAAGAAGGGAGGGGTGATATTGAAGTGCAGGTCTACTACAACATTGTTTCATATTTCTCTGAAATGTTTATTTGGTTGATATTTCATCATGAACACAAAGAAGTAAACAATTAGGCTACTGGTTCATAGTTGTGAGCCCCAAGTTAGTTTCTAAAAATTCTATGTAGCAGAGAAGAGTTTTATCTAGATATATATACTAGTAATTATTAAAAGTAAGCATTATTTTCAAAAATACGATAAATTTCTGTTCATGGCAATAAAAACAATATGGTTCTACACAATGACAAAAGGAGCATGAACTTTTCTCCTCTAGGTATCTTCTCTCATTTATTGTTATCAATTTCAACCAACTGTTATTGTTTTCACATAAGTCTAAAAATCTCTACATAGAAATAGTACACTATATTTTCCATTTTTATTTCTTCTAGTCTTGTATATAGACATAAAACACAATACTATACTGTTTAAAATATAATTTTAAAATTTGATATTTACAATCTTAAAGATGAGAAATGAAGATGAACTTTACAGTGTGAGTGAAGAGGTGAGTTTCATATACATACATACACACACAGACGCACAAAAAATTACTAAGAAAATACTTATTTTGCAAATCTATAACTACAGAAGTGCAAATAACATACACAAACGAACACACTAGCACAATACAACTTGATTATTTGGCAATGATAGTCTTTGTCTATCTTCCATAACCTAAATTCCACATTCTTCGAAACATGTTACTCAAGTTTTGCAACTCGTCTGAAGACAGCGGTTGATACTGGTATCTTGTTACTGGTCTCCTTGAGAACATGCTACCTTCTTGTTGTTCGTAAGTGGGCAATCTGAAAGGAGGGTGGCTCCAAGGATTGTTGTGCTTCAGAGGGTAGTTAGCAGGTCTGGTCTGCCACCAATATGGACCATGGTTACTGGGACGAGGAAACGTAGGTACAGATTGTGGCCAAAAGGAGAACATATTCGACCACTGTGATGGACCTTTACTCCACGGTGATCCAAAAGAAGTGGGGAATCTGTATGGGTTGTGGTATGGTTTTTTCATCTGCACGTTTACGGTTTCTGTAGGTGGTATTGTACTACTTGGTCTAAACTGGTTCTTATATGGTATAGTATTTCTTATGGGGGTAGTAACTGGTATTGTTTCCTGCGTGGGTCTTGATACTGTTGATTCTATGGAGTTGTCTGGAATTGAAGTTGTAGAAATGTAGTAACGGGTTTGTTGAGTCATCATGACTGAATCAGTTGGGAAAATAATTCTGTCGGGATCGGGACCCGATTTATGTTGTGCTTGTTCAACTTGTCTGGTAGCTACATCAGATGATTCTACTGTAAAGCCTATGGGAGATTGTGTGGAAAATGTTGTTTGATAACCTTCGGTTACATCTCCAGCTGCGAAATCAGTAGTAGTGGGGTTGGTAGTACTGATATCTTGATAAGATTCTGTAGTCTCTAAAGTATACAGCTCATTTTCATTGTCTAATATAGTGTTAGTATTTCTCGTGGTAATGGTAGAAGTTTCTGTGGAATCTGTAACTTCTGCATTGATTGACACTGTCTCTTCATCTAAACTTTGCTCATTGAAATTTTGCATAGTGCTGGTGACAAAATTTTCTGTACTGGGGAAACTACTGGAGTCTTCATTCCACGTAACAGGTAGAGCAGTAGTGTCACTTGTATACCATGATGGAATTGTTGATGGGGGGTCTGACGGTTGTTGGGACACTGTGTCATCTCCTGATTTGATTGTTGTGCTAACGGTTGCCTCCTCGTAAGAACCGGTACTAGGTGGCGACACATCATCAGATAGAGACAGTGTGATGGTTGGAAGTCCAATGGTGGAGATCACTGTAGGTTCTTCTTTACTTGTCACCGACATTTCAATATTACTGTAGCTTGTACTAGAATCCACTTTCCACAGAGTCACTATGGCTGCTTGTGAGGGGTTCTTGCTGCTTTCTGACTCGGGACTTTCCTCTTCCTTTATTTCACCTGCAACCACCATGACCTGGAAGGCTTCTGGTTCTTTGTCTGCACTGTTACCTTCTTCCATTTCTTCTGAACTGCTTTCTGTCGTTTTCTCATCAGGCGGAGGAGACGTTGCGAGCGGAATTGGGACAAGAAAGGGTCCAGTGTCTTCCTGGCTCACCTGACTGGATTTCTCTGGTGCACCATACATGGCGTTGAGTCTCTGCAACAGAAACTGCAAATGAAGTGCCGTATCGACCTTCACAACCTTCTGACACCGTCCCGCGGCATCTGGTCGGTATCCTTCTGCGCACGCAGCCGTGTTACGAATGACCGGGGTTATGAAAACAGATTTGGGGGTAATCTGTGACTTTCGACGCACAGTATCATCTACGAGGAGCCAACCACGAAGTAGGATCCTGCTCAAGTCGTCATCTGCCTCGAAATGATCCAACTTGCCGATTCCGCGTTCGGGAACCGGCATGGCGCAAGCGACCAGCATTTGGACCACTATAAGGAATAGCATGACTCCAATTTAACTCACGTCCATCACACCGAGTAGAAGATTCTTGATGGTGGCCAGCGGGAATGTACTTTTCACCTAAAAATAACTGGGAGTTCTCAAGTGAAAAGTCTTGTCTAGTAGCTACGTGAAAGTTGAAAGTGATTAGAAACAACGGACCTCCTTGATACCTCGTTCTGAGATGTCACCATTGCGGACATTCAAAATCTGAAACAAAGAGAAGAAATGGATCAGACACACTACAATAAAACAGCAAAGGTAATATGTAAAATTGAAGGAATGCAATTTGACTGAAAAAATAATCTGCTCAAATAAGGCCAATATGTATTGTATCAACGTGGGACAGCTTACGAGAAAATGCTGAGTTATTTCTTGCAAGTGATAGTTACTCGACCAAAAATAATGGGCATTCCACGAAAAGTGGTCGTACTCCATGTGAATAACAAAATGAATTAATATGGAAATCATTATTGATTTTAATTTCATAAGGTTTAGATGTTTGTGAATGTATATAATTTTCACATTTCACCAACAAAAGTTACTAATATCTGCAGCCTATATACTTCACAGACAAATGAAGTCCAAATTTGCTACATTCATAAAGCGTCACACACGTAAGAACGCAGTTTTGTTAATGTTTTTCATACATTCAACCTATGCCATCATACTCAAGTTTCTTTTCATTTGTTAGCAGACACCATAAAGTACATCATAATTCCATGAAATCAATTCATTATGAATATTTTAATCCAATATCATGTCTAGAACGTTAAATTTTTTTGTGTAAAATGTCGCACATGTAACGCTGGAACCCCCAATGGTGTTTGCGTTTTACGACATCCAAAGACGTGGAGGCAAAAGTAAAACGGAACTGCAAGTTGGCAACTGTTTCTCGTTGGACTACGCCAGCCGCTTGAAGAAATAGTAGGGCAAAATTTTGCGTTCAAATTGACTCAATTTCAGCTTTTCTATCTCTTCTACACTCGTTAGTTGCAGTAGGTTAAGTTCGAATTCGAGGTAGGCGGTGCTGACCGTATAATTAAACACAATTAAACACAATGAAGATAAATTAAGAAGCAAATGTGCGAAAAATCCTTGCTCTGGCTATCTCGCGAAGCTAGTGGCGCCGCCAAAGGAAGATCACACTGCACCACGCCCCTCTCACAAAAATCGGCTGTCACCGTGCAGTCGTTTTTATGAACAAATATGTTATCTATTGCTACCGTACTTCTGAATTTCCGGAGAAATTTACAAGCAGGAGTGTCTTAAGGACTTGCTGCTAATGAGAATTAATGATCTTGCGTTTTTCTTCTATGACAAGTATTTTTAAATAAAAGTGTTTAAGAATTTAGTTGCTAATTTCAATAGTTGGAGAACAGCGTCTGTGCAAGATTGATTTGGTTTATTTTACTTCGCTTTTCTCCCACTTTTGGCTAATCGCAAAGATGAGGATTAATAATGATATAATGAAATTGGTGAAGGGACACTCACAAAGAACACACATGCCCAGACCAGGATACGAACCCAGAACCCATGGCGTCGTAGCGCGCTGTTCTAACCACTCCGCCACGGAGGTCGTGTAAGAACTCTAAAATAAGAAATCGCTATTTCATATGATTCAATTTAAATTGAAGAACTGATAGCTACATACATCTTCATTTTTTTTGTCTAAATCTAGCAATGTTTCTAATTCTAAAAAATAATAACTTTTGTTAAACATACATGTATAGGGTGACCATACGTCCCGTTTTGACCGGGACAGTCCCGTTTCAGAGGCGTGTCCCGGTCGTCTCGTCGATATTATTAAAAACACTATTTGACACGTTTTACAAAAGTCTAGGAGTTAACTTGAAAACCAAATCTAAATTTGAGACATTTTATGCTTAAAAAAATGTTGATGGATTTTTTAAACTAGCGTCATGGCCGTTGAGATTGTTCGAGCATACAGTTGTATTGTTTTGTGTGTATGTTCCGCTGTTTGTAGAGCAATGAATATGACAAGACACATACAATATGGACCTGCAACAAGAATTTTAATTCCTGCATCTTGACACACACTCAAAACACAAATCTCGCTATGTGTGGAGTTTTATGAATGATTGGTGAAGAATAAAGTTGTTCTCAAGAAGATATGTTGTTCTGATAAATAATTTTGGCACTCCTCAACTTCAGCGTAGGACTCTCTCTGGTAATTTACAACGCATTACAGAAAACAATAAAATTGCGACCGAAGCGAGCAAGAACATTTTTAGATCCGAATTCTTGCGAACTAAAAATAATATTGATTTAATATGGCACAAAAAATTTCATGGGTCACATTCTCTTTCACAATTATCTTTAATTTAGATCGTTCAGCGCCCAGGGGCAACTCCCGCCGCCCGCTAGCTACGGCTCTGTACTTCACATGCAAGAAAGGAAAAAAAATGCGAGCGAAGCGAGCAAGAAAATTTTACGAATTGTATTTTTATTTGTATAAAGTTTGATATCGAGGGTGGCAATTGTCTCTTTGTGCCCCTGCAGGTGCTCTTGGCCGTCTGGAAGAAATAATGCATGAAAGACGTGAAAACTAATTCCATCTTGAGTATCATTTTGTCCTGCTACTCATAGATTCTACTCGTTTTGCTTTCTTTTACCTCAATGTTTGACCCCCTTGCCCGCCTAGAATTGGGGAGGGAAAATGACTATTGCCCCCCTGTGGTTGCGCCACCACTGCACGCTCTTCTCCCCGTAGTTGCTTTGAACTTTAATCCGCTTGAAAATACTTGATTCTCTTTAAGAGTATAATATATTTTAATAAAAGCGATAAGATTCCTCTACACTAAGTTTCTACGTGAAAGTATAATAATGTAGGGACATGGACCTCTGGAAGAAGGGGGCAAGGATAGCCATATCTCACCCTTATAAACTTAAAAGTATATATTTCACACGTATAATTTGATTTCAGTCATAGTAATTTACATTTATGCGATAATTTCAAATTCAAGTGGTGTTTTTTGGGGTAATATACCCCATGGAAAAATACCTTGCTTGTCCCTCCGTGGAAAAAAATTGCAAGGTCCATGATTAGGGGGGGGCAATTCCCCACCCCGTGCGCACTCCTATGGAGATCGTATTCCATTTATTGTATATAATATATCATTTATGTAACTAATACTTTAATAAATACTAGTGTTGCCCACGAGACGAGACGAGACGAGACTTTGGTCTGTCTCGTCCCGTCTCGTGAAAATGCTGTCTCGTCTCGTGTCTCGTCTCGAAAATATTCGTTTGTCCCGTCTCGAAGGGTTCTGTCTCGTCTCGTCCCGTCTCGTTTTGTCTCGTCTCGTCTCGTAAAAGGGATCCGGGATATCATGCCAACAAAAGTCAAAAGTAGCAGAAACACAATATTTTTCCGGAAAGTGGGATAATGCTCCAAATATTTTACCCATTGCGTGGTGAGAATAAATAAGGTTCGTTAATCATGAGGACATTAATATTAAAAATGCAGTTTGTTGGTTACTGAGTGCTAGGTATCTTATGAAATCTACCTTGTGGTTTTTCTCGCTTCATACAACTGTCTATCCATCGTACATTTATACCGAGTTTGTTAGAACCTGTCCCGTTTCCCGCGCTAGCGATCGCTCTACAGTTTTGGTGCCAATGAGAAACGAGAAAAAAGTCGTCTGCTGGGCAGCGAGGAGCGAATGGAAGCCAGAAGAGAGGAGCTTACGTAGACGCTATTGTCACGTTGCGTATTTTAATTTGCTGCCTGGCTTTGGCTTTCCCCAGCACGGAGTTCAGGCGGTCTTCAGCAGCAACACCGTTTGGTTTATGCTAGAAAAGCCAGCAATCAGCTAGCGCGGGAAGCCGGACAGGTTGTAACAAACACGGTATAAGTGAGTGCTCTTATTCATTACTGCTATACCTTTTGGAAGTCTTGAAATGTTTTCCAATAGACCTTCTTTCTTTCGGAATGTCGAACTTCCGTGCACTATGAAAAATTCTAAACTTGGCGCTGGGGAGCAAGTTCTTAAGAGCCCGTATCAGCGTCGCTCGAAAAAAGCACCGGACAGATGGCATTTATTCTTCCTTGTCTTACCAATATTGATTCCATTTCCCCCTTCGAAGGCAAATCCATTGCATGGGAGACCTTTTGAGACTTTGCTGGAGGGAGGGGTTGCTCTGTCGAAAGAAGCAGACCACAAGGTTCCCTGTCCGCTACTCTCCCCCCGCTCAAGAGTCTGACCATAACAGGTTTCCTGTTACAAGACAAAACTTTTTCCGAGTGTCTGAAAGAAGAAAAACACACATTGACGAACATCGCAATACAACTGAGAGCCAAGGACTATTTAGGGAGTCCGAATCTTCCACGAGAGACTTACGAAATACTAAAATTAAATAATGTAAATATGCTTGTTTTGTTTAGCATCTGTCGTATAATCGAGAGACGTGTATTTCCGTCAAACATATTCTAAGGGAAGGATTACATTGGGGTCAAACAACTTTGGATGACTGTATCAAAGAAGATTTATGCACACCACTACTTAAGTAATATGATTAAATATTAAATTAAGAGCTTTTCATTTCGTCAAATGGATCTAACATCCTTTTTCGTTATTCAATAAATATTCAATTTTTTATCTGGTTCACAATCACCTTGCCAGGGCAGTTGTTTTTATACAAATTGAAGCGATCTGAACTATTCATGAGCTAGATAATGAATATGTGCGGTTATATTCCTATTCATATGCCGTCTTTTTCCCATTCATGTAATAACAATATTAATTAATATTTTAATTATTAATTTAATATTACAGTTATTTTAATTTGTTTTTATTATTAGAAAAAGGTACCAACATCATAGGCGTGCGCAGACTCTTTGATAAGGGGGGGGGGTGCAAAAGACTTGAAAATTCAGTCAGATCGGGAAAGAAAAACCTCATTTTATCTCACTGTTTTAGTTTGTGTGTGTGTGTGTGTGTGTGTGTGTGTGTGTGTGTGTTCGCGCGCGTGTATATTATATATATATATATATATATATATATATACCTAGGTATTAACATATTATTTAAATATATTACGTAATCTATTCATCCGCCCCTTAACAAACCAACAGCAAAAATTATATAGATTGTCTCTGAAATGTGAGCGCTCGTTTTCCTCCAAACCAAACTGTTATAGCAGCAACTGTCTGCATTACTTATTTGTTCTTACTTTCTCTCTGGTAATTTACAATGTATTGGAGAAAAGAAACTGCGAGCGAAGCGAGCAAGAAAATTTTTCGATCCAAATTTTTGAAAGTTGAAAACAGTATTGATTTAATAAGGCGCAAAAAATTTCATGGGACGGCATGGCATTCTCTTTTACAATTTTTCTCAATCAGATTGTTCGGCGCCCAGGGCCAACTCCCGCTACTTCCTAGCTACGGCTCGGAAGTCGACAAGACTGCAAGAAAAGCAGGTACCGCGAGCGAAGCGAGAAAGAAAATTTTACGAAATGTATTTTTATTTGTATAAAATTTAAAGTTGAGGGGACAATTGACCCTCTGTAACCCCCTGCAAGTGATCCTGACCGTCTGGAAGAAATAATGCAAGATGGACGTGAAAACTATTTCCGTCTTGAGTATCCTTTTGTCCTGCTACTAGTATAGATTCTGCTAGTCTTGCTTTTTTTTTACTTCAATGTATGCCCCCCCTATAATTGATTTCCGTCCAAGGTTGGAAAAAGGCATAAGGCAACGCCCCTCTGTCCCCTTGTGGTTGCGCCATTTCCTTTTAGAGTATAATATTGTTTAATAACAGCGACAATATTGCTCTCCACTAAATGTCTAGGTGAAAGTATAATAATATAGGGGCATGGAACGTCTGGAAGGGGGGCAAGGATTACCACACCTCGAAAACGAAGGTCAACCTAAAAGTATATATTTCACAAGTATAATTATATTTCAGTCATAGTAATTTACATTAATTATTATGTAATGGGGACGCAGGAATGCGATAATTTCAAATTCAAGTGGTGTTTTTAGAGGGGACAGCACTAGTATCAGGGTAATATGCCCCATGAAAAAAATACCTTTCTTGTCCCTTTTTGGAAAAATCTGCGAACGTCCGTGATTAGGGGGCAATTCCCCCCCCCCCGCCCGTGCGCACGCCTATGACCAACATATATAGAATAGTTTATAACATCGAGTAGCAGGATATCTCTCCTGTATGGTGCTGTAAACTAGGGAAATAATGACGATGTTTTGTAGTAGTGCATAGCTATTCACCCTGTTGCGACACATGTGCAGAACAGGCGGAAGACATTCTTTTGTGTTTTCTGCAGTTGGTGGATTATCCTAGGTGAGATGATTTTGATGTTCTTTCTTTTCTTAACGTAATAAGAACGTGTCTTACAACCTAAGGCGTCGTGCTTTGTGCTCCGCCTGAGGATGAATTATATGATGAAACTGATGAACGGACACTCACAAAGAGCATTCATGCCGGGATTCGAACTCCCGGATGTGCTAACCACTCCATCACGGAGGCCAGTGCTAATGCACATGAATATCACTCCAAGTTAGCCATTTGGAATCATTGGGAAAGTCGTGTAGTTAATAAAATGTGTACTTTTAGCATTTTTGATACAATTGAAACTATTTACAGCCAATGCATATTACTCATATTGAACCGGAACGACGAATTTGTGAATTTACTACAAGACTTTTCAAACATCCGCATATAAGGCTAATACAGTTTCTTGTTCATATCTATCATAGTTATCCTGAAATACACGTATGTCAGTTTTCACGCAGCTTACTAGTTTCCAGATATGCTTGATTCTGTTAACTGTTCACTCCTCTTATTCATAGTTGCGAACTATCTCTCCGGATCCGAGCATGCATGTGAAAAAGAACTGAATCACTCCGCTCCGGAGGGCTTCTTTAGTACCACCGCGACCTAGCTTCGAAAGCCTGCCTGCTGGCAATCGTATAATTGTCAGCGACGTTCTCTCCATCCTTTCAACCTTGGGTTCGAGTCCTCGTTGAGCCTGCACTTTTCCACTGAAAATTCTACGTAAGTTATGGTTGTAGCGAAATCCGGATTGTCTCCGAAATGGGGAGATTACCTCCGAAATCCGGATTCTCTCATTTTTCCATCGGATTCCCGAATAGTAAAAAAAAAAAAAAATCTGGATTTGGCCATCCCTACTTCACACGTCTTCCGCGAACACTGACCTGCTGATGTGTAAGTGGAATTATCAGTGTGATAATTCCTAGTAATTCAGACTTCATAACATTCTGGTAGAAAAATGTGCAGAACAAATTCTCGAGTTAGTAACCTCAAAGTTGTCTTTTCGACAGCATTTGCTCTTTTTTTTAACTTCGGACGGAAATGCATGGTAAAAAAATCAGAATTTTCAGATTTCATGAGATAATTTGGAAATGTGTTTACAGGACAATAATACATCATCATCACTGGCACTGAGATATGGATCTCATACAAAAATAATTTAAATACACGAATACAAGAACAGGGGAAGAACACAGAAACGAGCACTGCCGGATCTACAAGCCGCAAGACCCCGTGCGGGGGTGGGGGCAGAGACAAGTAAGTCTCTAGAAGGCCCTCAGTGATTGACATAGTATAGGGTTCGTAAAAACTAAACTTAATTACTCAGGGGTTCAGAAACGAATACAAGATATACAGGTAAAGGCAGTGGCGGCGAGGGGGACAGTCGGCTCCCACTTTTCGCCACTTTTGTCCCCGCACTATGCTAAACCGTACAGTATCTACAATGGGAAATATACTGTTCCCCCCCACCCTCGGTTTTGGAACCAAATCACCGCCACTGGGTAAAGGTGAAGTTAAAGTTCCCTGTGCATATAGCACCGTGCCATGACGTTCACTTGGAACACACCAATGTGTTTATATATGAGTTTGTTGAGGGACTTTTGAATCACCCTCTAGGCTCTTAGATGTGACTTTGTCAACAAGAGATCAAGAACTTCACACACACACATGCATTATAATATACATACAGACACACAAACACACACACATATTATATATAGAGCGTAGAGGGTATGTTTGTGTTTAAGTTTGTGTGTGGTAGGTTGGTAGAGGGGAGCCTTTGGTCCGTTGTTGATCCATGCAGATCTGCAGCTGCCACCTCCAACCACGATTTTACGTACAACACGTTGTAATAATCTTGCGATCTTATAAAAGCAGGAAATGTACTTGAACATTGCAATGGCCTTGCCCTAAGGGAAGTTTTATAATGTAAACTATTACGTAAGATAGCTTCTACTTCTTTAATTTTCGATCGCAAGGCGTCTACCGTACTATAAAAATCTGGGGGCTACAGGGAGCTTAGATATGTTGTTGGGGTTTCATCCCCCCTAACCTCCTTGTAGCGCCGTCCCTGGCTGTATGTATTTCGTCCAACGAGTACAAGCTAGCAAAACTGTGAATTTCAACAAGTTTGTAGATAATTCTGCAGCTGTTCATAAAAACAGACGTATTTTATTAATTTCTTGCTGTGGTTCATTTTCCCATTTCAGCAAAAAAGTATTCACACTCTTTGCATACGGTGAGTAAATGGGGGGGAAGGGAGAAGTTGCCCCTTAATAGTCTCACTTAAAAATTTAGTGCAGAGGAATCTAATAACCGTTCTTAAACAACATTATGCTTTTATAGAAATAAAAGTAAATACTATTTTCAAACCTACGAAAGTTCCAAGTAACTACGTAAGGAAAGGGTAGTGTATTACTTCCTATGTAATTGGACTCTCCCACTAGCAAATTTCTTATTAACACCTCCACATATTTTATTCTTTAGTTGTATTATCTGTATGTGTCTGCAGAATAAATTGCCCATATATTGCACATGAATAAATTATGTGTAGTTCTTTTGAATTTGCGGTACTAAACCACGTTTATACGTAAATTAGTCTTTGAACGACAGAGATGGAAAATAAAGCGCCAGCAGAGAACAATGGTGCCACTGAAGTTGAAATTCATCTAATAAAGTGATTTTAGGTGGGTCGGGACAAACCCTGTTTTGTTCCCATCAATGTAATAAAAACAGTGAGATGGAATGAGGGCTTTATTTCGTCAGATGAACTCTTATCAAGGCCCTTGCTCCCCATAATCGGAGGATCTGAGCACGCCTAAAATTCCTTATACAGAAATAGTGTTATTTGTCGTATATCCAGAAAGTTGATTGATTTGCTTTATTTTACTTCGCTTTTTGTGCCACTTTTGGCCAATTTGCGAAGATGGGGATGAGTGATGATATGATGAAATTGATGAATGGACACTCACAAACATCCGTGGCCAAGCCGGAATTCGAACCCGGGACCCCTGGCGTCGTAGCGCGATGTGCTAATCACTCCCCCACGGTGGCCGGCCCCAGAAAGTTGAAAGTGAATGAAATTTTTATGGTGTGTTTTGTATGGTCATTATCAATAGTAAGTCTGTCATATTATTCCACTAAATAATGTCTTTGGAAAAGAAAAAACAACATATAATTAATGTATTTTATTTTACATAAGACCTATGCCTAAAAGTATTTTTGTATATGATGACACAGAACTATCTTATGTTGTGATTTCTTTGGGTCTGACTGTAATATATGTAATTGGTGATAAAATAACGCAGTAAAGTATTAAGTAAATATATTTTATCCCCCTACTTACAAATCATGAAAGGAGTCAAATTCGAAATTAAGTTGAACGGACGTTCAAAATGTTTAAAAATAGCACTATTTCCATAACAGATCATCAAGTATTTTTTACCATTGACCCTCAGGAATATCTCAAACTTACAATGAACGTTCATTGAACTTATTTATGATCGACAGCTAAAAAGTCATTCATTTGCGTGACTGGTTGATAATCCACCACCAGATAGAATTTACACAATATTTACCTAAAAACTTTGGGTAAAGTCACCTTCACCCTAAAAAAAATCCCTTGGTAATGGACTTTCGTGTTCTCACAAAAAAAAAGTTATAATTTGGCACAATTTTTCTTTCGCGGGCAAACCTTTTGTAAAGGTGTACTTCAGTCTGTGCAATCAGCCCTTCCCATTTGTGAACAATATACTGGGGAAATCCACCGTCCTTCACTGTTGTCATTGCACTACAACCCCATCGTGATTTAGTATGAGGATATAGCGTAGTGAAGAACTGTTTACAAGCATCGCCCAAACCATTGATTCTCCCCCCAAAACCTTTCCCTGCCTTCTTTTTTCTTTTCCTAGCTCTCAGCATGCGGTTTTCTTACCACTTGAGGCAGACTGGCCGATTGTGAAAGAAAAAAGGAACGGGAGAGGTGGGGGTTCATGAGGGGCGCGAGCGGTACAGAGGGGGAAACGGCTAGCGCGACCAGCTTAGAAAAGTCGAAGTTAAAATTTACATACATTGCTCTGTACGTCGACAAACTACAGACATTCTAAAGAAAATTATGTAAGATCAGTTTCATTTCTTTGCTGTAGAAGAACAGTTGAAGCTTTTTTGTGCTTTAAAATGATTATTTAAGGTATTACATATAATTGGCGAGCAAGTGAATTTTACGAAATTGAGATAAGGAAAACTACGTAATAAATAATGTATTTAAAAAAAGGCTTCACGACATAAAAAATTTCATATTTGATCTTTAACTCAGTAAAATTTAAATGCCACACACTTGACTGTTCGAGCACAGAAGGTCGACGCAAGAACCTATTTTTTAGGTATCGTCACCAGCGGTGATACGGGCTCTTAAATGTATTGTACGAACACAAAATTTAAATATTTATAGAAAGTATTTATTGTTCTTAATATTGTTAAACATCTTCTATGACATAAGTTTCAAAAAGTATTTCCTTGTGATATTGTGCTGTTTCTTATGTTCAGCCTATGACGCACATGCTTCTTTGTTTTCCCTTTAGCCACTAAGTCCGGTACCACCACCGCTTGATCTAATTTATCCTTCGGCAGGCACGCATCTAAAAATATATGTCGGGGGAGGGTGTCTGAGACAAGTGTTTCAGAAAAAATTATAATAATAACATTAACAACAACAATTAAACAAATGTTTAAATTAATGCATGAATATAATTCATAGATCTTTTCACTTGAATATGTAAATTAATCAATTCTATTATTGTTATTGCATGAAATGTTACAAAGATGGTAGAAGAATAGTAATATAACAGCACGAATATTAGCTAATATCTAGCTTGCGTGTAGTTAAGATCGTCAAAATCTGCATAAAAACAGCTGTCCTGGCAAGAAAATTAATGTAAAAAAAGGTGATGAATTGAATATTTGCTGAATAACAAAAAAAGATGTTACATCCAGTTGACGAAAAAAGTTCCTGATTAATATTTTATGCTCATTATTATAAGTAGTAGCGTACATAAAACTTCATTGATACTGTCATTCAAAGCAGTATGATCCCAATAGAATCCCTGTTTTCTAGTAAGTTCGGCAGGAATATGTAACCCTCGATTATGCTAAACAAATATATTTTTTGTTTAGCTAGAGCAAGGCCCCAGGAGGATGCAAGAAGCCTTTCCTGCAAAAGTGTATGTTTTACGAATCGAAGAAACGTGACAAAACCACCACGTATGGAAGGCAAACCTGCATTAATTTCATATCGCACACTTACAGAGCCGTGCCTCCTGAAGTTATAAAAATCCCAACTTCAATGATTCTTTTAGACATGCTATAGTTGAAAAAAATATGTTTAGATGCACCGAAAGTGCATCATTATCAGATTATGCATATAACGTGTTATTGGAATCAACATATTTGTGTAAATTGGGTGCCTCCCCGATGGCGTAGTAATAACGTCGACGTCTTGTAATGAAGGGTCCTCGCGTCGATACTCAATGGAGGCACAAAGTGGATCGGATCGCACTTTAAACTGTAGGTCGGTTCGCGATTTAGCCTATTTGCGAATCAAGTGGACTTAAAAAACAACAAAAAAAAAACAAAACAATATCAACCTTAAGAATATTAGAATCCACTAATTCACCCGCAGGTAAGTCAAATTTCACATATCCTTCTTCATCATCCTTCATAGACTTCCTGCAA
Organism: Lepisma saccharinum; assembly: GCF_977018435.1. Taxonomy (NCBI): domain Eukaryota; kingdom Metazoa; phylum Arthropoda; class Insecta; order Zygentoma; family Lepismatidae; genus Lepisma; species Lepisma saccharinum. Next base: position 81,310,299 of record NC_139235.1, read on the forward strand.
TACTTGTGTTGCATCCCACCAGGTGCGAGAAATGTGAAGTTATTATTTCCCTGTACTTCGTTATTTCTTTTCATAACAGTAAAGCTAAATTCTCGTTTTATCTGAACTTTTAAAAAATGTGCAAAATACGTCTCTATCTTTAAACAACCACCCTTTCCCATGTATGTGTAAAATAATCCCATTGTCTCAGAAAACCTCTTCCTACGATCAAATGAAGGAAACAACTCTCAAGTCTCAACAATTACAAATTTTTGCTTAAATTTTCTATCATTTATACAAACAGTAGCACATATCACGTCCTTTGGTGCAACACTGTCAACAGCTAATGTTACTTTCCTCGTCCTAATAAATTTACTTCCAACCAGTGACGGCGCCAGGGAAATTTGACGGGGGGGGGGGGGCGGGAAGGCTGGCAACAAAATATTGTAAGGGGGCAGTCACATTAAAACGCTCGAAAACACTACACATATATATACTTATATAATAATACTTATAGTAATAATAATTATTATTATTATAATTATTATTATATTCATGTATGGTGTTTTGTGTTTGTCTTTTATGTAGAGTGGACGTTTACTGCCTAAATTTACTTCTTGATTACGAGTTTATCTCCACATGATTCGTTTTAATAAAGACATTAATTCTTTTTTATTGGTAAGTTGCGTTGTCTCTAGTGGCCTATTTCAGTACTGAAAGACATTCATAATTTTATAATTCATCGTCTTTCTTGAGATGAAACTACTGATATAAATATTTAAGTTATAAGATTGTCACGGTATCTAGTGACATGTGAAACGCAGTTCGATATAAATTATTTTTTGTTTATTGATTCATTTTATGCACAAACATGAAAGTGTGAGGTTTGATTTTATTTTTGTGAATAAACTTGTATCCGAGCCAGACGTCGGGAGTTGGGGGATGGGGTTTTTCTTGAGTGACAGCCGCCGCTTAGAACAGGACATATTTGCACCAACGCGGAGATAAGGAAAGATTATTTTCGCCGCTACCGGGCTTGAGTCGCAGCAGGCGTTCGAACCCATGTTCACGGATGACCAGGAAAATCACCTGGAGCCCAACCCGGCAAGGATCGAAGACGCCTCGGTGACCGAGTTCCAAGACAATGGACACAGGTCATTCGCATCTCCTCCAAAAGCGAAGCCAAGCTACCTGAGCGTGGGTTTCAACGGACGAATTTGATTCTCTTATAAATATACGGTGCTACCATCCCAGACACAGTTTTTACCCGGATTTCACCGAGAGAGCATCTCCGCGCTACACTCTCACGTGATCATTGTTTTGTGTCCGTGGACTTTGTTTCCTGACGTACCGTGAGCGAATCGCAGATAGAGGGTTACCAGTGTGCGCCTTATTTTGGTGAAGATTACGCGGTGATTTGTTTTTTGCCAAGCGTCAACTACATAATTATGGGCGGCTAAAGGAGATTGAGAAGGGAGTCTGTCGACTTCCCTGACGCCCGCAACGATGCATCGCCATCTTCCGATGAAGCCAGTCAGCCGACGCCAAAGACGACACCAAAGCCAAACGCTGCCCAAAGCCCGAAGGACGTCTTCAGAACGACGCCGATCGAAGCCCGCCACCAGAGGGAGAGATTGAAGGACGACTCCAGAACGACGCTTCCAGAACGACGCCGAATCGAAGCCCGCCACCAGAGAGATTCCGAACCGACGCGTGACCACGTACACCCGACGCTAGTGACAAGAGGAACGCCCGAAGTTCTGAGGGGGTGCAAGTACACCATACCGTCGCAATTATTCTTCGTCGCGATCGACCTCGGAGGACAATTTCGCCACAAAGGAACCGTGTGCAAGTCCCGCGTCCAGGAGAGATGAAGGACCACGCCATGTAGCAGAGTCTGGTACAGTATACTTCAGAGGGTCTCATGTACATGTAAACGTGCGCCGTTATTATCAACACCGTACAGTTAACGCCGACGTCTCACTTATTTGCAAAGTTACTCAGGAAAACCCAAACCTAACTTCCGCGCCTAAAAATTGTTTTGGTATTGTTATAAAAAAGGGTTATTTCATGTTCAGATGTTCTAATTTAATTGTCTGCATTCAGGGCTAGAAGCTCCATTTCATTTCTTTAATATTTAGTATAAATTGTCAAAGTGTGCTCCATTTCTTGTGTAACTGACCGCCCCGTCGCGCCATTTAATTTGTCAATAGTTGACTGATGAGTCCTTTTTAATTGTGGAAAGCGTAGTTGTTTTTATTGCAAGGTCGTGTGCGTGAAATAGTATTATATGTTGCATAGTGGTTTTTAAGGTAATTTTTGCTCGCGCCGACGATTGATTAGTGTATTCCGGCAGCTGGAGCCAATTAAGTTTTTGCATCACTATGTAATTGAGTAGTTGTTCTCATTGGACGAGAGAGGCTTGTGTGTAATACACCCGTCCGAGAAACTTGTATAAGGTCGTGCTTACGACTGGGTGCAAACGTTCAGTCGAACGAAAGATTTAACCACGCCGACCCAATTGTCTTAGTTAACCGCTTTCCGAGGGCTGGCACTTAAGTTAATTTAAAAGAGCACAGGAGCTGGCAGACAAATGCCCTAAATTCACATAAAGGTTTAAAAATTAAAAGGAATGGTATGTTAATGAGATCCATGATTTGTATCCATACTTCACATGTAAAAATACCTCATGTGTGTGAAAGAGAGATAGAGTGAATGTTGTGAGAGTGAGGAGGCTTTGTAAACAGTTGTTGATTGCAATATTTTTTTTGTTGTTACAATATATATTCACTTTTTACCGTTCGTCAGTGTTGTTATTTGACGTTTTTCAGGTACCGGATATTATGCTATTAGTGTGTTATGAATGTTCGAATCTACATATCAAAGGTAAACAAAACAGTGTAATATTTCAAGGTATCTATCCCCGCCTCGCAATAGTATGACAATAAACGACCGTCTCAGTACCGAACTTGATAACTGGACCGAGAGTCACGACCGGTCTCCCGTACACATAACGACGTTTGGCCCCGTGCCGGGGTATGATTGACACGTCATTTCGGGGACCGTGGGGTGCACTCGTTACATTTGGCGCCACGAACATGGGACGGCAACTTTTGTCATGTCTTTCCAGGAAAGCCAGGTTGCGAGAGCGGTAGAAATTTCATTGTTGTATACGTCATGCATAAAATTCTTGTGTTAGGTTCCTGATGGTGTGTGTTTTTCGTTTTGTATGTCGAGGGTTATTTTCATGTATTTGTCATAGGTTCACGTGTAAGGACACGGTATTGGGCGTAATTGGTAACAATAGGGCAGATATTTTTTTCTGCGAAAGCAGCAAGGGCAGCTGCATAGGGCATTTTTTATGTACTTTTTGTGTACTTTTTTGGTTTTTTGCGTAATTTATGGCTTCAGGCTGAGTTGCGGGATAAGGGATTCCCGACGGACCTCCTTTTTCTTTTTATGTATCGATTTGTAATTCACATTTTGTGTGAGCTCGCGTAAGTTTGCGTAACTGTTCCAAAGTGCGACAGAAAATCGAGCAGATATTTAGCGAAAGGCCTTCATGAGATTAAGAAATCGTCGTATAGACTGTTTGAACAAGAGTGACGTCATGATGGTTTGCGAGGCTTGTGGAAAGGAATTTGCTGATTTCGAAATCGACAGCGAGGGGGCCAGACCGGTTTGCTCCCAGTGCAAGGGCCCGTTGGAAATGGAAAGGGAGATACCAAGTGCCCAAGGGGGTACATCGTCACGTGCGGACAGCGACCACAGCATGGAAGAAGATGACGTAGGAAGTGGCAGTGTTGCCAACCAATTCCGGCTAATCCTCCAGATGCTCCAAGGAATGGAAACCAGGATGCAAGCCAGCATGCAAAGAATGAGGATCAACATCCAAGAAATGGGAACCAAGGTACAAACCACGAGCCAGGAGTTACAGACCGAGGCGCAGACCAATATCCAGGGGTTGGAAACCAGGATGCAGACCAACGTACGAGGGATGGAAGAACGCCTCCAAGGAACACTTCGCGCCTCCGGAGAGGAAATGACGCGACAACTCTCCCCAACGATCCTAGAATCCGAGGCTCGAATCAAATCCAGGACCGCCGAGACCGACGCCCGCATCAAGGACCAAGAAGCCAAGGTGGCAACACTGGCGCAGAGCGTAAGTGAGCAGGAAGGAGCTTTGCAACACATCGGCCAGCAATGTGCACAGCTGGAGTCTGCCTGCAATCGGAGCAACGATGCCCCCGAGCGACAAGTGCGGCGAGCAGCGAACCCAGCGGAAGGGAATACCGAGAAGATAAAGGGAATCGAGGAAAAACTGCAACACTTGAACGTAGCCGACGTTCCGGGATCACCGCGAGAGCCGGCAGCTATGACGTCATCGCAGCCAGCCGAAGTTCCTTCGCCTTCAAGAAGCGCGAGTGACGCAAGGCCGACTACAGGTGTCAACCGAGGAAGCGAAGTGGAATCGAGACTACATCTTCCATCGTCGCGACCGTTCGAAGCCCAAACTTCAAGCCGGGACGACATACGGTCTGAACCACCGTCGGTGATGAGAGCTTTGTACCCGCCAGAATGTAAGAAAAACTTCAAGAAGTTATCCGGGGACGACAGGATATCGCCGTCTGCCCTCGTCGAGGAATTCGAAGCAACAGCCCGGGAGTTAGGACTGGCGGATGGAGAGCGATTGCTTGTGCTGAAAGGCTGGGTGCAAGATCGAGCAAAGAACTGGCTGGATCGGAATGAAATACACTTTCATTCATACTCGGCGTTTAGGGAAGCCTTCCTGACGCACTTTCCACACTCTATGCAAGTGAAGGGAAAAATCAAGAAGCTGTTTTTCATATACGACGAGCCGTATTTTTCCAGAGAAATGCAAAAGGTGGAACTGCTCCTACGAAAAGCGCCAAGAGTGGTTAGCGCGATATAAAAGCACGAGCGAGTCTTTGGATTGAATTCTGATAAGGTTCTGAGGTATATTTATCCTATTTTTGTGTAAATTATTGAGTGTATAATATGCATATTTATTATGAAAATTGGAGGTATCATTTATGTCATGTGTTTTATGTTATCGAACTGGTTAACTTTTTTGTACAGGGTGTTAAAAAATTTGTAGTCAAAATTTCATGCCCCTGAGTAGTAAAAAATTTTATTCGCCTACAGAATTTTTTGATCGGAAGGAGGGCGAGATGTCACGGTATCTAGTGACATGTGAAACGCAGTTCGATATAAATTATTTTTTGTTTATTGATTCATTTTATGCACAAACATGAAAGTGTGAGGTTTGATTTTATTTTTGTGAATAAACTTGTATCCGAGCCAGACGTCGGGAGTTGGGGGATGGGGTTTTTCTTGAGTGACAGCCGCCGCTTAGAACAGGACATATTTGCACCAACGCGGAGATAAGGAAAGATTATTTTCGCCGCTACCGGGCTTGAGTCGCAGCAGGCGTTCGAACCCATGTTCACGGATGACCAGGAAAATCACCTGGAGCCCAACCCGGCAAGGATCGAAGACGCCTCGGTGACCGAGTTCCAAGACAATGGACACAGGTCATTCGCATCTCCTCCAAAAGCGAAGCCAAGCTACCTGAGCGTGGGTTTCAACGGACGAATTTGATTCTCTTATAAATATACGGTGCTACCATCCCAGACACAGTTTTTACCCGGATTTCACCGAGAGAGCATCTCCGCGCTACACTCTCACGTGATCATTGTTTTGTGTCCGTGGACTTTGTTTCCTGACGTACCGTGAGCGAATCGCAGATAGAGGGTTACCAGTGTGCGCCTTATTTTGGTGAAGATTACGCGGTGATTTGTTTTTTGCCAAGCGTCAACTACATAATTATGGGCGGCTAAAGGAGATTGAGAAGGGAGTCTGTCGACTTCCCTGACGCCCGCAACGATGCATCGCCATCTTCCGATGAAGCCAGTCAGCCGACGCCAAAGACGACACCAAAGCCAAACGCTGCCCAAAGCCCGAAGGACGTCTTCAGAACGACGCCGATCGAAGCCCGCCACCAGAGGGAGAGATTGAAGGACGACTCCAGAACGACGCTTCCAGAACGACGCCGAATCGAAGCCCGCCACCAGAGAGATTCCGAACCGACGCGTGACCACGTACACCCGACGCTAGTGACAAGAGGAACGCCCGAAGTTCTGAGGGGGTGCAAGTACACCATACCGTCGCAATTATTCTTCGTCGCGATCGACCTCGGAGGACAATTTCGCCACAAAGGAACCGTGTGCAAGTCCCGCGTCCAGGAGAGATGAAGGACCACGCCATGTAGCAGAGTCTGGTACAGTATACTTCAGAGGGTCTCATGTACATGTAAACGTGCGCCGTTATTATCAACACCGTACAGTTAACGCCGACGTCTCACTTATTTGCAAAGTTACTCAGGAAAACCCAAACCTAACTTCCGCGCCTAAAAATTGTTTTGGTATTGTTATAAAAAAGGGTTATTTCATGTTCAGATGTTCTAATTTAATTGTCTGCATTCAGGGCTAGAAGCTCCATTTCATTTCTTTAATATTTAGTATAAATTGTCAAAGTGTGCTCCATTTCTTGTGTAACTGACCGCCCCGTCGCGCCATTTAATTTGTCAATAGTTGACTGATGAGTCCTTTTTAATTGTGGAAAGCGTAGTTGTTTTTATTGCAAGGTCGTGTGCGTGAAATAGTATTATATGTTGCATAGTGGTTTTTAAGGTAATTTTTGCTCGCGCCGACGATTGATTAGTGTATTCCGGCAGCTGGAGCCAATTAAGTTTTTGCATCACTATGTAATTGAGTAGTTGTTCTCATTGGACGAGAGAGGCTTGTGTGTAATACACCCGTCCGAGAAACTTGTATAAGGTCGTGCTTACGACTGGGTGCAAACGTTCAGTCGAACGAAAGATTTAACCACGCCGACCCAATTGTCTTAGTTAACCGCTTTCCGAGGGCTGGCACTTAAGTTAATTTAAAAGAGCACAGGAGCTGGCAGACAAATGCCCTAAATTCACATAAAGGTTTAAAAATTAAAAGGAATGGTATGTTAATGAGATCCATGATTTGTATCCATACTTCACATGTAAAAATACCTCATGTGTGTGAAAGAGAGATAGAGTGAATGTTGTGAGAGTGAGGAGGCTTTGTAAACAGTTGTTGATTGCAATATTTTTTTTGTTGTTACAATATATATTCACTTTTTACCGTTCGTCAGTGTTGTTATTTGACGTTTTTCAGGTACCGGATATTATGCTATTAGTGTGTTATGAATGTTCGAATCTACATATCAAAGGTAAACAAAACAGTGTAATATTTCAAGGTATCTATCCCCGCCTCGCAATAGTATGACAATAAACGACCGTCTCAGTACCGAACTTGATAACTGGACCGAGAGTCACGACCGGTCTCCCGTACACATAACGACGTTTGGCCCCGTGCCGGGGTATGATTGACACGTCATTTCGGGGACCGTGGGGTGCACTCGTTACAAGATAATAATATAAATGATGAAAATAATACTTCGAAGAGTTTAATTTTCTTGCAAAATAAACGTGACGTTGGAAGAAATGAATCTTCTTAAGTATTAGAAACAATGTGAGGCACTTAGTGAAGTGAAATTCTCCTGGAGGAGAATTCTGCTCTATGTGCTTTGGAGAACACATTGCGCCTTTGGTACGTCCAGGACTTGACATTTCTTCTCAATGGCAAGAACAGCCAAATGAGGCAGTTTGCATCCAGCATCCTGTTTCGAGCAAGCCTTTTCAAAGATTTTAAGGACAACCATCTTCGTAACGCTGAAGAGTTTGGGGCAAAATTTGTGTTTCACCTTTCAGGGAAACGTTATCACAGGATAAAAAATCAGACAAAGGTTACAGTTATCTCATAATTCAAGAAATATTCTGACCCTGGCAATACTTACTCTTGCTCTACCACTCCAACGTATGTCTGTGCTACCCAATTACAGGCACCTCTGGAGTTCGTGGGAAGAAGTTCGATTTTGATATGTACGAGAAAGAGCGAACCTGCATCCAATGATTGAAGAGTGGCAAATCCTAATAAGCGTTATTTTACCTGCACGCGATATGTATTGAATCGAATTTTAAGTGTAATTTGCATTTTAAGGTTCACGTTCAATACATTACCAAATAATATCCCCTCATTAGCTTCAAGAGTATCGAAGAAATTCCCTTTGTTAAGGTTTCCTCAGACTCATCATCTCGAAATTCAAGTCCCTGAATAGTAAGAAACCGCGATGAATCCACAACTGACATGTAGTGACCGGTTTTCTTCGATCACCTTTGGTCCTGGGTTCGATACCCAGTGGAGGCACTTTAAACTATAAGTCCAGTCCCGATTAGCCTTACTGTGCATAAAGTGGACTTCAAACACCAAATCAACCAACCAACCAAATCTTGAATCAACTTTGAATGTCTTTTAATAATTAGCGTTGTCAGCAGGTACTACAGATGATGTCTTGTGGTCCTGAAAATATTCGTGATGTTTTAAAACCATCCACATTCAACACTTTTTCCCAGTTCTTAAGACTGGTTAAAACTTAGGTTAATCTCGGCTATAACAGGACATAAATGAATGAGAAATCACCTATGCCCAGGTCGGCGCTCCAATCTTGGACGAAGCAAATTAATATTTGTTAATCAAGTTGGTATTATAAGCAGGAAAGTGATATCATGCAGAATACACCACTTTGAAAAGGTAAAAATTGTCATACTCTTATAAATGAACTCTCATATTATTCAGTTGGGGGCAGGGGGGGCGAAGTGTCTGAAATGGGGCGTCCCCCTGCCCCCCTCTGGCGTCGTCACTGCTTCCAACACTCTAATAACTTCGCTGCTGATAGCCTCACCTTCGAAATGGAAGCTTGTATGCACCACTGGGTATCGGCGAATAATACAAAGAACTTATGTTCACTGTCCCTCTTTCATTCAAAGTCTGCCGTTTTCCTTTTCAGCTTTTCCTGCAAAACTTCCTGTCAGCAAGCAAACCAAATTACAGAATTTTTATTGCCCCTCCTTTGCATCAACTTTCATTCCTACTTTAGGCCTGGATTTATGGCACGCACCCGCTACTGCAGGTCAACCTCACCCTATGTTTGGTGTTTGCCCCCTGAAGCAACGGTGTCCATTGTTCAAAGCGAAACCTCTGTCAGTGGGGAACGGCGAAAAATAGTCTCGGAATACACTCTGGTCGTAAACAAGCTCCCGCCACCCTGACATTGCTGTCAGCTTCCCTCTGAAGTTCGATAAAACTACTTTGTGAAATGTGTTTAGTAACGGGTGAAAATGTAGACAGTAGATACTACATGTATTTTGCTCATAAACTTGAAGGCTAAATTTACAGGAAAAAAAGAACAGCTACAACATTCCTTCATCTGATTTACAGAAAGGCTAATCGGGACTGGACCCACAGTTTAAAGTGGGGTTCAAATCACAATGTGCCTTCACCGGGTATCGAACCCGGGACCCCTTGATTACAAGGCGACGATGCTACCACTGTACCATCGGCGAGTCCCCTCATAGAACAAAGTTTCCTTCTACGACGATTATATAGAACTTAGTGCACTTCCTTCATTTGAAATCTATTCTATATCAGCCTCAGTTTTTCGTTATTACAATCCAAGGAATAGTATTCTCCTTAAATAAGAATTAAAGAAATAAAAAAAAAACATTGGAAATAATCTTCAAACGGACGTAAAAAAATCGAATCCAAGCACATTTAGAATGCCTGAGGGAAACAACAAGAATTTTCTCAACAAAGACATCCGAAATTTCCATAACATTCTAATAATTTCGCAACTCGTGCAAATAATCATGTGGTAAAATCTTGTCATGGTTCCTGTAAACACTAAAATCACCAAATTACTTCTTTCCATATTTCCCGTATTTTCTCCTCTTTAGCTCTCAGCTGTTCGGAGTGGGATAATGCAAGATTATTTGTCCCTAATTATCTCCTTCTCTTAGTCTTGCTAATATCTTGGACTCCTTAATAACTTTCCCAACAACTCCTTATCAATTTGTACTGCCATGTTTCCTACAATGCTTTTCCTACTTCCTAATAACAATCACTTCTGTACACCCTTTGATGTAAAAATTAAATAATAAAAATAAACCATATCCGTCCGTCCGTTTATCTTTCCAACCTGTAGAGCTGAGACTATTTTTACAAGATAAACCTCGGACGCAGACATTCCACGATCTTTTGGCCCCTACTTCCACCTTCTCTACCTGCGCTTTTACTTGATGTTATTCAGAATTGTATTAGTATCTGGAGTACTATCGTTACATAAAGTTATTAACCTGGAATAAATTTTTGAAAAAAAATGGGGAGTAACGCTGTGTTTCGAAAGATTATAGGAAATAACTTTAGGTACTCATTCATGCCTCTCTCTAGAATAGTCTTCTTATTTTGACTTAATACGCGCTTATCAACGTTTCTAATCGAAATACTTTATTCCAAGCAAACAAGTATTTGCAACTGATTAAAAATTTTGCTTTTATTTTTTCGAGACATTCGAGACGAGACGAGACTTTTCAAAAGCCGTCCCGTCCCGTCTCGTGTCTCGTCTCGAAAACGAGACGAGAAAGGCATTCCGTCTCGTCCCGTCTCGAATTTCAAAAGGCTTGTCCCGTCCCGTGAGCAACACTAATAAATACTATAATAAGAACAATACGTTAATAAAAATTATTTTATAATTAGGCTTAACAGTTTTTAATGGGGTGCGGGAGTAAACTGACTTCCTTGGGATGTCCCGTGTTTGGGTTAAAATATTATGGTCACCCTATATATGTATCATTCCACAAATATATAAATAGAGTACATTATTGGTAAATAAAAGTCAATGAAAATGTTAAATAATATCTTCCAAGAATTTTCGTGCAATTCTCCATCTGCCTCACTCTACCACCCCTCACGCTTCTTTCCCTCTTAATTCTGGAGTCGCTGAAGGCACTTGGAACTTTTTCCCCCTGAAAACTACGCGAATACAGCGTCTGTAGCTTTCAAGTGATGTCGCACTGCATTGTGGTTACGGTTACATGTTCAGAAAATCAAAGGGCTCCAGCGCGTGACGTCACAATCGTACTCGTCGAATATCACGGACGAACCGACCTGCAAAGTTCCACCTTGGTTCCAAGCGTCTTTCTCCTTTCGAATCAAAAACTTGAGACGAGGAATAGGCCTACGTCTCACAAAATGTCCCGCGCCAAAGCCAATTACAAGTTAACTCGTGAACTACATTCTTTTTTTTTTCCTTCTTGTCCCCGCCTCTCTTTCTGGCACATTATTGTGGCTCGGTAAAGGAAGGCATTGTATATGATTTGCTGAGAGCCCATTCACTGTATTCACCCGTTACACCACAATTAGCATTCATTCAATCAACATGAGAACATGTTTTAACTTCGTGTGTGACGTCCAAGGCCTTGGTATTTGCTGCGTATACTTGTTCAACGAAATTAAGTAACACTGTGTATTTTGTACACCGTAATATTGATACATGATTAAATTTTTTCTTCATTAAGAAAATGAAGGATATACTATTACGCAAAAGAATAGAAAATTTGACTCAAATATGACATTAATATAGGTTGGATTTTATCTCTTGCAAATGTGCTGTATAAAAACGTCATTGAATTACACTAGTCTTCAATCTGATTCTGTAAATAAGTTCTATTCTCTAATCATTCCTTGTGAACATTTAATTTATTCATGGAACCATTCTGAATATAAATTCATTGTCATAATGACTCATAATTCTCATAAATAACTGGAGAAAAGAATTTACATACAAAGTGTTTGGTTTGACTGACAGGGGTGCACACAAGGGGGTTTTATGGCGCAGGTTGCGCCATCGAGATTTTTTGGGGAGATTTTTTTTCTTTCAAATAGACCTAATATAAAATTCAACATTTATATCTTTTCCAAAATAAATGTAAAAATTTTACACCTTAATGCACCATATTTAATCCATTAGATGAAGAAATGAAAGTGTTTAGGGCATTATTGAAAGGGGGGATATCGAAGTCGTACATATTAGGCTTAATTGACACGTGGGTTCTGAGGGGGATTCTGAAATTAACTTTTGGGGGGACAGTATCCAACTCTAGGTCTTAGATTATGGCGACTACTTTAGTTAGAGGGGGATTGCCCCCCCCCTTTTGTGAAAAATAACGAACACATTCCTACCTGGAATTCTCACTAATCTTTACAATTATATCATGTGTTACTCTAGCAACATAACAAAGACACTTATTGATTTTGTGATTTATTAGGTGTATGGGATTGCGTTTAATGTATCTGACTTCGGGAATGATTTCGCAATTTTCAGTATATAGAACAGTTGTGACATTTTGAGTAGTCTTGTATTAAAGGTGCCTAATGTGTTCGGATGTTTTTCTTGGATGTGTTGCTATGAAGTTTGAACTGCTGAAGTTTTGTTTTCCAAGTCTCCCCTTTCGTAATAGTGATTCATGTGGTAGAGAGGGGGGGTGGATATTTGATTTTTGTTACTTAGCGTTGCTTTTCTGCCACTTCTAGCTAATCGCAACAATGAGTGATGATGTGAAATTGATGAAGACACACTCAGAAACTGCCGCAACCACAGGGACTAGGAGAATCTAAGAATAGCAGGACAATTGTATAATCATGATGGAATTAGTTTTCACGTGTTCCTTGCATTTTTCTTCCAGACGTCCAAGGGGCACAGAGGAGCAATTGCCCACCCTCGATTTGAAATTTTACACAAATAAAAATACATTTCGTAAAATTTTCTTGCTCGCATCGCTCGCAATTTCTGCTAATCTTATAGTCCAAGTTCAGAGTCATAGCTATGGGGCGGCGGAAGTCAGCCCTGGGAGCCAAACTATCTATATGAAAAAAAAAAAAGTTGAAGAGAATGCCATGTCGCCCCGTAAAATTATTTGCGCCCTATTAAAACAAGAAATCATTGATCAATGAAGTGATTTCTATTTGTTTATCAGGTGTCAAAACATGTATTTAAACTATAATATAATGCAATTTACACAATATTTTGCAAAATGGTTAACGTAACCAGTAGGCAAACATTATCTAGTGATGCGAGAGTCTCCCTTTTGAAGGAAATAGAATCCGTGGTGGACTAAGGGACCCATGTTTTAATGTTTTAGCAAGTACAAAAAATGCATTACAAATTTTTACACAATTCATCAAAGTGTAGATAATATGTAACCATTATTATTTAATTAATTCGATTTTTCTTGCATAATATAACACAATCATGTTGTTGGATTACCGTTAGGTGTGTAAACATTTTGCATACTGAAAACTAGAGGGAATCATTATGAAGCATGATTTATAAAGGGCTCCCCTTAATGAGTTCTGCAGAGAGTCCCAAAGTTGTCGGTACATATTAATTGTCTATTAACATTATCGACCTATAAATATTAGTAGATACAGTCCCTATTAGCCTATTTATGTTAAACTTTATCTCTATATTCTTAGGCAATCCGGAAAGGTCATTATCAAAATATTGCTATTTGATGTTGCTCGAAGTTCTTTTTGGTTCGTTGGAATTTCGAGATATCGTCCCTCTTCTGTTACTTCTCTCTTTCGGGGGAGGGGGCAAGTGCCTCTGTGTACCCTGCTAGATCTGCCAATGCGACACAATATATTAAAAATTTGCCCCCTCTAGGATTGACTTCGCCCCCCTACAAAGAATTCCTGGCTACGGACCTGGATAAAGCATTAAATTGAAGGGGGTATCCAATTCTTGTGTACATATTACTATTGTCTTAGACTGTTGTGGAAATTCTGGTGTGGAGACTTGAGAATTAATTTTTTGAATGAGACAATATCCACTCTTCAATATTAACAGTAAGTCTAAAATTGGCATGGAAATTTTAGTGGTAGGATTGAGTATGAAATTTAAAGGGGGAGATAGAAAGCTCTTGACAAAGTGTTAATTCTTAGACTGTCAAGGCATTTCTGTAGTGGAGAGAGAGTTCGAACATTATATTTTGGAGACTGTATTTAGAGATAAGGCATCCATCCACACGTTTTCGACCTCCAATGTGCCAAAGGAAAAGCTGGAAAAGGAAAAGACTAAATATCTCGGGATCTTAAGAAAGTATTGACACCCCATTAAATTAATATTCTTCAAAGCCTGCAAAGAAATGGATGTAAAAAATTTTCTTGCTCGCAATAATTTGCTGCTCCGATGTGTGTTTGGCGCTTTAATGAGATGAATATGAAGTTTTTATACTAAAGCTGCATTACAAGACTACCGATATTCTCAATTGATTGATTTGGTGTTTTAAGTCCACTTTATGCGCTCTAAGGCTAATCGGGACTGAACCTACAGTTTAAAGTGGGATCTATGCGATATTCTGGATTATGATGAAGGATTTTAGGGGTGGTCTTGAGTGATTGCATCCCTGTTTAGGAAGGAGGAGCAGATCAACTATAATGTTCAGTAAAGCTAAGAAAAAGTTACTTTCGGTAGACACGCTGTCGTAATTAAATATTTTGTGGGGATTACGATATGGTTTTAGGGCGCGAATGATATGATTTGGGGAGGACGCATGACATGATTTTGGGGGGATGCGCCATTGGCCTTGGGGGGGATGGGCATCCCTATTGACTGGTGAGCTATATTATTCACCGAGGCGGATACATACAGGTGAGTCGATCAAGTATTCGTGTGTTTGGAGATTTCCGACGATATAGCGTCAATTGGGATAAAGTTCTTTAAATTATAAAGGAGGACAACTTTGGTGCCATTAGGAGTGTCAGATTTCAAGTTATAATTGTAAGTTGCATCATAAAAGATAAAAATCAGTTTCCTTGAATGTGTTGTTACTTACTTTAAACTTGCCAAGACTTGTATTATTTTATTAATGCATTTTGCATCATCAGTTACGTCCTGCTTTTATTTTCTTTGCTCTTGCCTTTACGATAAATAAGATATTTAATTATTTCACATCTTGCTCTTTTTCATTGTTACTATATTGGTTCACTTGCTAGAATTTCTGCTCAGAATTTCGTATTAACTGAGTTCATGTTTGCGTTTCACGTTTCTTACAAACCCACATACCCCCAATTGACGTCATTTCTCGACAACCCATGTCCCTCTACTATCGTTAATGGACTCACCTGCGTGTATTGCAACTTGGTCTTGAATGTCTGGCATTAGTGAAGAGATATTCCCAAGTATAAATCTGTTTTTAACATGCAAGATGTACATTTTGAGCTTTATCTTTCATTGAGCACAGCTGGGGAAAGAGATACTTGTGGAATAGCCCGTGATGTAAGTTGGGGGGGGGGGGGATGTTCCAGGAACTGCCCAATTTTATCGCCTAATTTGGTAACCAAAGGTCATTGAACTTCCATTTCTTAACGAGCTGTTAAGATCTTCTAAGATTTCACCTTCGCACACACACACTGGCAATAGGCATCAATCGAATTCCGGCAACGACTTAACAGCGGGAGGGAAAGTTGACAGTTCTTTTTAAAAGGAACTTCCGATGACTCAGCGAATCTGGGAAATGCTCTGTATGCTGTTCCATTTTGAAGCCACTGAGTCATCTTCTATTTATTAACATTTCGGCTTCCTGCTTAGCCTAGAGGCTATCGTTGTGGTGGGCATGAATGGTTCCGAGATCGTTTCACGTGGTGCCCCAAATATCTTGGATGTGCCCTCCCCGATGGTGTAGTGGTAACATCGTCGCCTTGTAATCAGTAATCAAGGGTATCCCGGATTCAGGGAGGGGGAATTACAATCTGGAAAATCTATTAAAAGTGTGAGATAATAGCTTTTCACAGACACTTCGTCTTTATTTAAACTAGGAAGCTGCATTTTTTAACATTAATTTAGAGGGACTTGGGAATCTGTGTTATCTACTGCAGTTTCACCAAAATGTATTTCTTTCTACAGGCTCAATTACAGTTATTTAGAAAGGAATGTTATCAGTTAGTGCAGAATAAGGGGCGATAATGTATGTACGAATGTGTTTGTGTATTGTGTCACGGGGAAGGTAATTCATTCAGACATGTCTAATCTAAAACTAACTGACAATAGTGATTGCCCTCTAGGATGTCTAAAGACGCTATTTCCCTCCTTTGACATCTAAAATTAAGTTGACACCCTTAGAAAAGATTTCTAAAACTAACCTTCAATTAAGCATTCGGGTGACATTTCATCACGCACATACACACACATACATACACGAACGCATTTCATCCATAGCTAGCTGCATTTCATTTGTAGAATATTACATATACCTAGTCTGGCCATAAATTCTGTTACAAATTTTCGGCTTGGACTGTACATCTGGTAGTCAGGCTCATGAGCCATGCTAGTGCTGAAGTTCACTACTGACCATTGTATGTTCGGCTGTGAAAGAGCAAGCGTGTATCTTCTTGTGCTTAGCATGGAGTGGGGCGAATATGAAAACAGACTAGCCGTAATTGCTCTGCATGTGGTTGGAAAGTCACTCACTGAGATTTTCCAGCCTTTACAAATCCCGAAGATCAGCAAAAGGTTTGTGTGTCAGACAATCCAGAGATTCACTGAGACTGCTAGCATGAAAGATCGCCCAAGAGTTGGTCGACTTCACACCGTATAAACGGCTGCGGTTGTTAAAGCAGTGGTGGCTCGCATCCGCCGAAATCCCATCCGGAAGCAAGTGATAATGGCACAGGAGCTGAATATTTCACAACAATCAATGTTCAGAGTACTTAATGAAGATCTTGGAATTAGAGCTTACCGGTGGAGTACTGGAAATTTCCGACGACACAAGTGAAGAAGCAGAGGAAACTGACATCGAGACGGCTCCTGCAGCGGTACGTTGCCAATGTGCATTGCAGGATTCCCTTCACTGATAAGCAATTGTTCAGCACTGAAGTCTTAACCGCCAAAATGAAAGGGTGTATGCTTCAAACTCTCAAGAAGTTTGTGAGAGAGTTCCCAAAAATCAGAGATGCCACCAGCCCTCCTCAGTCATGGTTTGATGGGGTGTGAGCTATGAGAGTTCCACCAGGCCTCATTTTTTAGAAAAGGGCTTAAAAGCTGTGCGAAAGTGTATGTGGAAAGTGTCCTGGACCCCCTCAGGACACTGTTGAACCAAACAATGTTTCACAATGAATCCTGGATGTTCAAGAAATGTTCTGCCCCAGCTCATAAGGCAAGGATGACGCGACGGTGACTGGAGACCAGTGTACTCGATTTCATCTCCACTTTTGATTGGCCATCTGATAACCATGATCTCAGTACCTTGGACTATAAACTGTGCCGAGAGCTAGAGAAAACTATCTGCAAGGAGACACACCCTCTAATTGAAAGTTAAAAGCGCTCCTTGATGGCAGCAGGGGCGGACTTACACATGAAGACCATCCGTGCTTCAATAGATGTCTGGCCAGGGACACTCTGAGCCTGTGTGAGGGCATAAAGTGTACATTTTGAAAACTGATTGTTGCTGTTTGCGTGTAATATATGTAAGTGTAACATACTAAAAGAACATTTAAAAATCTGAAACGACATTCAATTTATTCAGAAAATATTGTGTAACAGTATTTATGGCCAGACTAGGTACAGTTGACAGATCGTTTAAGTGCGATTTAAATAAATTTAAAGTAATTCAATCATTTTTTTTTAAATATCTGAGGGAACGTTAAAAAAATACCCTTTGTATATTTCATAGCTATTATATAGAAAACTCAAAATGTAGTTGTTTTTCTGTAATTTGTTTTGAAGTATTAGAGACATTTAGGTTTCGTGTGAATGAATATTATTGTTGTTATTTAACGAAGATGGAACATTTCACGATTTTATCCCTTGCCGATGTTACTGGTGTATTAAACACAATCAAGACCAGAGACTTATCCACACACCCCAACACGCACCAAATTTCATCAACGGCGCTTTAAACGTATTCACAAAGACCAAAGGTCAGTGGTGAAGCGTGACATTTTTACGTAGTCATCGCAAGATTTGCCAAACATCAGGGTTGATCTTTCAACGGGGGGGGGGGGCACAATATTTCTCTGCGATAAACGTCAAGGTCATTGCCAATTCAATGTAAAAGCTCATACCACATACCTTACGACTACAAAAGACACATAATTCCATCCCATACGACGAGAATTATTAAATATGATGGAAACTGAAATGCAAACACCTCAATTGTCGCGTTTAAAGGTAAGAAGAATCTTTATGGTTCGCCGCCAATTGTTGTTTCGATAATGAAAAGCAGATTCATATCGTTCAATGTGTGCTTTTCCTCTTAACAAGTGGGAATAGCAGACATTCGAGTGGTGTGCCCAGGATTTTCGAAGGGGGGGGGGGGGGTTACTTGTACTTTTTAGTAGTCATTCCTGAAGTCCTCATTTTGCCATCTTTTCCTGCCTTTTCTTTCTTTTTTTTTTTCAAAGAATATTGAGCCTAAGCAGAATTATGACCCTCATCAACCCCTCCTTGATCACGCCACTGGACACTCGGAAGAATCTTGATGACTCCAGACAAACCCTGCCGTGGCTGTAAACATGGGGATGGGGGCTGAAGACCTTCAAGAGTGGGGTAAAGTACAGGTCGTTGGACCTGTCTGCCTGTTCGGAAGCGTTCGGCTGTTCTCGGCACCGGCAGAGACCAGAGAGATTCGCACCATTCTGCGATGAGCTGGGCCGACGAACACCATTGCCTTCAATAGGAAACTTGGTGGGAGAGTTCGGCGCGAGGTGTGATGCTGTTATGTGATGCGTGAGCAGCGCATCTAATTCCATCGCCGCCGGTGTAATGTAGTGAGTAGATGCGTTGACAACGGCGCGGCATTTATTCCCACGCAGGTGTAAGAAGTGACTTACCGGGAAAGAAGCTAAATGTTAATCGCTCTTCCACGTAGTGCTACAACCTGGAAACTGCATTTTTCAAAGTCAACGAGGATCTGGCGACTGGACCTACAGCCAATATAATCCTTCTGGATTTTATGTTGTCCTGCGTTATGTCCTTAGTGTGCTGAGGTTTTACAAAATGGAAATGTTTTCAGTGCTATGGTTGACGAAAGCACTATTATTCATTGTGCCTTAACATGTATGTTCGCAATGAATTAGTTCGATAGCTCCTTTTGTGTATGAGTTTGGGTTTTCTTACAATGTAAATAGTCTAAACTGTGTGTAAATGTTATCACTAGGGCTCGGAAGTTGAAGTCCTATAAAAATACCTAAAAATATTTTAAAAAAGGACCTTAAAACAGAAAAAAAGGACGTATAAATGTGATCCAAATTAATTAATAAACTTCAGTTTTAATTACATATTTAATGAATAAAAAAATTAAAAATTCTGCTGGTATGGAACACACGGTGCAAAAAAACTGAAAGCTTCAAAACAAGAGAAAGTTGCCACTTACACCTTCCAGACAAGTTACGGTTAAAGGACCTTGTACCGTACCTGCTTCAGTCGTCCAAAAATATATTTATTTATTTATTTATTTTATTTCTTTACTACAGAAAGGATGTTTAAGAGGTGATGAACTGATGATGATTCGAATTGAAAATGAGCAGTAAAAACGTAGTAGAAAGAAGGTGAAGTTGCCAAAAAAAGCAGTTAAGACCTAAAAAAGGCTAAAAAAGGACCAATAAGCCCAAAGAACGCCGAAAGAGGGAAAAAAGGACAAATAAAACCCACCTTTTTCTGGCCTACAATGACCCAAAAATTAACATAGGCTATATTATGTTGGGCCTCGTCTTCAGACACTAAGAAAAAAAAGGATTTTTCCTCAACTTCCGAGCCCTGGTTATCACAATATTTAATGGCTTAGATTGGAACCAGTGTTCTAAGGCTGCGGTTCTCGAAATTTTTACTCATTGTACCCTTTAGTCGTAACTAAACGTCTAATGTACAGTGGGTTCCATGAGTATTACCGTCCAAATTGTCCATGACTATTTTCATTAATTTTTCTATCACATCCTGTGTGTTTTTAAGCGATAGATTTTTGTGTATGCTGGTGCAGAAGTTGTCAACAGCTTGTTTTGAGTTTTCCTTTAGTTCTTGAAGCTGTTGTTGGGTCAAGTAAAGTGTACGAACATGGTGATGGACAATTTGCATGGTAATACTCATGAATCCCACTTTACCACCACCATAGATTTTCTCCGAATGGTAGGTTTTGGGAAAATATTTTGGCTGCCTGATTGTTGGGGTGTTTTTTTATATGTTGGAGGCATTCTGGCTGTATGTGGAAAGATGGTAAACAAAGAAACATTATAATCCTACGCTTATTATTTTATTGGGTGTTCCTACGTTTACAATCTTTATGCTTAGTTACAAAAATTAAAATGTGAAATACATGTAGCTATGGTTAGAAGTACGAATATCTTTTCCAGAGTTATTGAAAGATAAATAAAGAACAGAAATAAGTTTGTAAACAAATTGTCAAGCACAATTTTAGAGTTTTTGTTGTAAATCCTCAGAGTTTCTAGTGCGAAGGATGTGTTTGCATAGTGTGACGCAGTTTCTTGATGTCTGGTTGTGCACTTGAAACTTTCAAGCCAAGATTCGGCTACAAATTAAGTCTATTTCGGTACTTGTTTGTTTAGGTACACCATGGATGAAAAACCACTCTTCTAGCTGATTGCGTACCCCCTTCAAGTAGTTCATGTACCCCTGGGGGTACGCGTACCACAGTTTAAGAACCACTGATCTAAGGTACTTAGAAACTCAAGGCATTCGTAGTTTAGATTACTGACTGGTAACACACATAAAAATTTACATACCCCCAAAAAAACTTACCTCACCGAAATGAAATTACAAATACGCCCCAAGGCAAAAATCTTAATTCGCACAGTGGGACCCAGCTTCGATCTCCGGTTGAGGCACATAGTGGTTCTGAACAAACTTCAGTGAAAATAATAAAGCGATTTGATACACAAGAAATAAAAAAAAATACAAGAGAGTTTGTGTTGTAAGTTATAACAATCTGATCATTGAAAAAATCATAAAATGTGAAATTTTAAAAGGTTAGTGAATTCTACATTGTTTTTCTCCGGTCTCCATGGAGAAGTGGTTAACATAACGCGCTACGACGTCATGGGTTTCGGGTTCGAATAACGGCCTAAGCATGGATGTTCTCTGTGAGTGTCCCTTCATCAATGTTATCATATCACTCATCGTGGCGATTAACCAAAAGTGGCAGAGAACAGACGCTAAATAACAAAAATAAATAAATCAAAAGCTTCGTGAGTTTATTCATCAGGAAATAAACAGAATGTGTGGTATAACTGTTGAGCCATTCCCACAGTACAGCAACAATACGAATGAGAAAAAGAAAACATTCGGACCTCTGAAGGCCGTGCTCCCCTCCCCCCCAACAATTTCTGGATCCGCCCTTGGCCTCAGTCGGCGCAGGCGTGGTTGTATGTGTGTGTGTTCAACCTACTTCCACACCCAGAAAAAAAAGCGAGCACTCCCGTTACGGACAATTTGTAACACAGAATCAAGACGCCATTTATTTTCCCAAAATCGTTATTGAAAAAAAGAAGAAGATGAAGAAAGTATTTCCCTGTGGATTTGCCGAGACTTCTTCCTTTCCAATAGCGTGGCAACCTTTCGGAGGCCAACAATACAAATTTATTTTGTCTTTAGGATTCGTAAATTGCTGTCTGCCAAACTGGACGAACAGGATGTGATATGATACGCGTACAATCCAATAAATAATTAAAAAAAGAATAATACGTATTAATGATCAGGTCCGTTCGGGAAAAGCACAGCGGAAAAAACGAAGGATGTTCGGATCATCAGAGCTGACAAAAATAATTTGAACATTCTTTACGCGGTAGCTTTCAGCGATGCGATGCAGAAATTTATATTGTGCTTGTGTGTTCGGACTGATATTTCCGCAATCAGCCTCATACGTTGTAAGAATTTAAGACAGCTTTTCTTTGGAAGTTTAACGTTGAAACCTTTAACGAGTCGTAACCTCAGGGGTTGTATAAGTTTCAAATATAATTTCCTTCACCATGTGAAGTATCGTAATCGTTTCTGTAGCTAGTACCGTTAGAATAAAAAAGAAATATTAAAAAATCTGCCTACTGCTTGTCGGATCTAGACTTCCTGTTATTAAGCTGATTCCTAATTATTATAAATACAACCAAATACTATTATCGTACGATTTTTAATTGCCAAAATAGTAACCTTCTGAATGTGCTGCGAAGTGTACTGACTTACTGTTTTAAAAAAAGGTGTAAAGAACTTTACCTAGTTGATTTGAATCGGGTCGTACACTTCTGCTTGAACACCTTTAGTAAACTTTCAGTTCAGATTTTGTAACATTATATAGAAGGAAGTGTACCAAAAGTCAGTGGCGTATCGTGAAAATTGAGCCTGTTTACCGCAACGATTATTATTTATTGTACGTGGTCTGTTAGGAAAGTAATGAGACTGATTTTCTGTAAACCATGAATTTTATTATTTTTACAAATCAAGGTTATCCCCTTCAAAATAGTTCCCTTGGGCAGCTACACAGCGATGGAGGCGTTGTTTCCACTATTCGTAGCAGTGCTGGAAGGCTTCTGCTGGAATACCTTTAAGCTCGTCGGTCACGCTCTTCTGGATATTGTCCAAAGTATCAAAATGGCGTCCTTTCAAGTGGTTTTTGAGCAAGGGGAATAAAAAAAGTCACAGGGACTGAGATCCGGCGAATAAGGGGCTGAGGAACCACAGGAATGCTTTTTTTTGCCAAAAAAACATTGATGGAGACTGTCGTGTGACATGCTGCATTGTCGTGGTGCAGCATCCAAGTGCGTGCAATGTCTGGTCGCACACGTGCAACCCTTTTCCTGGGTCTTGCAAGGACTTCATTCGGTACACACATTCAAATTTAACTCACTACTGATCATTCTCACCGTCAATCGACGATCTGACCTCATAAGAGACCTCACTCTTTCAACATTGTCATCCGTTTTTGAGGTTGAAGGTCTTCCCGCACGAGGTTCGTCTTCCACTTGTTCTCGGCCTTCTAAAAAGGACTTCTGCCCTAGATAGTGCATGTTCTCCATAAGCCCTTTGTAACTTTTCATAAGTCACAGTGGCGGATTCGCCAAGCTTAACACAACATTTGATGGCACAACGTTGTTCAAACTTTTGCCAGTCCATTTTCGTAACGCACCTCACAAACAGAACTTCACGTCAGACGCTCTCAACAATCGTGTAGCAACTGCAGCAAGTTGAAACTTGTACTGAGTCAACAGCAAGCATTCACCAACCTGCTGTGTGAAGGTGGGGGCAGCAGCGTTGCCGGTTCGTGCACAGTGTTGCCAGTCTCATTACTTTCCTAACAGACCACGTATATAAGCGTAGCTATTCGTTATGCACCTCGTATATATATAAATTAAATATAATAGAAATGAAACACTAATGCAGGAATGCAAGTAAAACAAAACCAGGAGTCCGACAACTTCAAATTTTTCTGCAATTTTGACATAATTCATAAAATTTCCATTTTCACCGAAAATTGGACTTGAATTTCCCTTCACAAAGAGAAATTTCTCTTCGTGTAGCAACACTGTCTCTGCCAAGCGAGCCACAGAAACAGAAAGGAACAAGCGGTTTTCTCCAGGCAACGCTGTTTCCAGCGGTGAACTTTTAAATAGCCAATCGCTTCGGCTCCCTTGCCTTCCCGCGTATTTTACAATCGGGGAGGAAACCCTGTCGTCAGAAGGGTGCGCCCGCTTTAGACGAAAGCATTTTCTTTAGCATTTTTCTTAACATTTACGCCATGACCAAAATGTTACCGTGTAAAGTAAAAAATCTTATGGCATTTCAGATGCCATGGCAGCTTTCATGGCATTTCTCAAGGATAGAACCCGTCCTATTTCCGTATCATTTTTCGTAGCATAACCAATCAGAAGCGACCTCGAGGCCGCGAGTGAAGTTGTAATGGCGGCCGCGTGAGATGTAAACAATATATCACTTCACATTTTTAAAAGCCGATAACTATTGAACCGAGAGGAATAACGTTTCGTATAAAACGTTATTAGGTATAAAACAATGGCGCTGCTTAAATACATACTTTACAACGTTTACTGTACACGTATGGAAGAATATTTTAGTTGTTTCAAATGTAAACACAGTGCACTCAGTATAGATGGTGTAAGTCGACGTGCCTTTCATGCTGTATATGTTATACATTGTAATCGCAAGAGCTAGCCGAAAAATAACGAAATGTTTGCGTGTAAAGTACTATCTTCTATAAGATTTTTGGAAGCATTTACATAGAATTTATGCTTGCAAAAATGCTAAAGGAAATGCTTTGATCTAAAGCCGGCGTTATGCAACCATCAGTGACGTACACAATCCAGTCTTTAAGTTCTTTAAATAGTTTACTTAAATTCTGGTTTAAAAGCTTGTATAATATTAATAAGCAATCTTCCATATATTAAAACTAAATACATAAAAAAAATAGATGAGAATAGTTAGTTTACCGGCTGCAAATGAGGTAACATGAATAATACGCCTCTGTTAAAAGTAGTCAGAAAGTGTATTCTTATTACAATGTGCTTTCAATGGTACCGAGAGGTGACTTGCTGCTATCTCGTGCAGCATATGCTTATCTTGTTTTCGATTTCATCTCGATTTACAAATGCATGTCTCGATTTCTAAACCACTCGTACCGATCTCGTACGAGTCTCGAAATATCGGAAGCGAATAATTTCCCTTCTTCCCGCTTCGCTCCGAACCCAGCAGGCATCTTCATTTAAGATGCAAGGCGGTTACATACAGGTGAGTCAATTAAGGTCAGTGAACATTAATTGGTTGATGTATTCACGTCACTTTTCAGTACATGATTAATGTACAAGCAAACTGAAAACAAAAGCGGGCAGTCACTGTACTGTAAGCCAAATACTGTAACATTAAATGGTACAGTAATGGAAAATATTAACTCATTTTCCGAGTCACGCACCATTGTCTCACGGCTTTGCAACTGACTAGTTCAAATCACCCGCTTGGCGGCGCTAGTGACTTCCGTTTTAACCTTTCAGCATTAAAAGACGTATCCTATAATAGAATTTAGCTTATGCACATCAATCGCTCTACAAATTCGCCTCTCTGAGGCCCCGTGCGAAAAAACACTGGAACTAATTCCACTTACCTCCGGGTGATTACCATAATCGTTGTAATCCCTTCGGCTTAACTTAACCAGCACTGTTTTCCTCAACTCTTTAAACTAAAATTTGAACCATGCACTTAAAAAACTTCCGCACACGAAACTGACCAACCCAGAAATGAAGCTCGCTTCTATTGAAGTCTCACAACAAATGCATCCATGTCTGGAATGACCACTTTTTTGTTCCCTTGCGTGTTTTTTCTCTTTGTTTCTCGGTTGACAAAATACAACGAGAAGGCTTCTTTCATATAACGTTACTTTCAGCTTATTAAATGCTGGTTCTTCCCTTCCAACTTCGGCACACTTAAAACAACTTGTAATGGGACAACCGTAAGCTCTTTTCGAACATTTATTTGCAATACGGTATATCTTCCTGTTACTGTTCTAGTTTGACTAATAGCGCCGATGAAGGCGAATGATGAAGATTATAGATGAAATTGATGAAGGGACGCTCACAGAGAAACTAAAACACAAAGTCCAAACCACGACTACGTTCTACGGGCTCGGCCATCAAAACACACACACATGCACACATACATAGGTATGTATGTATGTATACAATATACGTGTACACCCTACACGTATATATTAGGAAAATATAACAATAATAGGCTACATTTTATAAATACTACATGAAACAGTAAAAAGATGGCGCAGAAATAGATTTAACGGCATTATCTAGTTTTTCTAATTAAGACCATGGAATTTGTTTATATAAAAAAGCTATTCCACGAGGAGAAATGATGTAAAAATAAACAGAAAAAGATATGATTTATGAGATAACAGAAAACGTATCTCCAGCTTATGAAAAATGAAATACCTCGTAATTATTATGCATTAAACTTCGTACATACTGCCCGTACAAAACTGATTTATTACAATTCGAATGAATCCTATGTTACTACGAGGTTAATAATATGCAACAAACGGTTAGCAAGTATATTGCTTATTTAATATCAGTACTGAAGCACCCATTTTAATTATATTAAGCAAGAAAAAATGATTAGTTTTAGTTGTCAACGTTTTCGGCAGGGAGGGGTTTTCAGCCCCACGGGATTCCCTCTAAACACGTCTTGGACAGCTAATATACATACAGGGTAGGATTCAAAAGTAATGAGCCTTCGTTCAAAAAGACATATTTATTGAGCTGATCGGTACAACTGACTAATAGTCTTCAAAATAGGCACCTCCTGCATCAATGCACTTCTGTAGGCGGCTTTTCCATGACTCAAAGGCGTCCCCGAAGTCCTGTTCTGGAATGGCTGCAAGGGCTGCCTTGACATTTGCTTTGATGTCCTCGATGGAGTCGAAACGTTTTCCTTTCAGCACTGATTTTAAGCGTGGAAACAAGAAGAAGTCAGGAGGCGACAAGTCCGGACTGTAGGGAGGCTGGGGTACCACACGAACGTTGATCGCCTTCGCACAATTGCAGCAGTTCTTCGCATCGGAGCACTCGGTTCTGTTTCTGTTCTGCAGTCAAAACTCGCGGCACAAGTTTCGCGCAGACTTTCCGCATGTGCAAGTCCTTGGTAACAATGCGTTGCACCGTTGTCTCCGATAAGTTCAGGGCTTCTGCTACTTGGTAGAGACTCAAACGCCGGTCCGTGTTCAAAAAATCACGCACTCGCTGCACATTCACGTCAGTTCGGGCCGACGACGGGCGTCCAGACCGGGGTTCGTCAGTCACCTCTTCCCGGCCCTCACGAAAAGCCTTGTGCCACTTTTTGACTTGAGAAGAGGACAGACACTCAGTCCCAAACGCCTGTTGAAGCATTGTGACCGTTTCGGAAGGAGACTTGCCCAACCGGACGCAAAATGTGATCGCGTAGCGTTGCTCTAACGAACTTTCTATTTCGCCGTGTCACGCACCACCGTATAGGGGCTACTGTTAAGGCCGATGCTACCGCTCCGAAAGCTGGGAGCCAACTGACACGCGTTGCGCTGCGAAGCCAACACCCACCACCACCGTTCATGTCAAGCGGAGTGCGCTGTAGGGTGCGCACGCGTCAGTATACAGTGAGGCTCATTACTTATGAATCCTACCCTGTATATTCACGTCTGCTCCTTACCCACTATGTAGCTACGTGTTGTATTTTTGCGCCAGTGTGTGTGTGTGGGGGGTGTGTGTGTGTGTGTGTGGGGGGGTGATGGTGTGTGTGATGGTGTGTGTGTGTGTGTGTGTGTGTGTGTAATGTGTCATGGATTTAACGTCCGCAGTAGTTACGCATAACATAGGCCTATTTGTAGAGTGCGTCCAATTCCTTGCGAGGCCGAGAGATCGGAAGAAGTGTGGCGGGCGGCGCTAGCGGAGATGCCGACATTTTCGACCAGTAACGTCCCGCTTATTTCTATGGACATATCTTTAGCATGAATATATTTATATTAATATTGCAAAACGAGCATTAACCTGTGTTATAAGAGTTGTTCAAAGTGATGTCCGCCTACATTCACACATTCCTGGCATCGTTTGATGAAATTTTGATTCACACGCAAAAGTTCTTCTTCCGTAATTCTTCCAAGTTCTAACGCTGCCCCAATTTCTACGTGTGCCTACACACGTCTCGACACCAGTCTGTTTTCACGTGTTCTCATAAAAATTCTTTGTTCTAACGTGAACTTTGCGGTTGGCATTTCAATCGCCTCACTTACACATAACACACACACACACTGCAATTACACAAAGAAGTAGCACGGCAAGTAACTAAAAACCACCCCACACTTTCACACAGTACAAAATTAACACGCTCTTGGTTCAAGGTCTGTTCCTCACTCCATTCGCAGCTCTGTCCAGGGCACCTGTAGTCGTGAAGGAAAGAACAACTCAAGCTCGGAGCTTTCAGATTGCAAACAATGCTCACGAAACCCACTGACTTCTAACGGTTTACGTTGCTGGTCGAAAATGTCGTCATCTCCGCTAGCGCCGCCCGCCACACTTCTCCCGATCTCTCGGCCTCGCAAGGAATTGGACGCACGGTATTTAAATATATATAATAGAATGGAAACTCATTTAGTCCAAAATCTATTCATGTAATTTCTGATTTTGAAAAAAGCTATGACTTGCAGGAAGAAAAATTTACTATTCAGTATTTTGACGTAGAAAAATTGGCGAACATAATTAGATTTGATTTGATGTTCTGGGTTTACAGTGTAGAACAGGAGTTCTCTCGCCATTGCCTCTGGTGCAGTGTGTGAATTAACGGGGGGATGCCGTGGATCCCCCCCCACAAAAAATTATCCCCGACAAAAGAATGTTATTTTTATCATTGCAAGGGATATTTTTATCCCCTTCGAAGAAAATGAAATGGAAACCATATGGCATACCATTTCTTAACACTACTAAAAATCACTGGGGAAACAGTTATTTAATATTTAAAACCTTTCCATCCTACTTCTCGTCTGAATTTATATTTTTAAATAGCATATTGTTTACTTAGTAACAGTGTCATCGGGTGCAGAGATTTTACAAAAATAAATAAATAAATAAACACAGGTCGGTTAGATCTGAAATGGTGGGCAACAGAAATTTAGTCAAGTTTTCTCAGTAATAGCTTTTATATATGAGTTTAGATTTTCTTAGCAAAGATACTGTTTCCAAGTAACTTGTAAAGCTTATCATAAGATTTAATATTAGAACCACTGTTCGAAGGTTCTTAGAACCGCAAAGCAGTATACACGTGACATATACTACAAGTTTGCAACCCCCCAAAAAAACTCCCCCTCCCCCGAAATGAAATCGCAAATACTACACTAATTGGACATCCATCGCAACGCAAAAAGCTTAATTCACACAGTGCTCTGATGTTAGTGTGAGTGTGTGTTAAGTGAACTGGATGTAATAGCTAAGAATTAACTAAGGATCCACGTTCCTCGGCACTTTCTTGTTTCATATGCTTCTTACTGGAACCCGGCAATCACGTTTAACCTCACTAGAGTGCGCGTCAAATCTCCTGCATATGGCCTTGGACGGCTGAACAGCACCAGCGAATCACAGATGTGCGGCGTTGCCTAGTTGAGCGTTTCGCTCAACCACGCTGTATCTTTTCCGTGTGAGATTTCGACATGGCACCGTTGCAGTGCGCTGCCATTGGCTATCGCCATATGCAGGAGATTTGACGCGCACTCTAATAATTCATCATAAACTAAAAACTAAACTTCGTTGCACAACAGCCCTCTAAAGGCTGTCAAAGTGGCATTTTCATTGGGTGACGCGTGGTCAGGACGTATTAGTCCCATCGCCGCTGTTTTCTGGCTTTCGAGACCGAAGCTTCAAGTAGCTTGTCCAATTGTCCTCACGACGCTGGGCAAAAGCCCAAATGTTGGAGGCTCCCACCTAGAATCGAAGATAGGACCAAAGCGAGAGTAACAACCATTTGTTATGCAAACTAATATTTTCTCATTAACCATGCTATTTAACCTATAGATCGCTTCGATAAATTTCTAATTCAATACAGAAATTAATCTAGACAATTCCATTCAAATATGTTACTGAATATTAGTAAATAACAATTGTGATTCGTCTAATCGATTGAGCTGCCATCTGGTGAAGGGTTTCAAATGAGATGCAGTTGCACGTACAGTGGAATCTATGAGTATTACCGTGCAAATTGTCCATCACCATGTTCGTGCACTTTATCTGACCCAGTAAGAGCTTCAAGAATTAAAAGAAAACTCAAAACAAGCTGTTTACAACTTGTGCACCAGCATACATAAAAATACATCGCTTAAAAACATTTACGATGTAAGAGAAAATTAATGAAAATAGTCATGGACAATTTGTACGGTAATACTCATGGATCCCACTGTACGACTAACTTCCTCGAGTTTCGTTTCAATATTAATCATTGGTCCGTGACGATTTGATAATACACAATAGTGCGAAATTATGGGGAAAAAACGGCTTAAAAGCTGTTATGTCCAAAATTAATGAATGAATGAAAATCGGTGCGTAAAATGTGTGAAATGACATCATAAAGACGATATATGTTCTAAACACGAAGATAAATTAAGCTAAGATTGCAAACTAACCTGTTGGTTTGGAAGTGTTTGATACACGCCAGTGTTACATACCCAAATCTTCTTAGCCTGGAGAATCCAGACCTCTTCCAAATATGCTTCACCGCACTACACCTGCCCATCCCTTAATTGTGCATAACTCAGTTGCGGAGGACGTTTGGAGTTGGCCTTATTAACATTCCCCCACGTTTCAGCACTCTGCATCCGGATCCTACACAACACATCGTCGCGCGAGCCAATTCTGCACTTTCGAACCGAGCATAATAAATGAAGTTGCTCGAACTGTGTGAGAACTAGGAAAACTGGTCGCCACCCTCGTCGAGACTTCTTTTTTCAACAGCGTCTCACTTCGGCTTCGACGCAAGTTACTACAAGCATTAATTACATCTCTTTGGCATATGTGTAACATCTAATTGAGAGCAATTAGAGTTGAACTATTAGAAAACCCATGCAAATTCAGCTGTTTTAATTCCTTCCTGTTCATTACCCAGTGATGAAACGCTCATTACGTCCATTGTCTTCAACGCATGGGAAACTCGGTTTTTCATTAACTACAGGAACGGGGGATATGGGACAACAAGGAGATGAACGAGGGGAGAAAACGGACCATGACCCATACGTTATGTTCTTTGTCAGATATGAAAGTAGATAGAGACGAGTACGTGCTGCCAAAAGAGAAAATTGGTACATCCCTTGCAGAAAAAGAAGAAATTGTGTGATACTTTTCAATGCAAACAAGAACTGATACATTTATAAAAGCAGGTATGCTTAATTTTCATCCTTAATCTCTCTTCCTCCTCCTATATTCAATAATGGCAGTGTTTCGTTTTGTTATTCCGAACACCAAGAATAAACCAGGTACGTTTGAGATTTCAAGGAGGAGCACATGCCGTATTGTTCCAAACAATTCTGCCGTTTCATAGGGTTCTTACGGGAGTTATCAGCCAATCACGTTTAATATCACTCGCAGACTCAACAGTTTATCTTTAGCCATGTTGTTTAGTGTAAATTTAGGTACCATAAATATATAATTCAATGTAGAAACTAATGTCACTGATTCCATTCAAACATTTAGCTGATATCAGCTTTAAATCAGTATAGTGATTCGTTTAATCTACGAATTAACCTGCTTGCTACCATCTCCCAGCGCGTTCAAACTGAGAGACATTTGTACAGCCAAAAGTTTCGAGTTTTCAATTCATAGTAAACACAAAAAAAAAATAATAAGTGCTCCAATGTTCTTTGAAACACGCAATAAAGGCGTGTAGGGGGTGTGAAGTTAGGACCTCACACTTTCTTGATCACGGCCGAAGGTGGGGGTGATGTGATCAGCACCACGCCCCTGTACGCCTTTACCCCCCAGAGTTTCCTCCAGATACCCACTTTATACGACGCTGGGTGGGCGCCGGAGCCGCTTGAACAGATGGGGAAAATGCCGATCTTCCCGCTGGGGATCGAACCCGGGCCTCTCGGAGTAGTCACACGTTACTTACCTTTTCTTATGGTTTGTCTGAATAACGCGCCAAAAAATGAAAAAATAATACTCACCATTCAATATCTTCTTTACAATGGACAACATCACTTTCAGACACGAAATAAATATTATTTATTAAGCTTTCCATTAATATACTGTAAATCGTAACTTGACCTACAGTTTCCTCAAAAACTGATGATCAAAACCAAAATGTCAACTGCTAAAAATTAGCTTCTGCCTCGACGTTTCTAGATAGAGGGGCGGGGCCAAACACCCCATCTCCTTTGGAATTTGTGACCCCTTACCTCATTATAAACCTCAGTATGTAAGTATCGTCAAATAGGTTGCACGTTAAGCAGATGGCTGGGGAAGGGGTGGTATTAGTGTTAAAAAGAATATGATATTGACTATGGAGTAATAAAACTCTTTCTGTGGAATGTAGGCATAGAAATATAATCCAAGTTGATTCGAACCTAACAAATTGTATGTTAAGGTGCAAGGGGGGAGGGGATCTTGTGTCAATAATATTGAATTATATCATTTTTTTTACTATCGGCCAACAATAAACCATATCCTATACTTACAGATTCATACCAATTGTTATTGAAGCCACAACTCATAAATCTTTTGTTAACTGTTTAATAAAAATTATACGAAATAAATTTAACTTATTTTAACCTCTATTATGTACGATAAGTAATACAATTGCTTTGCAGAAAAGACAGATTTGTTTGAATCAATAAAACACGCTGTTATTATGGTGTCTACCAAAATAACAAATCCAGACTTTTTCATGACTTTTTATTTAATCTTTTGGGGGAGGGTTTTCTTCATCTATTTTTCTTAACTTTTATTTATTTCACCCCTACTTCGGTAAAGTTGGAAATTAGCAAATAAGAAAATAAATATTTATTTAATGAAAAATCATTATCAAAAGGCCAGTTAAGATGAAAACTGAAGCTGTAATCAACAAGAAAATTAAGACTTGCTTTATCTATTAATGCATTCTGGACTGTAGTTGGCAGACTAGCGAGGCTCTGGTGTCTCGACTTTCAGCAAGTATAATCTTATGTGGGGCTCGTGTTGTCGTCCCTTCATCCATCTTATCTTACCACACCATTCATCCACATCAACGCGATTAACCAAAACTGGCAGAAAAGTGAAGTAAAATAAACTAAATAATCATTGTGATAGCAAACATTCTTCACCACAAATATAATTTCTTGACTTTTTCTTGACTTTCATGACTGGTAGACACCTTGCTTTTGTCGTAACCGCAAACAAAAAATTGATAACAAGGAATCGCCATTTAGTATTTTTTATGCTAATTGACGATTTATTAGTGCCTTTAGATATCTCGTGTGGTAGCGCTCATCACCTACGCATCCCCTTTATCAGTCACTATCGGCAAAATGTCAATTTGCCACTGAGGCTTACCATAGGAAAATACACTAAAATCGGCGTTCAAATATTCCCGCCAATGCATGAAACTGTAACTTCAAGGTCATCGAACTGATTGGCATGTTGTTTACGACCTGTAAGGCGAGTAGAATCGCCAAGAGTGACATTTCGCTTCAGGGCGGAAATCTTGCTTTCAGGCTTGCATAAGATCTCATGTGCAATGCGGTTTCATCAGCAGACACATGAACAAGACCGACTTTTTGATTGAACTTCGCTTTTCTGCCACTTTTGGCTACTTGCGAAAATGAGGATGAGTGATGATATGATGAAATTGTTGAAGGGACGATCACAAACACCCATGCCCAGGCCGGGATTCGAACCCGAGACTCCTGAACACCGACTTTTTAAACCGATATCAGGCTGTTCCTCCCCTCCTCGGTAGAAGGTACACGTAAACCAAACTTTTTTTTTTATAAAATATTTATTGGTTGTGGACAAAATCCATGCACCAGTTAACAATTTATCAATTGGTATTATATACATGTATGCACATAATATTTACTCAGAATTATTCCTTTCATAATAAATAGTTTCCAAATTTCATTACACTTTTACAGAATTATATTAGACTTATTAAGATATTTTGTAAGAATATAGATTACCGAGGATGAAGGTGAAGTCAGTAAACAAGGCAGTGTCAGTGGCGCTTGATGTCCACTCCTGTACAATTCCTGTAAAAATGGTTATCTGTAAGTTTCTTAAAGTTTGCATTGAAATATAATGTGGTTTGGAGTTGCAGTATATTCATTGCACAAACAAACTGGTGAAGTCACTAAATTCTTCTTGTAAAGGTGAACTGCGGCGATAGTGTGATTTAACCTGCAGCGCATTATAGTTGTGAGGGAACTCCGGGAGAGTTGAATCTGTTCAAACCAACATTCCTTTGGAATTCTTTCTTGTATAGAATAGTAGGCCTTACCGCATTGAGTGCCAGTATTTGTCCACAAGCTTTGCCAGTCAGTAAATAGTATTTTTCTAGTGTGTGATTCCAAAACTACGGACGGAATAAAACCAAACTTAAATGTTATGACAGGTTTTCGCTTGTATTGAAACCAAGGTGAATTATGAAAGGTTGGTATATTCGACGTGACGTGACCAGAGGTGTTCACCATCCGGAGGGCGAACCTCAGGCGCGGATCAACGGGGAGGGCGATGGGGGCGATCACCTCTTCCAAATGCCTATACTAGTTCTCGGATACATTATATATTATCTATACCGTACATGTAAGCTATCCTGAATTTCATTGGTGTAAACGTTATGGATGGTTATTATGAACTGCCCTAATGCTTAATGAATATGTTTACATTTTTCTGGAGAAAAAGTCTTTGTTTTTTCGTAATGTTTCCTCACTTTTCGCCGTATCTCTGTATCGTTAGGATTATCACGAGAATGGAAAGATACAACAATGATGGAAGAAATAATCAACTTATCCGGGATTTGGATCCAGTATCCCTATTTTCACCCTGTGTACGTTAATTCCTATAGACCACGGAATAGTGCTGTGTATAGTTTATATTAAAACTATGTAGATATTGGTTAGAATGGACTTCCGCGGAAAAATCGCCCCTCCCAAGTGTCATACCTGGATCCGCCACTGGCAAATCTCACCTCCGAAAGAAGGGAAGGGAGAGGGAGGGTGTGTGAGGGAGAGGACGAAATAAATAAATAAGTAAATAAAAATAACAAAGAAAATCTTCATCTGAGGACACTAAACCACATTTAGCTAACAACACTGGCACCTCTTCATCAGCCACATAATTAGCCGACCTCTTTTGCGGAGTGGTTAGCTTAGTGCGCTACGAAACCAAGGGTCCCGGATTCGAATGCTGGCCTTCATCAATTTCACCATTCATACTCATCGTTGCGATTAGTCAAAAGTGGCAGGAAAGCGACGCTAAATAACAAATCAAATCAAAATCAAAAGACAGGGAATACGGCTCAAGTTGGTCAACAGCTACTTTACGACACGTAAATGGTAACTTGAAAATTCGTAACGCGGGTAGAAGAGCTGCCATGACACTGTTTCCAACAATGTGTCTTCTCTGGATGCTAAGGTGAAAAGATTTTCGTGAAATCGCCTAGGCTTCATTGCGTGCTAAATTGATTACAAATTTTTTGCAATTCGTCATTTCTAATTGCGCGCGGAGACTTGTCAAGTGAGTAGATCTAATTGAACGTGGAATGGAAGATTGATTGATTGATTAATTTTATTTTACTTGTGCCTCTTGGCTAATTTGCGAAAATGGGGATGAGTCATGAAATTGATGAATGGAAATTCACAAACAACCAAGCCCGAGCGGGATTCGAACCGGGGACCCTTGGCGTAGCAGCGCGATTGGAATGGAAGAGAAAGAAAGAGGCACCTACACATACAAAGTACTGTGGACGGCATACCAACGATTTTATAAAAAATGAAAATCTTTCAAGGAAAGCTGACTCTTAGTTCCATAATTTATTTGTTACAATAATATAGGCCTTAAATATATGAAGACTTATATTATGTACCAGAAACAAACGAAACACATGTAAGTCTTCATACATTATTTTATTATGATTAATGATCATTGATTAGGTGCATTTGCAAGAAAATTTCTGGAAGGTTACTGTCAGAGACGGCGACAGAAAATGTTGACCAGGTGGGCAGTAGCCATATATTGATAAATTAGGGAGGGCAGGTATAACGTTTATGAGTTTCACAAATACATAATCTCTATCACTAATTTCTTTGTATTTCTTTATCCATTTCGATTTGCTGCTGTACGTCTTCTTATTTATTATTTTCCACAGCTTATGTTACTCATCTCCAAGGCTGTAATCGAGGGTCGGCAAAAGTCTCAATAATGTTCTTGTTTCTTTTTTCAATTGGCGGCGGACTATTAAGGTTCTTATTCTTAACCCTTAAATTCCCGGATCAAACGAGAATTTAAGGGTTTAAGGAAGAATATCAAGCATGCAAACGTTAAGAGAAAACCAGAATCAATAAAATATAATTTGTTATTAAACCCTTAAATTCCCGGAACAAAATACTGACGTAAAATACCACTGGGTTCCATTGGATCGCATTTGGTAAAAGATGCTAGATCATACATTTTTTGAAAAGAAAATATTAAGGAAACAAACTGACACTTATCAGGGTGGCTACAAACAAGCAAAAATAAAATTCCCTGACTTTTCCAGGTTTTCCAGGACAAAATTTACATTTTCCCCTGACAATTACAAACTAAACTAATTCGATGTTTTTGCAAATGGAAATAAACTCATACAGATCCAGGTATGGATTTGATAAGTACCAATATTATCTTCTATGAAATTGAGTTAATTTCTCTATTCTCTATGATTTGAATTCAAAGTGCAAAATAGTAAGTTTAAAATAAAATACTTGATTATTTTTAAAATTACGACTAAATGAGATACGATTGAAGAGTGAATGATTAAGAAATACAATTTGTAATTTATCAGTCTCCTAATAAATTCTCGGTATTATATGTTGATATTTCCACTGAGGTTTGGAACCCTCTGCTTTCAAGAACCATGAGTGCGGACTCAGTTTTCAATGCATAAAGCTACTTCTCTCTTCTCTGTAAAGCAAACAACTTAACTCTTGCATATAAGTGAAACAATTGAATCGAACAAAATAAAGTGTCATATTTCCTTACATTATCAATGGGCTATCTGCTTAAGTACAGTATATCCAAGTGAAGTACTGTGAAACTGACAACATGGAGTTATACCATTAATGCTGGCGAAAAGGGTATGAATGTATTATAAATTTAACGCAAGAAATTTATAGAATTGCATTGTATAGGTACCTGATTTAGCTAACCACACATTAAAACAGGAAAACACTAATAATAAAAGCTTCTGAAGTTAATATGCGAGGGGTATCCTGAAAAAAGCTCCAATCGTGTCTATACGCAGCACTAGTGGTCGGAGAGCGACACACACACATGCAGGCAGGAAGAAGTGGCATGTAACACGCTCAGAATTTGGCACAGAGCCACCAGCAATCGTGTGAGGTGTGCAGACCGGACGTCGTGAGTGATAGTATGGTCAGACGATGATGCAGACAATTCACGGAAGGCCAATGGAATGTGCACAACCCCATACAGCTGAGTACACACGGGCCCTTTGCATCACTTCAGGTGAGAGATCTTGGACCACTCCCTGTACAGTCCTGGCCTTGAATGTACCGACTTTCATCACTTTGTTTAACTGAAGAGATTTCTGGCAGGGCAAGGATTTGACAGCTACACTGCGGTAGAGATAGTTCCATTCTTTGCTGTCAGACACATATACCATGGACATACAAAATTTAGTGCCATGCTACGACAAATGCCAGAACAATGGTGGTGATTATGCCGAAAATTAGGTTAGGACACACTGTTACTAATGTAATAAATTACAACTGATATTCTTGTTTTATTTATGCCTAATCGGTAGGGACCTTGATTTTTTTGTTATTGTTTTTTCAAATTGGTGTATTTTTTATTTTTTACAATTCGGTGTTATTTTTCCCAAAATTCACATTTTCATTTTAGTGCATTATCTGGCAAATATCTGAAATTATACCTTCATGGTGTTTTTAAACTACTGTTTCAAATTGTAAGTCACATGGCTTACGCCTCTTTGTGAGAGTTTGATAATTTGATTTTTTTTTTTTGGGAAAGTTATTTTCCATACCCCTTTTTTAATTTTAAGGTAAGGATCAGATAATGGAATTTTCCCCGTATATTCTGAAGGGTGCATAATGACCATAAGTGGCGACTCACCCAAAAAAATAAAAACCAATCAATCACACCTGACAGATACCGATATATTATGGCACCAAAAATTGGCATTATCTTTTTTTGACTTGTTAGTGTTACGTTTCCCAAAATTCGCGTTTTTGTTTTAGAACATTTATCTGCCAAATATACCGAAACGTAATACTCCATTGTGCTTTTAAACTATTATTTTAAATTGTAGGTCACATGGTCTACGTATTTTCGTGACAGTTTGATATGTTGGAACAGATTTTTGAGGAAGTAAAAGTAAAGTGCTCCCCTGCACTTTTCCATGAAGGTGTATAGGGGTGATGTGATCAGCACCACGCTCCATGCTACCTTTATTCCTCAAAGTTAACTCAAGGTACCAGCTTCATATGATGCTGGGTGGAGGCCGGAGCAGTTTGAATAGGTGGAAAACATCCCGGTTCTCCCCCGCAGGAGATCGACCCTGGGTCTCTCGCATAGTAGTCAGACGCCCTAATGACTGAGTTCCATTATTACTCGCTCGACAAATGCCGATGGTGCGCACTTAGCTTGGTAATTCAAAACATATCTCGTGCGACAAATACGAAGATGTGGCTCCCATATGACGGTAGATACGCACTCGATCTCCTGTTAGAACCCTGCAACTTTGCTCTGTGATGTAAATGGTTTTGATAGAAGTTGAAAAAATCGTGGGAAATACATGATTTAATGTGGCTGTCAGAATTATTCCATGTACGTATAACTCTATAGTTTACTCTTGAGTAAAATGTTGGAAAACTTGCATGTTCTATGTAAACAAACATGTTTGTTTTAGAACATTTCTTTTAAAAAATCGCTAAAAACGCCAACAATTCGCATTTTATGCCAAATTTCAATATTTCGAACGGGCGAAAAATGTGTCCAGACATCACTGCACATTCCTAAACATAGCTTCGCAGAAATTACCATTTTCACGGTTTTGGCATTTGCAAAAAATCAATGTCCCTACTAATTGGAAATTACTTTCTGGCCACCCCTCGTATAAATCAGTAGATGGAAAGTGAAAATTTAGCAGGACTGGCAGAGAAAAGTCAATTCTTGAAGAAAGTGATTTGCTTTTATGATTGAATGATTTGAGTAAATATGATATTAACATATTTACGTATTTATTATTAGTATTTTATTTCATAATATTGGACATTAACCTTACTCAGCGAGAGATTTAAGACCTTCTCTCATGAGTTTAAACAGACAGGACAGAGAGTGGTGTTAATTTCATTGCAATACTAGTGTTGCAGTAAATTTGAGGTTGGGAGCAAGCACTTGCCAATTTTTATAACGTTCACCAATGCAGATTTATGTTTCACTTTTTCGTGATAGTATTCAATATATATCCCATTTGGTTGGATTCTTCTTGATATCTAAGAATAGTGCGATGTCATTGTAAACGTATGATAACTTGTGCGAAACCACTAATACGTCAGGATGATGAAAGAAAACCTTCGTAAGCACTGCTACATTAAATAAGGTGAAGTGAGCCAGAAGAGTAATAAAATTCCAGCAGCATATTTGCAGTCTAAAGCTCTTCTTGTTTATGCATTCGATTTTTGTTGGATGTTGCATCCATGCAATTTCTGTCGCATGTTGTAGTGAGGTACTTTGTCGGGTAGCGATATTCGACAAAAAACGGCGCCACCCGCTCTTATCCCCTCCATCTGTTGACAAGTCCCCTTGCTACTCCCAAAAGGACAAGAAAAAAAAATGATAATTCAATGCTTTTTCCACGTAATATTTAGAGACTTAACATTTACTCCGCCGATGATACCATATGGTATCATCAGTGTAAGGTCGTACTCGCCTGATGATACCATATGGTATCATGGTGCTGATTACGAAATGAATGTGCTTTTTGGACCTTCATACACTTATGGTTGGGTGGAAACTCTGACACAGATCTGGAGCAAGCCTGGGAAATTCATATTGATGAGCAACCTCCCTCTTCTCTGCAACATATCCATGCCACATTTCCGAACAGAGTTCCACATTTTGGCTCATTATTCAACTTGTATGGCACCCAGGAACATGAAATATGTTTCAATCTCTTTGGAAACGTCATTTCTTTGAAGAGAATAATAAGGTTTGCGCCTTCTCCCCAAAATAGCGGCAGAAGAGGGGGCAAAGTCGAGATTTTTTTTTTCATGGAAATTCGGTGGTCG
The DNA here is from genome assembly GCF_977018435.1 of Lepisma saccharinum. Classification (NCBI taxonomy): domain Eukaryota; kingdom Metazoa; phylum Arthropoda; class Insecta; order Zygentoma; family Lepismatidae; genus Lepisma; species Lepisma saccharinum. Next base: position 81,350,308 of record NC_139235.1, read on the forward strand.
CGGCCCCAAACCCGCCTTCCTCGGTTCGGCATTCTGAATTATACACGGTTGCATGCTATGATGTTTTATCTGAAAAACAAAATTTATCTGAAGTAGATTGCTCCCATAGTGCCCGAGTTATAACAATTTTCCTCCAAAAAAGAAAGTTACATATTTTTCGTAAAAATAAAAAATCACATTTTGACTTATTATTCTACTTGTATGGCACCCAAGAACATGACACATGTTTCATTCTCTTGAGAAATGTCCATTATTTGAAAATAATACTAAAGTTCGTGCCTTCTTCCCAAAATAGTGGGAGAAGAGGGGGCAAACTTCAGATTTTTGTTTCTTTCTATTGAAATTTGGGGTTCGCGCCCCCAAACCCCCTTCCTCGGTCCGGCGTTCTGAATTGTACACGGTTGCATGCTATGATGTTTTAGCTGCAAAACAAAACTTATCCGAAGTAGATTGCTCCTATAGTGCCCGAGTTATAACAATTTTCCTCCAAAAATGCAAATTACCTATTTTTTGTAAAAAAAAATAATCACATTTTGGCTTATTATTCAACGTGTATGGCACCCAAGAACATGAAACATATTACGTTCTCTTCAGAAATGTCCATTCTTTGAAAAGAACACTAAAGTTCGCGCCTTCTTCCAAAATAGCGGGGAAGAGGGGGCAAACTCCAGATTCTTATGGTTTCTTCATTGAAATTCGGGGGCTGCGCCCCCAAACCCCCTTTCCTCGGTTCAGCGTTCTAAATTGTACACGGTTGCATGCTCTGATGTTTTAGCTGCAAATTAAAACTTATCCGAAGTAGATTGCTCGCATAGTGCCCGAGTTATAACAATTTTCTGAGCAATATGCAAATTACCTATTTTTAGTAAAAAAAAACAAAGTTTCACATTTTGGCTTATGGCACCCAAGAACGTGAAAGATATTTCATTCTCTTTGGAAACGTCCATTCTTTGAAGAGAATACTAAGGTTTGCGCCTTATCCCCAAAATAGCGGGAGAAGAAGGGGCAAACTTCAGATTTTTATGTCTTTTTCATTGAAATTCGGGGGTCCGGTTCCCCCAAACCCCCTTCCTCGTTCCGGCGTTCTGAATTGTATTTGGTTGCATGCTATGATGTTTTATCTGAAAAACAAAATTTATCTGAAGTAGATTGCTCCCATAGTGCCCGAGTTATAACAATTTTCCTCCAAAAAAGAAAGTTACATATTTTTCGTAAAAATAAAAAATCACATTTTGACTTATTATTCTACTTGTATGGCACCCAAGAACATGACACATGTTTCATTCTCTTGAGAAATGTCCATTATTTGAAAATAATACTAAAGTTCGTGCCTTCTTCCCAAAATAGTGGGAGAAGAGGGGGCAAACTTCAGATTTTTGTTTCTTTCTATTGAAATTTGGGGTTCGCGCCCCCAAACCCCCTTCCTCGGTCCGGCGTTCTGAATTGTACACGGTTGCATGCTATGATGTTTTAGCTGCAAAACAAAACTTATCCGAAGTAGATTGCTCCCATAGTGCCCGAGTTATAACAATTTTCTGTTCCCGTGCAGAGTTCCATAACGATATCTTTAAATTAAATAAAAAAAAGTCAATGAAGACGAAATTCCCTGACATTTCCCTGACTATTTTTGACATCTCAAATTCCCTGACTTTTCCCGGTTTTCCAGGTTTTCCAGGTCTGTCGCCAGCCTGCTTATGTAATAAAAAGAACAAGCAAATATAAGAAAAGTAACGGCCTAACATGTAATTCGTGATAAATCAATATAAATGGTCAACTGCCGAAGTTAGTCGTCCATTGGACCCCACTGGGAGTTTAAGGGTTAAATGCGACAATTCAGATCTGTTGTTAGTTTCAAAACACGGAAAGAACGAAAAATAGAATCATTGCTGATTCTGTTTATTTTTCGCTCTCGTATAACTCTTTTTCCAAGTTTTTATTTTAGCGTAATTAGCAGTATGATTAAAGTTGTTAACAGTATACAAGCTGATAATTCACAAAAGCAATATGAACAAGAAAAGACTGTAGCCTTTATGATGAAACGCAATCAGTAAATAACACGTTTCATATTCTCAAATTGAACAATGCATGCAATTGAGCAACGTCTCCCCCCACCCTTTGGTTCAATAATATTACAAGATTGCCTGTTCTATCCGTTTGTTCATAAAAATTTCTTCGGATTTATTTTATTCCCCTAAATTAGAGACGTATAGGACGGGATACGGATGGGAAGGCAATTACGTAATTCCACACACCAGATGGGACTGCAGACCAAATGTCTGCAATTTCCTGATGGTTTCGGAATTTCTGCGATAAGAAACTGCATTGGGACTGTCAAATCAGTTATAATTTTTTTCCCTCTAGTCTTCTTAAAGGAATTTGGTACTTAAAAACGCAGTGGAAGAAAACCAGGGAAACACCGTAACATTCTCAAGTTATTTGACACAAGATGAAACAGAAAAGTATCAATACTAAGTAGCGTGACGTGGTATTGTATTCACTAATTGTAGAAACTTTACAGACTTTACAATTTACTAGTAGAAGATAAATATTTCAGCGAGCTCTTCAGTCTCTGTGTAAACCTGTGGGGAGTTTGAAACATCTCCACTTGTTCTAACCAAATTGTTTTCATGCAGTGCAAGGTTATATTGGGCACCTCAAAAGGTGGACTGTTCAGCACTGTGAAGATGTCAGTATTCTAATAGAGATACGTATATATAAAAAAAAAACAACTAAGAAAGAGTTTTGAGAACTTTCTTGAAATTTATTCCAAAGCTGAGAAACTACTTAGAGACCATGATGAAGAAATGAAGAGACCTAGAACACCAGCTGTCAAATCTGAGGGAACAATGCACCAGCTGAGAGCACAAAAGAATATTACAAGGTTAATCTTCATTGTCCATTTTTTGGACCATTTTGTAGTAGAATTGAACTCACGCTTCTCTGAACACAGTCAACACATTGCAAAATTGCAACAACTTATTCCAAATATGTGAAACGGCTATCCCTCATTCATTGGAGCAGTGTGTGAAAATGTTGGATGGTCTGGTGGATAGATTGGATTTTGAGAGCCTGATCATACCTATGCCTGCTATACGTCCCGGATTTTCCGGGACAATCCCGGGATGATATAATTTGTGCTGGTGTCCCGAATAGTTTCTTCAAGGTGCACAAATGTCCTGGGATCGGGTGAGAAAGAAGAAATTATTAAGACTATACTTTCCTCAACTTTATTTATATTTAAATGCGTAATATTAAAATGATCATTTTACAAAACAATCTAACTGTACATTGATCCGCTCCCCCTCGATAATACAAGAGATATCGATTTAAAAGAAGATGCTGCAAAGATATTTGAATTCACGATACCGCCGCCGTCTGCCAGCAGCACTGAATTTCAGTTGCAAATCTCTCCCATTGCATAGTAAGCTGTTTACTGTAAATAGTCAGTGCTTGGGTGCCCGCAGTCTTTAGTCCACAATTCTCAAATAAAGTTTCGACATTGTGAGAAGGCAGCTTAGTTCATCGTGGTACCGAAAAGGAATTGCAAGATTAATTATATACTTCGAAGTGGATTTCTGTTTGTTTTTTAAGAAGTGTAAAGAATATGATACACGCAACTTTGTCGGGTCCAGCCCCCCCCCCCCCGCTCCCCAACAAGCTTCCGGTCAGCAGTGGTCCGAATTTTCACTTATGAAATATAGCAACCCTAATCATAATAAAAGTTGACCCCCGCCCCCCCCCCCCCGCCTTTACATGAACTATATATACACGCCCATGTCTCTCTCGCTCTCACACACACATTTGCGCGCATTCGTCAAATCTTATACAATTTATCTTCTGAATTCCCTCTATCCACTCCATTCTAGAAAGAAAGTGTCCAAGGGACTCCATGAAAAGCCACTTGGCAGGTCTTGGCTCTCGAAGAGCTGTTGCTCCTCGTATTCGCCCCCCCCCCTCTATCTCTATAATTTCTTCTCTCTTTCCTGTGTCAATCTTGATATAATCCCCCTATTTCTGTCATTTAAGTTTCTTCAACTGCTCACTGTGTACTTCGCTTTGTACACTCCTCTTCACATAAAGTGGCACATTTTAAATTATAAGGTTGGACAGTTGGAATATATGTTACTTTATCTGACCAGGAGTGTACATAAGATATTTTGTCTTACATCTTTAAATTAAGAAAAACATTTCCACAGCCTATTCTTTATTAGATTAAGTCTAATCTGCTATCTGTTTAGATTGGTTCATTTAATTTATTTGTGTTCTTTAACTTCGCTCTTCTCATTTTCTGCCACTTTCGTCTAATCGCGAAGATGAGGATGAATTGTGATAAGATGAAATGTATGAAGAGAAACTCACAAATAGACATGAGGGCAGAAAACGACAAAACAAGCCCCACAACGGATTATGCTGGCTGCGAATTCAGACGCCAGAGCCTTGATAGTCTGCAAAATGCAGTCCAGGATGTAATGCGTGCAGTGGCATGCTTAGGAGTTTCAAAAAGGGGCGGGTTACGTATATTTGCATTTGTAGTCAGTCCTCATTTTGCCATATTTTCCTGCCTTTGATATTTTTTAAGAATACAGGGTCAGACGTGTGGGGGGGGGGCGTGACTCCGACCAACGCCCTCCTGGACACGCCACTGACTACGTGGAAGAAAGGTTGACATTTCGTTGTCTTGTAAAGGGTCACTCCTTACACTCTGAAGCAGATTATATTTTAGAATATATTGTTTAATTCATGCGACAATTATGAAAAGTATGGGACAAATTCTTTACAAATGCAAGAGGCATCGAAGGCTACGGTAATCATTGGTCTTCATATTTTCAGGTTCCAACATTTGTAATTGTTGCTGTGAACGTTCGCTACAAAACTGGTCTAAAAAGAGAAAAATATGCAAGATTGTCAACAATAAGTAGCCAGCCTATATATATATATATATATATATATATATATATATATATATATATATATACAGGGTGTCATTTTAATGGCGCCCACGGACCACGGAAACGTATAGAGGACATCAAAACAAACAACATTTCTCAGTAACATTTTTCTCGTTGGTGCATCATTTCGGCGCTACAGTCCTTCAAAAAATACCGTTTTGCCGCCTGAATGCTGGCAACCACACACAACATTTGATTGCATTTGTGACGTCATATCCCGTCCTGAAGCGATGCGTTCCAGGGTTGCCAGGAACACTCATATTCTGTGAAAAATGACATAGCTACAATCAGCCACATTATGTACCGTAAAAGAAAACGACAAAACACGTTCTTTAACCTAACAGGTCAAATAAATTGCACGAACATGGTGATGGACAATTTGCATATTAATACTCATGGATCCCACTGTACATCATACATTTAACAATTAGATTTACAATTGATATAAAAAGGCAACAGAAGATCGTGTTAAGATGTTATCATTTACGAAATAAAGTAATCATTCGCCTCGTACAGTGGGATCCATGAGTATTACCGTGCGAATTGTCCATCACCATGTTCGTGCACTTTATTTGACCCAATAAGAGCTTCAAGAATTAAAAGAAAACTCAAAACAAGCTGTTGACAACTTCTGCACCACCATACATAAAAATCCATCGCTTAAAAACACACAGGATATAAGAGAAAAAGTTAATGAAAATAGTCATGGACAATTTGTACCGTGATACTCAGGGATCCCACTGTACAGATGTGTGTGTTTAACGAGGCAAACGGAATATTTTAATATCAATCCAGAAAAGTTATGAACTTGCCTAAGATGCAATTTTAACACTTTTACGACACTTTCAGTGCATGTTTGAATATATATCATCAGTGGCGGCAATTGGGGAGGAGGGTAGTTGCTTCGCTCCCACTTTTTGTCACTTTTCGCCCTCGCACTATGGCCTCTTAATGCTGAGCTTGTCTAACAAGAGAATGCAAACTGTCCTTGCCCTCGCTCCAGTTTGGTAGCCAATCGCCGATAATATAAACGTTAGTTTGGTTTATACGTGAATGAATGAAGTTGCTGGAATACTGGGGTTGTTTTACTAGACAAGACATCAGATTTGTTACTGTTGCGTCTCATTTTTCATAAATGATGGTAAAGATAAGACAAGATAACATTAAGCAATGTTGCTAATGAGAAGAAAAATTAACTTCTGGCCCTTGAGTAATTCTACTGCCTCAGGATATTACGCCCTTGCACAAAAACAGTTTATTATTGTGTGAAAGCAAAACATTATCAACCAAGTCTCAGATAATGTTTTTAACTGTTCCTCGAGGCACGTTTGAAATGAGACATAACAATTTCTCTTTTAGAACAGAACAACCTATTTATTTGGTTTGTTTACAATAGTTCAAAAAATTCTCATGACGAATCAAGACAGGGAATATACGTAGTTGGGAACTCAACTCAACAAAGTTTTATTCGACTTACAGCTTAAAATGGCTGTTTATGCCCAGCATACTATAGTTGGGAATAGGTTAATATATTAACAAGATGGAATATATTCAGGTTGGTTAATAAACAGTAGTGAATGGTTATTGGTTTACAAGAAGTAGCGCCAGGGTGAGGTGCGTGTGTGGTCAAAACATCAGTGTTTAATGAAATACGACACAGAAAAAGAAAAGTGTGTAAAGGTACGAAATCATTAACACAAGAGGGCCGTCTTCAACACGTTTCTATTTCACTATTTCTAAAACAAGAACCCGAAAGTCAAACTAAAAAAGAAAGAGGAAACAGACGATATATATATATATATATATATATATATATATATATATATATATATATATATAGCTATATATATATATATATAAAGTCAACTTTAATTTTATGATGATGTTTAAAGAATTTGCGTCATAGACGCAATTACTTTCCTTACGCGGGCCTCCCATTTGGAGCTGTGGTAGCATCGTCGCGTCGCCTTCATGGACGTCCGCAGGATTTTTTCCACGGAGGGGCAAGGAAGGTATCTTTTTTTCCAGGGGGGAGCAACATGGCATATTTTCCCCAATAATTAGTGTTGCCCACGAGACGAGACTTTCGCCTGTCTCGTCTCGAAAATATTCGTTTGTCAAAGGGACACATGATCAATCTCGTCTCGTCTCGAATTTTTAAAAGCCTGTCCCGTCTCGTCCCATGGGCAACACTACCAATAATAGTGTTCATCCCTCAAAAAACATCGAATCTGAATTTATCATGTTCGTGAAATAATTAACACACATTATTGTGGCTGAACTTAAATTATATGTGTGAAATATGTCATTTATGGTTGACTTTTGTTATCCAGGGGGGCCACGCCCCCCCCCTTCCGGACGCCCATGGTCGCCTTGTAATCAAGGGGTCCCGACTCTCGGGTTCGACACCCGGTGGAGGCACAGACGTCCGCAGGATTTTTTCCAGGGAGGGGCAAGGAAGTTATTTTTTTCCAGGGGGGCAAGCAAGGTACATTTTCCCCCAAAATAGTGTTATTCCATAAAAAGAAATTGCTTAAATTTGAATTTATGGTGTTCATACAATAATTAACACATATTATTGTGGATAAAATGAAATTATATGTGTGAAATACATAATTTTTGGTTGACTTTCATTTTCCAGGGGGTACCATGCCCCCCCCCCCCTTCCGGACGCCCATGAGTGGAGGTACATGGCACAGTGGTTTGAATCCCACTTTAAACCGTAAGTCCGGTCCCGATTAGCCTTACTGTGCACAAAATGGACTTCAAACACCAACTCAAACCAAATCAAACTTTCCTTACGCAAATAATTATATTTATCATTCTTCATTGCTTCTTAATCATAATTCATCTTCATTAGTCAAAAGTGGAAGAAAAGAGACGCTAAATAACGAAAATACAATACTTTATTGTTTTTTATTCGATGAAAGATTCGTGTTGTAATTTTATGCAAATAATTTCTCACATACGTTGTGCAAAAATACATCTATTTCACATCAAAAACTAATCCCGCCAAAAGTTTCTGAACACTCCGATACCTGATGGACCCACCTGCATGTATTCGACTATGGTCGGTGATTAACAATTTGTCTTCTGAAATTAAATGCTTCTTTCGTGGTTTATTGGTAGTCAATATATCGAAAACTGGCAATTATATCTCCCACGCATGTAGGTACAGAACTGAAAAACGGTGCTGATGTGGTATGTCAGACTTGAACCAAACTGGTCTTGCACCGGTTACTAAACGGCATACGTTACGGAAAACAACAATTTTTCCTAATGACGTCTACGAAAATAAGAGAGAGTTTTCGCTTTCAAAGTTTAATACGTCAGGATCGGTGACAACAGCTGATGCCATGAGTGACACGCTGGTGGCGAATAAAAATGGACTTTCAGGCCGTGAAAAGTGTGCAAGGGGAATTGAGAGAATTTCATTCCAAACGGTTTTCGGTGTCGACAGGCCTTGCGCGAATCAGCGAACACTAAACATTTTCACATTATCAAGTACGTGCAAGAGAAGAAGATGCAAATTATGTACTTACACGATGCGGAAAATGTCCGTTCTCGCTCCGAAGTGCCGACCAAAAACGTCAGAAGTATCTTGCTCTTCTCGGCGTGATAGATTTGTGGTGGCAGTCAGGCTGGTTCCACTTACAAACCCCCATGTCATTTACCACGCCCTCTCGCTGACCTCTTCTTTGCAGCCGAGAATAGTAACACTGTGTTGCCAACTCCTGTAAATTTATGACACTGTTCAGATTTCATGGAAAAGCCAAACAAACAAAAAAAAAAACACAATAAATGAATGGAAAAACACCGCGACGCGAAAATAGACACTGGCGTGAAGACAGTTTTAGTTCGGCAATTCGTTTTCGATGCTAGTGCCAACAGGTCGGGCTAGTTTGTATCTCTCCGAGGCAGAGGAGTAAATGCAACGGTGTTGCTAGCCTTCCCGACCTCTTTTCCGCACTTTCTCTTCCCACCTGCGTCTTCACCCTGCAGCTATGTCGATTAGGGGTGCGAAAGGAAGGAGAGGTAAGCTCTCCCACCGGTACACAAAAGGTGTTTGGGCCGTTTTGGATCCGAAGCGGACACCAGTTTTGTCCAATACCTTGTCAAGACAACATGAAAGCTTGTGAAGTTGCAGAGATGATGACCAGGAAAGAAATGGTTGGACGATCAAAGTCAGCCGACTGGCGCCAGCCAATCGGAACAAAAGTTAAGATTTGGAGTTTTATGTCCTCGTTTTCATTTGCACAGATAGTATACCAATTACAAACAATAGATTTCCTTTCCTCGTACTTATTTTGTTGTTAAAAGTATTGCATTCAACATTTGAGATATTGCCTTTAGTACCAGTCAGTGTTGCCACAATATGAGGGCAGAATTTCCCTTTCCAAGGGGCAAAATTTCCCTTAGTGGATCAATTTTTCCCTTCACCTAAGCAAATTATATAATAATAATAATTAGTAGTAGTAGTAGCAGCAGCAGCATTATTAGTGGTGATGGTGGAAGCAGTAGTAGTATGTAATGAAGTATTCCGTTGAATTCGTTATTCGTTTGAATAAAAAATACTTTTTAAAATATCACATTTCAGTTTCATCACTTCCTGACCAGATGTCCGAGGTTTGAATCCTGATCAGAAATCCATTTAATCGTTAATCCTCATCGTTGCTATTTATCCCAAAATACATAAAAGCAACAACGTACAATAAACTTAAAGGAGCAGAAATAAGTAGGAAAATCAAAATAAATAAATAACATTAAAAAATGTGGCTATGAAATTCGAAATTAACATAAACTTTAATAATGTAGTCAAATGACCTTAAAATTTCCCTGCAATTTTGGTATTTTTCATCATAATTTCCTTTATCCTTTTGGCTAGAATTTCGGTCCGAATTTCCCTGCAAAAGGGAAATTTCCCTTCATGTGGCAACACTGGTACCAGTCACGTACACGTACGCAGACGATACTAGCGCAATAATAAAGGGAAATGATGTGAACGAGTTAAAAGCCAACATTAAAAAAACAATGAGAATAATGAAATCTTGGTTTAACAGTAACAAATTACTATTGGACCAACAGAAAACAAATTACCTGCTTTTGCACACTAAACAAAACAGTAAAACTAAATATGTAGTAAAGAATAGCCATCTTCCAGTAACATTAGTTAGCGAAACAAAATTTTTAGTAGTAACTATAAATGAAAATCTAAATTGGTCAAACCACGTAAAAATACTTGTTAAAAAACTAACTTCCAAAATATTTGCACTGAGGATATTAAAACAAATACTTAATATAAATTCAATAATTCAGGTGTATTATGCAATGTTGTTTCATTCACTAAATTATGCGATAGAATTTTGGGGGAACTCACCGGCAAGTTTAGAAGCATTTAGAAAACAACAGCAGGCATTAGAATTATAGCAGGAATAAATACTAGGGAATAGAGCAAAACGTTGTTTAAGAAATTTAAAATATTAACCCTCCCCTCACTGTACATATATGAAATGTCATTATATGCGAGAAAAAATATTGGGGTGCGAAGTTCAATAGAACATACATACGAAATAAACAGCTCTTAAAGCCATACTTCACGAGGCTAACATTAGTTCAAGAAGGACCCGAACAGATGGCAATTAAAATATTCAACCATTTACCAAATGATATAAAAACAGAATGAATGGCAAGTTTCAAAAAACAAATTTAAAAAACTATTAGTTAATAAGGAATATTATAACATTAGTGAATATCTAGATTGTAAATTATAGAAATTTTGTAATTATATTTTTTTATCTGAACTGTACTGAATCCTCCAAGTACCAGTGTATATGGTTTAAGGATGGCCAAACGAATCCGGATCCGGATCCAAAAGTTCCGGATCCGAAAATCCGGATCCGGATCCGATAGTTTTGTATCTCAATCCAATTATAATAATACCACACCTTAAAAGGTATTATGATCTTCAATTACAAAGAATTTTTTCATTTGTTAGTCCTTCAAGATTTCTTTTCAAGTGTTGTTCCTAAAATAATTTGCTACTCATCGGCTAACACACTCGTGCACAAAAATAATCTTACTTGTTTAACATAACATGTCAGAGGTGATTTTGTAAATGCCATTGAAACGAATATGTATTCATTAGAATGTATTGGAAATGGAAACACACATAAATGTGAGACATTCCATTCCAAGATTAAACCTTTAACACATTTAACAAGATATAAATGTTATACAAAAATTATACAATTGCACTACAGTTACAGTTTTAAAAATTAAAATAAAACATTATAATATACGCAGTGTTATATAATTACAAAGTCTAAGACTAACAAGGGAGGTTATCTTAGTGTCCCCCTTCGATTTCCATGAAACTTGGCAGGTGTATAGAGGGGCCCAAAGGAAGAAATACGTGTTTTCTTGTTTCAACTAAAAAACTGCTTTAGAGGTCAAGACCCCCCTCAATGTCAAGATGAGGACAAATTGAAGTGAGAATCTGACCCCTGTGTCCCCCTCCGATTTCCATGAAATGTGGCAGGTATATAAAGGGGCCCAAAGGAAAAAATACTTGTTTTTTGTTTCAGCTAAAAAAACTGTTTTAGGGGGCAAACCCCCTCAAATGTCAAAATGAGGACAAATTGAAGTGGGTATTTGACCCCTGTGTCCCCCTCCGATTTTCATTAAACTTGGCAGGTGTATAGAGGGCCCCAAAGGAAGACATACATGTTTTTTTGCTTCGGCTAAAAAACTGTTTTAGGGGCAACCCCCCTCAAATGTCAAGATGAGGACAAATTGACGTGGGGATCTGACCCCTGTGTCCCCCTCCGATTTCCATGAAATGTGGCAGGTGTATAAAGGGGCCCAAAGGAAAAAATACTTGTTTTTTGTTTCAGCTGAAAAAACTGTTTTAGGGGGCAAACCCCCTCAAATGTCAAAATGAGGACAAATTGAAGTGGGTATTTGACCCCTGTGTCCCCCTCCGATTTTCATTAAACTTGGCAGGTGTATAGAGGGCCCCAAAGGAAGACATACGTGTTTTTTTGCTTCGGCTAAAAAACTGTTTTAGGGGCAACCCCCCTCAAATGTCAAGATGAGGACAAATTGACGTGGGGATCTGACCCCTGTGTCCCCCTCCGATTTCCATGAAATGTGGCAGGTGTATAGAGGGGCCCAAAGGAAGAAATACGTGTTTTTTTTGTTTCAACTAAAAAACTGCTTTAGGGGTCAAGACCCCCCTCAATGTCAAGATGAGGACAAATTGAAGTGAGGATCTGACACCTGTGTCCCCCTCCGATTTCCATGAAATGTGGCAGGTATATAAAGGGGCCCAAAGGAAAAAATACTTGTTTTTCGTTTCAGCTAAAAAAACTGTTTTAGGGGGTAAACCCCCTCAAATGTCAAAATGAGGACAAATTGAAGTGGGCATTTGACCCCTGTGTCCCCCTCCGATTTTCATTAAACTTGGCAGGTGTATAGAGGGCCCCAAAGGAAGACATACGTGTTTTTTTGCTTCGGCTAAAAAACTGTTTTAGGGGCAACCCCATCAAATGTCAAGATGAGGACAAATTGACGTGGGGATCTGACCCCTGTGTCCCCCTCCGATTTCCAGGAAATGTGGCAGGTGTATAGAGGGGCCCAAAGGAAGAAATACGTGTTTTTTTTGTTTCAACTAAAAAACTGTTTTAGGGGTCAAGACCCCCCTCAATGTCAATATGAGGACAAATTGAAGTGAGAATCTGACCCCTGTGTCCCCCTCCGATTTTCATTAAACTTGGCAGGTGTATAGAGGGCCCCAAAGGAAGACATACATGTTTTTTTGCTTCGGCTAAAAAACTGTTTTAGGGGGCAACCCCCCTCAAATGTCAAGATGAGGACAAATTGACGTGGGGATCTGACCCCTGTGTCCCCCTCCGATTTCCATGAAATGTGGCAGGTGTATAAAGGGGCCCAAAGGAAGAAATACTTGTTTTTTGTTTCAGCTAAAAAACTGTTTTAGGGGGGCAAACCCCCTCAAATGTCAAAATAAGGACAAATTGAAGTGGGCATTTGACCCCTGTGTCCCCCTCCGATTTTCATTAAACTTGGCAGGTGTATAGAGGGCCCCAAAGGAAGACATACATTTTTTTTGCTTCGGCTAAAAAACTGTTTTAGGGGGCAACCCCCCTCAAATCTCAAGATGAGGACAAATTGACGTGGGGATCTGACCCCTGTGTCCCCCTCCGATTTCCATGAAATGTGGCAGGTGTATAAAGGGGCCCAAATGAAGAAATACTTGTTTTTTGTTTCAGCTAAAAAACTGTTTTAGGGGGCAACCCCCCTCAAATGTCAAAATGAGGACAAATTGAAGTGGGCATTTGACCCCTGTGTCCCCCTCCGATTTTCATTAAACTTGGCAGGTGTATAGAGGGCTCCAAAGGAAGACATACGTGTTTTTTTGCTTCCGCTAAAAAAACTGTTTTAGGGGGCAACCTCCTCAAATGTCAAGATGAGGACAAATTGACGTGGGGATCTGACCCCTGCGTCCCCCTCCGATTTCCATGAAATGTGGCATGTGTATAGAGGGACCCTATGCCCCCTGTTTCTTCGTATGCCATATTTACGTGGTTTCGGGGTCAGATCCCCACTTCAATTTCTCCTTATCTTGACATTTGAGCAGGGGGGAGGGGTTGCCCCTAAAACAGTTTTTTAGCTGAAACACAAAAACATTTACTTCTTCCTTTGTGCCCCTCTATACACCTGCCAAATTTCATGGAAATCGGAGTGGGACATAGGGGTCAGATCCCCGCGTCAATTTGTCTTCATCTTGACATTTGATGGAGGTTGCCCCCTAAAACACCTTTTTTAAGCCGAAACAAAAAAAAAACACGTATTTCTTCCTTTGGGTCCCTCTATACACCTGCCACGTTTCATGGAAATCGGAGGGGGACACTTAGATAACCCATACATACATACATACATATATATATATATATATATATATATATATATATATATATATTAGCAGGTAACAATATATTATAAACACATTCTTACTTTCCAAAGAAACGCTCATGTGGGATGGCCAAACGGATCCGGATCCGAAAAATTTTTGGATCCGGATCTGGCCATCCCTAATATGGTTTATATGGAGTAATAAAATTGAAAGTAACTAAGAAGAAATATACTATACTCACATGCAGGGTTGGCAAGGCAATTTACTCGTTACGTTTTTTATGTAAATTACGCGTAATTTACTTCACGTAGAAAACCATTTTTTTACGCATATATAATAAACTTAATTTTCTTTCGTACATTAGTAATATAAAATCTACTTTAATTATAGTACATTTTAAACATTAATTTGCTTCCATATTACAGCACAAAACCATTATTTTCTTAAGCTCGTACTAACAGTCACCTCACGCCCTTACCCTCAGTAACAGATTTTAAAAATAGAATTGTTCTTTCACATATTTTTAAAAATTTAGAAACCTTTTTGTACATACGTCTTGCACTAGTGCTTGTATTTATAACATAACGATTAACAACAATTTATTTGGATTGGATTTCAAAGTTTTAGTAACAGCTACAAATTTATTTTATATACGTATTATACACTTACATGTGAATGTGAATATGGCAGTTTGTAATATTCCAATGTAAGAGCGCACAAATTCGGAAGGAAAGTTTTTAAAGCCCTTTTATTTTCTGCCACTGCAAACTGCCATACATAACAATAACCATGGCAAAAACATGTTTTCTTTTAATTTTTATGTTTGATTCTAGTTTTTACGTACTTTACGCTTTCATACGTATTTTACACGTAATTTACATGTCATGTAGAAAACTTTTTTACGCGTAATTGCACAATCCTGCTCACATGTTAGTTATAAAGTAATATTTTGTGGTGGGTGTTTCATTGTATTTAAATAAAAAAAAGGGCAGCGCCACTTTTACAAGTTTGTTCTTTAATACTATTGTATTAACAATTTTCTGTAAGGTATTGTAAATTACCCACAGAGCAATGCCAAGCGCGCATTTCAAAATTTTTGTTGCAAGAAAATCTGACCTTGGTGAGCCGATGAAAGAAAAATATTTTTGTTGTAGTACAGGAGGCATTATAAACAATATCAGTCTTTACAGCGCATGCATTACGGAGTCGCGAGCCAATATTGAAAAGTAAGTCAGGAGAATAATATCTGTTCCAAACACTGAAAGTCGGTGCAGGTGGCGCTAAAATCTCTAGCTGCGGCTCTTGATAAGGAAATATTTCCCTTCAAGAGGCCATTAACAAATTTTCAATGGCAATACATACCCAATAAGGGTAAAGTACGAGTACAAAACAAATATAATGAAATCTCAATATTAAAAGGAAGCAAAATAAAATACCTATAGCCTAAGACTTAATAAAACCATTTTAACTATTTTGTAATTTATTGACATTTTGAATCAGTTGGTAGCAAATGAATGCATGATAATCAATTTGGAATGTCCCATAATTCAATGCGAGACATCAAGACTGCTGGTATGTTTCCGGCAAACGTTTCGAACCATGACGGTATTGTAAGGTACAAATCAGAGGCGCAAGCACAAATTTTCGTCTGGGGGAAGCGCTAATTACCAGGATAAATGTACCAAATTATTATTATTACAAAGATTTGAAATATTTTTTAACACCATCAATTTCACATTAGCTAATCATGGAAAACAGGTAAACAAACTATATTTTTGAATGGCAGAAAATGAATGATAAATGCAATCCGATGATAATTCTTTTTGTACATATAACATGTATAACTTTCAAGTACAACATATGTTTTACACATATGCAATATGGAGGGATACAAAATAAGAAAATACACATGCTAACACTAAGTTGCATACGTATTCAAAGTGTATTCAATACGTGTATACAACACATATTATTTAAATATATTACATTACAGAAAAGAATTAACAATGATCAGAGGATCATATAGTCATCATTAGATAAATATATATACACCTTCATTTATGGTTATCACGAAATTCTCTTATTAGATTTTGATAGGGTGGGCCAACCTGGTTTTAGGTGTGATTGCCCACTCTAGCCCACCCTTGGCGGCGCTCCTGGGCACGTATTTCTGAGGATGAATGGAGAAACAGTGTTTATATTTTTACTTCACATTACTCTCCAAACAAGTATAGTTGGGTAGAGGGGTGGAAAGCTGTAAATAGACAGTGTTTTGTTGAAGAAAATTGAAGGAAAAATCGTTCTTACGTGTTTTTACTAGCAGGTCCGAAGTCGGTTCCAAATAGTAACTCGCAAACATAGCTTGTTTGAAATTATTCAAAAGGACCTGTCTTCTTGAGAGCGCAATAGGGACCGAAGCGATACGCGACCGTGTCGTTTGAGAACGAACCGATCAACAGTCACACTGTAGCGGACACGTTGCAGAAGTCCGCATTCCATTGGTGAGATCGACGATATCAGTGGCGGAGGGGTTAGAACAGCGCGGTACGGGTCGCGGGTTCGAATCCCGGTCTGGGCATAGGTGTTCTTCCAAATTCCTCTCCCTCGTTACCTTTTAGATACATATTGTTTACTTGTGAAGTAGCTTATATTGTTTTTTTTATATTTTTGTATATTATTTTTATATATCTCTTAAGTACATTTATACAGGGTGTCATTTTAATGACGCCCACGGACCACAGAAACGTATAGAGAACATCAAGACAAACAACTCGGTTTACTGGACGCGTTCATATCTTCGTTTTACAGATCATAATATGGTTGGTAGTCTTGTCATTTTCCCCAAAATTTGTGTGTTCCTTGCAACACTGCCGTGCACTGTTTCGCCGCAGTAACTGACGTCACAGATGCGATCAAATGTTGTGTGTGGTTGCCATCGTTCAGGCGGCAAAACAGGCTTTTTTGAACGACTGTAGCGCCGAAACTACGCACCAAACGAGAAAAATGTTACTGAGAAATGTTGTTTGTTTTGATGTCCTCTATACGTTTCCGTGGTCCGTGGGCGCCATTAAAATGACACCCTGTATATAAAACTAAAAATATGAATTTGTCTCGGAGAGCGGAACAACCTCAGACACAAACAAATAATTCATATCACCATGTAGCTATTGTCAACTAATCAACTATTGTAAATCAAAATGAAATTAAACAAATAAAGAAGACAAGAAAAACAGGGGAACCACACTTCCGAAGATACAGACGCCCTGCCCTGGTTTTTATCTAAATTCACCAGGGACGATAAGCGCATACCCCTGAATGTATGCGGGTGGAGGTTTGGGCATCTTTATTATGAATGAAGGAATACTCACAAATAACACCTATGCCCCGGTCGGTATTCGAACCTGGGATCCCTAAGGTCGTAGCGCGTCGTACTAACAACTCCATTACGGAGCTCGGCTACAGGCTAAACGGGTTGGGTCGATAACTTTAAAGTATTATGCGACCTACTGTAATATATCTGACCAGGAATCTTCGATATTGTGATGACGTAACAGCAAATTGTTTTAATG
This sequence comes from Lepisma saccharinum, assembly GCF_977018435.1. NCBI lineage: Eukaryota > Metazoa > Arthropoda > Insecta > Zygentoma > Lepismatidae > Lepisma > Lepisma saccharinum. Next base: position 81,367,758 of record NC_139235.1, read on the forward strand.
CCAGCTGTTTTTAAATCCAAGATGGCCGAACATGAAATACCTCACAGATCACAAAGAATATAAAGTCTACATACCTGACGCAATGGACATCATACACACACCATATGCATACACGCTCATACACTCACAACACTAACACTATCGCAAAATTCGTGAAGTAAGAACATAACTTATCCATTTATGTGCAACACAGTTTTCCCCAACTGCTGGGCCAAATCTGAACATGGTAAAATGATGACGTCGAGCTTCATGCTGACATTCTTTTATTCCGAAGCGTCGGCCATTGTAAACAAATAACTTTGTCAGCAGACGAGCTAGTGCAAGATTTTGTAATGTCAGATAACCGTTGTGTTGTGTTACTATTAAATCACGAATTTTCGTTTTGACAAATAGGCATAACTACTCATGCCTGCCGTGTCTATCAACGCATGAATTTTATTTCGTCACCTTTCTATCTCTGTAGAATAATAGCGACGATGAGGAAAAATTTATTACTACATTCCGGCAGTGCTTCCCCGATTGCATAGTAGTAACGTCGTGACCTTGTAATCAAGGGGTCCCGTGTTCGATACCCTGTGTAGGCATGTGGCACACTGGTTCTGATCCCACTTTAAACTGTAGGTCTAGTCCCGATTAGCCTTTCTGTGAACTTAAAGCAACAAGTCAATTAATCGATCAAATGTACAGTCGGATGTACGAGTATTGCTCGGCAAATTGTCCATGACTATTTTCATTAATTTTTCTCTTGCACCCTACGTGTTTTTAATTAATGCATTTTTAAGTAGAGAAGAGCCCTCAAAATCGGATCGGCTTGCAAACCGAACGCCCTAAGGTTAACTGTCTCCAGCGCTGAACATATGGCGTGGTGATGTATTTTACTATTCTCACTGAGTGACCCCATGCCTCGTGCACACAGTAGCGGACGGGTACAGTGTTCACTGTATTCATTGTGACAATCCGATTCGAAACATACCGTTGACGTGGGCCAATGTGTGTGTTTACTGCTGTGAAATATTTCTTCAGTACTTGATAAGCTCATAAGGTAAGCATTGTTGTAATAGGTGTTGATGTCCGTGTGTTATAAATGGGAGGAATACTACACAAATACGATGCCATTGACGTTTTCATGGTCATTATTGCTGTTGCTCGTGTAGGCGGTACTTTGCAGTTCGTATTCTTACTAATGTTTTAAATCGGATCATAAAAAGTAGTGCAAATCGGATCACCACAAAATAGCACAATATGTAAACAGAATGTATGATTAGATTTGAGAAAACAGGAAAACACGGATATATAACACCCCCCCCCCCCACACACACACACACACATATATATATATATATATATATATATATATATATATATATAATATATATATATATATATATATATATATATATATATGTATATAAACATCCCTCACCAAAAAAAGCACGAGCACGATAGAGAAAACAACAAGATAAGAAAGACGCTCATGTCACATCGCCCAATAATGTGAGAGAATTACGAGACCTTGCAGCATTTAAAAGTCTAGAAGTACTGCTAAAATCTAAGCGGCGACAGAACATCACATTATAGAAACAGAACCGGCATTTCTTCAACTGATAACTCCACCCGTTCTGATGACGAATCGTTAGAGGAAAGCAGTGATGTGCCGTAGACTATAAGTTTACGTCTACATGCGTTGTCTACACGTAATCTACGCGTAGATTACATTGGGTTGTAGTTTACATAGACTACGTAGACAGTCTAAAGTGCATTATAATTAATTTTCAAGGGTTTCATGAAAGGAAAGTGACACTTTGAACTATATTGGTTCCTAACGAAATAAAAAGAATACTATTTACAACAAATTTCTCTTCTCTTCTATTATTTATCAACTATGGAAGAAGATAAATAGTATGCAAAAAACAACAACAGATGGCAGTCGTGAGGCAAAAGTGGTCTTTTCCCTACAAAACACTAGAATATTTCCTATATTAGGTTTCTTCCTACGTGAAAAATTGTTCGAATTTGGAGGAAAGAGTATGAAAATTTCTTCTCACACATCAGCAACTGATATGCAGTATATTTTTCTTCTCATTCCACAGCGCTCATTGCTAAGTTCTCACCTTTCGCCATGTTGTTTACATAGATTACGTAATCTAAGTGTATAAAACAGTCTACGTGTAGAATGTAGACTATCGTTGTTTACGCGTAGACGCACATCACTGGAGGAAAGTCAAGGTAACCACAAGTGTAGATTTTATGAGCGGTTATACTCAGATTTAAATTACAGTTTTATCGGCGATTGGATTTCTTGCATACGGTGCTCAGCGTGGTACCATGAACAATGTGTTGGAACACAAGGTAAAAATACATTCATTTGTGGGAAGTGTGTTGTGTAGGAGAAAGGGTTTTGTGTAGTGGAAGGAGTTAGTGAAATTTTGGACAAATATGTTTGTCACTGCAGTTATATTTCCGCTACTACCCTATGTTCCGCTTTCAAGGACACGTAATCCGGTTTGCAGGACATTTTTGCAAAAAAAAATATTTTGTAGTTCCTTTAGTTTTCAATGTGTAACTTTATTAATATGCAAATGTAAAAAACAGCGTTTCGGGAACATATGTAGCAATGATGTACCCGTCAGATGCTGTTAAGTTCGTGTCGAAAAAAATGACTACTTTCGATTTTATGGGTGTTTCATTTGAAAGTGATCCGATTTTGAGGACTCCACTCTATTCTGGTTCAGATGCTGTCAGCAGTTCGTTTGGTGTTTTGTTTCATTTCTTGAAACTCTCATTGGGTAAAACAAACCGCTTGTACATGGTGATGGGCAATTTGCTTGGTAGTACTTATGCATCCCACTGTATACGCCCAGAAATATCATTAAGGGGGTGAGGCCATGAGGGAGAAGGTTATGTCTGGCTTTATTTAGTAGTTATTGGTATATTTTATTATCACGCCGATCTCCCTAGCGGAGTGATTAGAACATAGCGCTACGACGCCAGGCCTGCGCATTGGTGTTCTTTGTGAGTCTCCCTTCATCAATTTCATCATATCATTACTTATTCTCATGGTTGCGAGTAGTCAAAAGTGCCAGAAAAGCGACGCTAAATAACAAAAATCAAATCAAATTACAGTAAAACCTCGTTAATCCGAAAAAAAGCAGAATGCAAGGTTTTAAATGTGACTAGAAGTCAACAAGAGAACTTCTCAAAGAAAAGGCAGTCAACCACTGATGAAATTCTGTTTCCCGCTTTGTACTGTGCTGTATAGTGTATTTAGGCCTATGCCCTTTTAAATACACTATAATAAACGTGTTTTGTTGATATAAACGGAGTTTTAATGCTATTTCTACTGTTCTTTTAGGTTATTTAAGTTAATCTGAACTTTCGTTAATCCGGTCAACTTATCCCCCCCCCCCGTTAGTCCAGATTAACGAGGTTTTACTGTATTATAATTTCTTATTAACATTAGCATTCTTTTTTTGAGTATTTAAAGTTTGAAAAAAGAGAGACTGATTTTTCACAATCCCCCCTTTGACAACCTAACAAACTTCCCTTCGTATATTGGTGAACATATACATTTTTCGGGCCTCCCATATGGCGCAGTGGTAGCGTCATTGCCTTGTAATCGAGGGGTCCCGGGTTCGATACCCGGTGGAGGCACAAGTGGTTCGGATCCCACTTTAAACTGTAGGTCCAGTCCCGATTAGCCTTACTGTGCATAAAGTGGACTTAAAACAGCAACTCAAATCAAATATACATTTTTCTTCGCTCAACTTTTGAAGTAGTTTGAAGTACATTTCTCCAGAATATTGGTAGAAGGGGCCTAATATGTAATTAGCTTTTCGCTTCATACATAAGATACCGAGTAACGGTATATATTTGATATTTGTAACCTATTAACAGTAAAAATTCTTCCGAACTTCAGGGCTACAGTTCTCTGTTGAGCAGTAAGGTTTATTTATAAATAATTTAATGTTTTATATGTTCAAGGGTAGCAACTATGATATTAAAATTGCAAGATCGTCTGCGGTGACATCTAGTGTGCACTATATAGGTAACGAAGAGGAAATGACTTTCCTGAATAAATCTAAACGTTCAAAGAACAATTATGGAAAGATATTTTCTCATTTTTAATAAACTGATATTATTAGGAACAAGGCTGCCCGCAGGAATTTTTTAAAAGGGGGCAGCACTGTTCAAAGTGTGGGCGAACGTAGGGGACAACGATCCACCTATTGTTACGTCATATTCCCATTAATGAATACAACATTTACCCGTTGTGAAATTTAGTTACGTCAATATTAAATTTTGAACGGGTTATTTGTATATAGGTCATTTTACTGGTCACAATATTAAAAATTGTTACACATTGTATTGTCTATTTTTGCTTTTAGTGTCAATTGCAGTGCCTTCTCGTTCTGGAGTTTTTAGTGTCTAGGAATTCCCGGCCTGGGCATGGATGTTTGTGAGTGTCCATTCATCAATTTCATCATATCATCACTCATCCCCATCTTCGCAAATTAGCGAAAAGTGGCACAAAAGCGAAGTAAAATAAATCAAATCAATCAATCTAATCCGTGCTCTAGTGAGAGTGTAGACTTCAGTCCGCATTACATTTATCTGTTTCAAGTGTCACTCGCAAATATGACGTGACGTGGCTCTGTCTGCTTTGCTATGTTTCGAGAAGATTACGACCAAGATAAAGAAGCACATCGAAAAGGTCCATCAACCCCCCCCCCCCCTTGAAAATTGTCAAGCTCTGATTGTAGCAAAACAAGTTAATATGTCATTCTTAAAGACTTTACGTTTGGCAAAATCGACACTCTGCTATCAGTTGTTCGTAACACTAACCATTGTTTTGTCTGTGGCACCTCATACAATGCATGTTTATCTCTGTACCATTTGGTAAATGAAAGGCAAATACATCGCTACGCTGTCGGAAGTGACCTTGGCCCACTGCAGGGTCAGCTGCTTTATACATTACAAGCTAGGAAGCGCCTGTGATTCACCCAAGCTTCCAGAATACGTTCGTGATGATATCGCATCACCTATCTACGTGCAAGACTGGTTTGTTTGGACGAATGATGTTTGTAGCTGTCTATGAACCTTTGCAGAAGGCACCAGTTGTGGCAAAACAGTTGCACACAGTCAAGGATTTGTCAGTGCTGCGGGGAAGTGAATGAGGTCCGATTGTGTTCGCGTGGTATGCGTAAGGATCATTTTCGCAGATATTTCCGTGTCGGAGGTGAGTACAATGACCTTTATTTATATTTATACTTTTGTTCATGATTACTATGTGCAAGTTTTTATGTACATAAGTTCATTTGTCTAGCTTTAGTTATCGGTATGAGTAGTATTTGTGCATATATATGTTTTATCTTCATGAAACTAATTACATTTGCTTTAACCTTTTAAGTGAGTACATGAATTCAGTGGCACAGAAACCTTTATGATTTGAGGTGAACAAGCCCCACAGCTACAATTTTTTAAACTAAAATTTACATCACCATGTACTGATAATAAAGCAAGATTCACAAAATAATGTAGAATTTTAGAAAATGTACGACTATTAACGAGGTAGTTTTTAATATGTTTTAAAACATGTACAATTCTGGAACAGATAAATTCTAGGGTTCGTTCTATCGTTTTGTATTAATTTAAAATAGTTTTTAATTCCTCATAAAGTGTTCCAAGAACACAGATTAAATTAGGTAATTTGTACCATAATTTACTATCAAAGACATTTTGTATTGCTCGGCAAATTGTCCACGACTATTTTCATTATTTTTTCTCTTACATCCTGTGTTTTTAAGCGATAGATATTTATGTATGCTGGTGCAGAAGTTGTCAACAGCTTGTTTTGAGTTTCTTTTAATTCTTGAAGCTCTTATTGGGTCAAATAAAGTGCACGAACATGGTGATGGACAATTTGGAAGGTAATACTCATGTATCCCATTGTACAGGGAGATAACGAGGAACTAAATTTGTTTATAAAACACAAATTATTTGAACGGCAGCATCTGCATCGAACAGATTACTTGAGGGGGATACAAGGGGTACAATTCGATCCCCCGCGCAAAATTTGGGGGGGGGGGGGCACAGTCATGGGCAGTTCTGGCTTGTAAGAACCTCTTTGACTTTCAATGATAATTTCAACCCATAAGTGTCCGTGACTGCTTCTGTACACTGGCGTACGCAGAGGGAGGCAAATGGGGCTACAGCTACTCCCGAAAGTTTGATAAAGTCAAAATTTCCAAATGAAAGCAGTAAGGAACTCGGGGAAAACCAAAGTTATAATTTAAACCCCGCCTTAAAATGACCCCCGATTACATTTTTTTGTGTTTAAACAACATTGAGACGAAGGTTAAAAAAATTATAATTTGAAATGTTTTATATTTGCACTTATAAGGACTATACTGTTTAGGAACTTTGTATTATTTCACGAGTAACGTGTTCATTTCTATGATTTCGTTATTGTGACCTTTTAACTGCATAATTTTCGAAATTCTTAAGAGCATATATTCCCTTGTTGCGAATCTTGGAGCTGTTTGTAATTTTGGACCCTCCCCTTTTTTTAAGAAAGGAAAAACATTAATTTATTTGCCTTACCGTCAAACACTTGCTTGTGCAGAAAGCTAAAATTCGGCACGACGCTCCAAACCTTGATGGGTCTGTAAAATCGATCACGTAAGAGAAATGCATATGGGTGCAGGTGGGGGGGATTTGACACCTACGCCAACCAGAATACGCTACTCTTTCATAAAGTTCCGTAAACCTGTTTCTATGGTGCTGTGCTTAGTGCAAAATTTCGACGCCCGTGTTCAAATTCAGGGGGGGTCTACGATGCACGATCATTTATGATCATACCACAATATTTAGAGTAGTTCTTATGGTGAACACAATAACAAATAATAACAACAAACCAGCCTGCCAGCCTCTATGGCAGACTGGTTAGCACATCGCGCTACGAAACCAGGTGTCCCGGGTTCGGATCCCGGCCTGGGCATGGATGTTTGCGAGTGTTCATTCATCAATTTCTTCATCATATCATCACTCATCCCCATCTTCGCAAATTAACCAAAAGTGGAACAAAAAGCGAAGTAAAATATAGCAAATCAAATAATAAACCAACCAACCTGAAGGTTACCAAACGCTGGTTGGTTGATTAGTAGTTGTTTTAAAGCCACTTTATACACAGAAAGGCTAATCGGGACTGGACCTACAGTTTAAAGTGAGATCTGAACCACTTGTGCCTCCACCGGGTATCGAACCAGGGACCCCTTGATTACAAGGCGAAGACGGCTACCACTGCGCCATCGGGAAGGCCCCAGTTACCAAAAGCTTTCTTCCAGAAAAAACTCACTGTTATTATTTTAATATGCATTTATTATCATGACCTGAGCACAAAGTTAAATTACAAGCAACGCCATCCTATCCATAGTGTTGACCGCCGGACCCTGTGGCCGAGTGGTTAGCACATCGCGCTGCGACGCCAAGGGTCCCTTGTTCGAATTCCGCTCGGGCTTGGTTGTTTGTGGATGTCCATTCATCAATTTCATCATTTCATCACTCATCCCCCATCTTCGCAAATTAGCCAAGAGGCACAAAAAGCGAAGTAAAATAAACTAAATCAATCAATCGAATTCAAGATGCAGGAAGCTAAAACACTAGATTGCACGCAGATACATGATTTGGCTAGACATAACAGGAAATTTTAGGGCTGCATGTTTGTTGTTTCTTATCCAAGGTCATAAAAATACTGCCCTATAACCATTCCCTCTGCCCCTCCAAAGAGTTTATCAAGGCAGGCAGTTACTCACGCATCCCTGCAACTCGGACAAGACTACAATTTGTGTCAATCATGTCACTTACGACAGGCCTGGACTTGCAGTTTTACCTGCGGTCGGTCCTCGGCTAATTCTTCTTGACGTGTTCACCAATCAGTAACAACTCGGATACATCGGCCGCAATATATCAGATTTTCTTGTTAACTTGCTAAAAAATATATATATTTCAGTTATTGTTTACTTTCCAGATCAAGGAAAAGCCAAAATGTCACCTATCGGAAGAAGGGGGAGGAGGGAGGTCTATCCCATTTTTTTGTTTCTCGTTCTCTATCTCTTTTACATTTTTTGGTTGTAAATAAAACAGAGTAAGAAATGTATAGGCGAGAAAGAAATAACGAGCATTTCACTGTCAAAAATGTATGAAAGGGAAAGAGAGAGACAAGTCGATACTCAAGGATGTTAATCATGGACATACAAATTATACTCGTTTTTACTCTTTGCTGTTGGCTCACACCGCCTATCCTTTGCGGTTTCTAGCCATAGTTACTACTTTTTTTTATCAAATTTTGTATCTTCCTATCTCCGACTCGAACAACAACACACAGTTACCCAATTATTAAATTACGTTACCATGAAAACTATTACTTATTCTCAAGGAAGCGGCAAAACTACATCGCACACAGTACAGAACGACATATCGGTTCACACACTGGGTGAAGCAGTGGTTTTGTTATTTTATCATTTCATAGTCCTTAGTTTTATCTAGCGGTAGAAATTTTGACTGAGGGGAGGATAAAGCAGAAACACATTCTGGATTTTAACATAGGCCTAGCATTTACTCACATTAATAGATATTTGAAGGGCAAGAAAAAGTGATTTTTCTGCAGTAAAGCGTTGTCCCGTGTTATTACTTACTAATACTACAGTTATGTTATGTCAGTAGTCAGTACAGGGCTACCATTTTCTTTGCCGTTGGCTGTACAGAGCTTTGTTCTATGGGGTGGGATACACAAAATTTTGTATACTCGGAGCTTTTTACCAGGGGTCATTTGAAGGGAAGTTTGTATGAACACTTTTTGTTTTTTTTTAGTTCTTAACGGATTTTCGTTTGGAAGTTTTGATTTTCTGAAAATTTCTGGAGGGGCTGTAGCTCCCCATTTGCGTACACTAGTGACTACCAACAATCTTCCTTCCTTTGCCAAAACTTCCTCAAAAAATAAATTTTCCTCATTTGTTAGCTGATTTAGTAGCCCTTTTTACTTACTCAACGTTGAGCATGTTATTGCTCTAAATTCTCGCTTATTTAATTTGACATATTATACTAATATATGATTTCCTTCTCTCAGGTAACAATGATCGAGAAGCGTCAAATGTTACCTGTTTTTAAGATATGTGAGCTGGTAAGTGTGATATTTACTTCTTAAGATTACCAGTTATATTTTCATATTCATATATGCATAATTATTAAGTTATGCACCTACTCTAGTAGTGTTATTATTAGTGCTAACACCGCTTTTTACATATCACGCGATACGAAAAGCTGACATTCTTTCACAACTCATTTTTCATTTTTTGTTATTGTACACACTTTCATACTTTCTTTATCGTATTAAATTGAGAACTTGTCAGTCTATTTGTTAGAACGAATTCTGATTCCCTTGGAAACGACAAATAAATTTCGCCGGAATCATGGCGGCTGTGCGCATCCTGACGTCACCTCTATAGCCAGTTTGCTTTTACAACAAATCACTAGCAACACTAATGTGGATATGCACGCGTGCGTTGCGGGTATGAAAAGTTGAAATTCTTATGACTAGTAAAGAGTTACTTTTTTGAGAAATGGAATTGTGGTACCGAATATTATGCGACGTCAGTGTGTGCGAATTATTTAGTTTACGTTTCTGCAAGCTTGTAAAACAAGTAGCTTGCGGTAGTATGCTTCCAGGCAGCACATAGTGTGCAACTCTGATATGAAAATTGGCTAAGAAATTTAAAGAAGTAAATGGCATTGATCTCTAAAAATAAAATACTAAATCACCACTTAGCTGCGTATTTTGGTATGGTGATGAAGTGTCATCCTTTTTGTTTTCTCTGACAGGTTCTACATTTCTGGGAATATAAGTTCCCTCCTCTCGGAGAATATTGTCATATTTAATGCGAAGTGTTTTGGTCAGATTTTGTGCATTATAATCTATGGCGCATTAGATAATCCAGATTGAGTTAAACTGTCATTGAATTGGAAACACTGGCAGTATTGAAGAGGTTAAATTCAAAGATGCCATGGCATGTTGTATTTAAACGAAATGCCTGTAATTTGCTTAACAAAGAATAGTTTTATATTGTAATAAAATTTGAAATCAGTAACATAAACGAATCCTAGTGTTGTATAAATGGCATGATATTGTAATATCATAAGCCCGTTGTATAAATTAACTCTTTTTTAGTCGAGAGCATTTCTTTTAGGTTACAAGGTTTTGAAAATTGGAATGCACATTAAATTCAAATGTAAACGGTATATTCTATCGTCCTCAAGGATTTTCTGATGTTAGAACTTAATCGTAAGGAGCTATATATGTAAAGTAACTTCTATTAACTGTTACAAAGATTTTGAACATAATAATTTATTCGTGGCCAAGCAATACTTCTCCTTAACCACATCTGTTTTCTTTTTCTAACACAGGAGCATGAAAGCAAAGGCCATAAAGTACTTACCTATTATTTGTTATGTAAACATGATAGTCCAAACCAAGGTATTCAAATGATTAGTTGCGAGAGCTTAGTACAAATGCATCTTCTACAGGGAGGTTATTTCAGTCGTTCACCGCGACAGCGCCGGCCGCTTAGCGGTACCTTCATGCAACAATTCCCGGCAAATTACGTTACAGGAAGTCCGTAACAAAAACAGCTTGTTTTGTAATGTTTCCACTTTTCACAATTACAGTTACAATTACAATTGAAATAAGCACGTACCTTGTCGCAAGGATGCTAGAAAAGGTGTCCTCCCAAATACAAATATTTCTGGCACCTTATTTCTGACATCTAATCTTAGATTAGACATCTCTACTTTATCCTCAGTTGTCTCGACAGCGCCGGCAGCTTATCGGGGGTCGGGGGAATTGTCAGCCGCGAGATGGCGCTTCATACTGAACGAACGGGACACATGTCGCCAGTGATGCCAACCGTAGGGACATGTCCCTACGCATAGGGACTTTTCACTATATTTTGCCCGCGTAGGGACAGATTTTACCAAATAAGGGAAAACGTAGGAACTTTTTTCAATCTTGGAAAATAACATTTTATTGTGCAAAGGTGCAAAGCTTACTCGTCAGTCAGTTGCACTTTCTTCGTGCTCGGTTTGGAATGAATGGATTCGTTTATCTGGATACTTTAGCGAGGAGGAGAAATAAGAACTAACCAACAAATCTCCATCAGAATTTTGAAACATGTTATCGGTTACCAAGAACTTTCAAGGCAAGTTCTTTTTTGAAAACTTTTCCACTCTCGCGAAAATAGTGCTAACATTGCCACATTCTAACGCGGAAACGTAAAGAATATTTTCAATGTTAGGTGATACAAAAACAAAAAAAGAGAAATAGAATGGGACCAGAATTGTTAAAGACTGCAGGAAATACAGCATCACCAACCAATATCTATCTCTTCACATCAGCAGCAGTATGTATGACTTCAAATAACATAATCAACAGTAAATAACTCAACGTTATTCATTAGGAGTGTGCGGATCCCGAAAAATCGGGACCGAGATCGGGAAAAAAAATCCCGATGACTTCCCGACTTTTCGGGATCCCGAGCAGTCGGGAAATACCGAATGGTCACTTTAAAAAGTCGTTAATTCTAGACGTTTTCTGCATTGTAAGTTTCTGGAACTTATCGGAAATTTTAAGTTTTTATTCTACAAATTCAAAAACAAACACTTAAAGTGAAAATGACGTGTAGAATTCGAGATTTCCAGTGCTACGGAAATTTCCCCGTCCCGATCTCGTCCGGACCCAAAATATTCTGTCCCTCACACCCCTATTATTCATTAAGGCTAGAATTTACAATACCGGACCATTCTGTAATTTCTATGCTACGTCTTATACTCACGAAATAATTAGTCGTGATGATTTATCTCAAGTTAACATGTTGGGGTGAGGTGAAAAAATTGTTCATTAAAGTGTAGAAGTTGTAAAATAAGCTTTTCAATTCTCGGAATGATTCTCCGTATACAAGTATGGTAGCCATATTTGTTGATATGAACAAATGACGTTCGTAATTAGTTACGCTGTCTACAGCGTTGCCACACTGTCGATTTCATACTTGGAGAGCATGGATCGTGTAAGAATGGCGGAAGAGAATAGTAAAAAAGTTGTTAATGTTGTATAGATTTTTAGGTGGAGTGTGCAGGAGGATTGCCGTGGGCTAATTAATAAACTTATGGATTTCGGTATATTGCCCAAAGAAGGTGCTTGCTTATATGTGACAATCACGATGTAGAAGAACATGTGGAATGTGGACTGATTTTATTACAGGTAAGTTTGGCAACAGTGTATCGATCGTAAAATTGCAGGATACTAAAATGGCGTCTTCGATGATGAACGTTTGCCGTTAAAGTGCTACGAAAATAAGATTTTTGTTAAGCAAGGCAAACATAATTAAAATTTGGGGTCGAAATCCATGCACCCACAAATCATTGACGGATAGCCCCACGAACCATTCACGGTAAGGTTAGGTTAGGATAGGCAAACATAGTTAAAATTTGGGGTCGTAGTAATATCAGGAATGTATATTTCGTTTTTTAAGTATTGGAAACACAAAATCGTCCGGTAAATAATGAGCAATCGTGCCGATCGCGAACCACTCAATTTCACATATTTTGCAATTTCTACAAGTGACCCCAAATTTTACCTTCAAATTCGTGATTTGGAGGCCTCAATTAGTGATTATGAGAAATATTACAAAAAAAGGGGAGGGGTCCTGTATTGTAAATTCGCTCCTTCATTAATTGTGGAAGCACCGAGCAGAAAGATTTGGTAAGTAAATGTGTACATTTTATCTTCTGTTTTGCACGCTCATGAGGTGTTGTTTTTTAAAGTCGCTTTACTTGGCGTAGGTGCATTTGGCAAGTTGTAGGGAGATTTTGACTACGTCTGTAGGGACATTGCCGGAAAATGGTTAGCAACACTGGCGGCTACCAGACGTAGTGAGTCTGCGCTATGTTCACTTTTGTCTGAGTTTATCAGCACGCGTGTTGTTTATACTGTGTTATTGAGTTGGGTCTGCTATTCAGTCCTAGTGCTTTATTGTGTGTTAATTGTTATTCATTCATTAGTTATTCCGCTAAACAAATATAGTCTTGAACAAAGAGTTTTTATGTACGATAATTACGTGAAAACGTTCAGTATGAAGCGCCCTCTCGCGGCTGACAATTCCCCCGACCCCCGATAAGCTGCCGGCGCTGTCGAGACAACTGAGAATAAAGTAGCGATGTCTAATCTAAGATTAGATGTCAGAAATAAGATGCCAGAAATATTTGTATTTGTGAGGACACCTTTTCCAGCATCCTTGCGACAAGGTACGTGCTTATTTCAATTGTAATTGTAACTGTAATTGTGAAAAGTGGAAACGTTACAAAACAAGCTGTTTATGTTACGGACTTCCTGTAACGGAATTTGCCGGGACCTGTTGCATGAAGGGGCTGCTAGGCGGCCGGCGCTGTCGCGGTGAACGACTGAAATAACCTCCCTGTATATCTACCTTCTATAGATTCAACACAAGCGTCAGTACACTGTTCGTTTTAACTCCAATTGTGCACACATACACGCACAAATTGCTTAAAGTTCACTGCGCAGATGGAGTGATAGTGAGGATAACAGGAAATGCCAGCTCGCGAGGCGACAGTAAAACACACGAATTGCACATTCATTACAGCAATATCCTTACTCCGTGCCTTTAATCTTGTTTCTTGGGTCAGAACTTCACTTTCTCGTCCACTAGCGATAAAATAACACTCACATTAAAAGAGCCCGCTCATTCCTTTCGTACCAGCTGTTATTTCGTACATTTTTCACCGCATATTCCGGCTGTTCTTTTCCTACTTTATACAGCACAATTGTCACAAAATGTTTCTGCCTTCGACTTGACAGATGAACGTGGCTTTAGAACACAGATTACTATGTACAGAAGAGAAGATAAACTCGAAACTTCTGGCTGCACAAAAAAAGGTCTCGTTTCGGATGTTCCGTCAGATGGCAGGTCGAGCGACTAAATTCACCATAATAATTACTAATAGTTTCTTTAACGAAATATACATTTTTGTAGTTCTATTTACACTATATAATATGGATAAAGAGACAATACTAATTTTCTTGACGGACTAGTAAGAAGATTAAACTTGATTGGCTGGCACGTTCCAATTGGATCGCTTTGCATGAACAGAGTAGTTCGGAATGACTTGGAAGATGTCTCTATTCAACGTCTCATACGCAACCGACACAAGAATTAGATACGGAGTTTGTGATCCTATATTATTCTTAAGTTTAAACCACTGAATTTTACTTCTTGGAAACGATGTACTTTTGTTTGAAGCCACTTATCATCCTTCGCATGTCCCGGGGTGGCAGAAATATGGCGGAGGTGCGCATGAACCTGTAGAATTAACAATTGAGGGCTTTAACATGAAAAATGCGTTTCATATTACCCATATTAGGTCTACTTGAAATCTGTCTTTGCATTCACTGCTTGCTGTTACAGTGCTATCAAACTACAGAGCATATCACGGTACACATATACGTAGTTTGTAGTATAAAAGGCTCAATACAAATATTAGATGAAATATTATATGGCAATATTTACTTCTTCCAGTTATTGTCCAGCGGCTGTTTACTCACCCATCTCATCAAAACTGCGGGCCCTCCAGATGGAACGGATCGTGATGCATTGTTTATCACCACGTACGGCGGATACGATATAGTGTGTGCTGGGCTCATTCTGGGTCACGTGATAAGTAACAGTATTCCAAAAGAAGTGGTAAGTGGTCCTTTACTTATTTTGTATGTATGGCTATTGATTTGTAGAGATAGTTAAATCAGAAGGTTTCGTATTCGTAGCATCCACAGTTGGGCACGAACCAACTTCCACAGATTTCTGTAAAAAAAGTCCTATAGCCCACTTGCTTCTTATCGTATAACAAATCTGGAGATGTATACATTTCTGACTGTACCATATGATTTGCTCGGCATCATAGGCGTAACTTTGCGGGAACAAGACTTGCTCCCAATTTTTGCAGGTTTATTCAAATTTACAAGTTATTCGCACTTTTGTTAAGCTCCTCGAACCTGAGAAGTAATGAGTAATTTTTATGATTTCGCAAATTTAACAGTTTTTTTATCGAAATAGTTCTGGGTACTATTTTTATGGGATAGGAAACTTTTTGATTCTGACCCCCCGCCCCGCCTCCCAAAGTTAAGCCCGAAGATCGATTCTTCCCCCTTCCCCCCCTCCCAAGTTACGTCCATGCTCGGAATGATATCACGGATTTTTGTGATTTAAACTTCATTAGAGATTTAGCTTCCAAAAAAGCACTACAGGGTGTCTGAGAGTCCCCCTGTAACTCTACATTATATTAGATAATACATATTACCCCTAGTTATGTATGATATAATATGATGTATCTATTTATTTACATTACAACATACTTGCGAACTTAACATTACATGACAGTACATTGTTTGCCCTGTGTGTTGTCGTTCATACACCCACAGTCGGTAATTAAGTTGTGAGAATTCTTTATCTGTATAATGATGAAACACTGTGTTTTCTTAAGGGCTGGAACGTTATTTCTAAAATAAATATAAAATAACATGCGAATTATTGGGTGGGCTTGAACCCCATAGGCTCATATAAGTTGGCGCCACTGCAAATGTTAACTTAAAGTGATAGAAGTCATGGAAAAAGACATACCTCAAGTTTTTTTTTAGATTTCAGTACATTTCTATGAGTGAACCATTTGTGGTCTTACTGATGACCCAGCTACTATACTCCTTATCTTTTCTAAAGTAGACGTCAGGTTGGTGCGCTGTGGTAATGGATCCCAAAGCTCTGCCTCCTAGAACACTCATAACTACAACCCACATTCAAAAATTGCAAGGGCTATAATGTTTGGATCACGACATGCTTTTTTTATATATGTAGGACTTCGAACACAGGAAACTGATTCTTTTCACATTTTCTGCTGACATGTCTCGCTTTGAAGTTTAATCTACTGCTGAGCATTCCTTTATTCTGTTGATATGATACACCCTAGCTCACGGGGGGAAAAATCTGTGAACTGTAACAATTGATTTAGTTTCAATTAACCACGTCGCGGACTGTGCTTCCTTCCGTGCCATGACCGTGAGAGAGCGAGTAATGTTTTTGAAACTCAAGGTTACGCGAAAACCCCAAGTGTTGAGGCATCTTCTGATAACCGACCTCAAACAAGCAACACTGATATTTCACTCATTGAGGTGCTCGGGGTTCTTTATTAAGTTCATATATTTTCTCTACATAAACTGCACACAATACCTAGAAGTATGCTAAAATCTCGACAATATGTCACAATAATAGTGTACATAAATTTCCATGTGAACCACAATAACTTATTCTAGATACCTCAGATATTAAATGTTATGCTTAAATCCTTTGAGTAGACTCGACATTAATTAGCTCTGGCATCCGTAGTGATCGCCTTCTGTTCATAGAGCGTTTGACCATAGCCCGCTACGGTTTGACCACAGAGGAATTTACATATAAATTCCTCTATATTTAACAAAGGAAAACCACTTACCTAAGCTTCTATACTAAAGTGGAAGGAAAAGGGAACGGGATTTTTTCACTTAACTTCTCTAAAAATGAGAATTAACGAATTTAGTCACAAGTGAAGTGCTTTTGTTTACGCTTCATTCTTGCAGTTGATATTTCTGATATGGTACAGTGGGATCCACTAGTATTGCTCGGAAAATTGCCCATGACTATTTTTATTAATTTTTCTCTTATAGCCTGTGTGTTTTTAAGCGATGCATTTTTATGTACGTTGGTGCAGAAATTGTCAACAGCTTGTTTTGAGTTTTCTTTTAATTGTTGAAGCTCTTATTGGGTCAAATAAAGTGCACGAACATGGTGATGGACAATTTGCACGGTAATACTCATGGATCCCACTGTACGCGGCAATGAAATGGATGGTATGGAATATAGCAAATACAGGGTGATTCAAAAGTCTCTTGAAATCTTAATCAAAAAGCATTTATTGACAAAATTGGCAGTAGTGCCGAAAAGTATTCTAGAATAGAAGACAAACTCAGTACATTTCAATGTGGTGGCCCTGTCAGTCTTGGCATAGCACCCACCTCTCTTGCGTAGACACATTCACCAACTTAGTTGGCGTGATCTCTCCTGTTGCTGCAGCTATTCGCTGTGCCAGTTTCTGTATGGTTTTGATCTGTACTTGGTAAACCCTTGACTTAATGAAACCCCAGACAAGAAAAGGTCTAGGGGAGTCATTTCTGAGATAGAGTCGCTCAAAGTCTTGGTGAGCCACGGCCGATCCACCTATCGGGGAAGGTGTCAGCGAGATAGTCCCGAATGATTCTGGCAAAATGGGGTGGTGCAATCTTGCTGGAAAACAACAGTGTATTTCATCCCATCCTGAACACCATTTATTAGCGAAATAAGGAAAATATCTAAACTTTTGAATCACCTTGTATTTAAATATTTCCAGGTCAGGAGGTGAGGATCCAGTAAATGCTTTGGAAGCATGCATATATATATATGTATGTTCGTATAGAGGACATCAAAACAAACAACTTTTCTTAGCAACATTTTTCTCGTTGGTGCGTCGATTCGACGCTACAGCCGTTCAAAAAATACTGTTTGGCCGTTTGGATGCTGGCAACCCAACACAACATTTGATCGTATCTGTGGCGTCATTTCCTGTGGCGAAACAGCACACGGCAGGGTTGCAAGGAACACACAATATTTTTTGAAAAAAAAATGACAAACTACCAACCACATTATTATATTAGCTACAAAACGAAGCGAGAAACGCGTCCAATAGACCGAACATCATAGCCTACCAGCCAAGATCAGCAGTCATCTCAGGGGAAGGAGGAAGTGAACCAACGATATGAGAAATGGTAAAAAAAAACGTATTCAAAATGAAGTGTCAATATCGGATTTTGTCTCATCCTACATGTCAAATATCAAAAACAATATATTTTATTGGACTTACAGCTTATATGTGGCTGTTTACGCCCAGCTACGTCAATTATAGTATTTGCAAATCTCGTTGAAAGGTTGATATCTACAGGTTTGTGTCCAGATGCCTTGTGGTACTTTTGTGCTGATAACGGAAGTATCTGAGGTTCACGTTGTTACATTACGGCTAAAACGTGTACAGCCACAGTAACAATCTAATGATGAATCAGTAGCGAATATACTGCCCTGTTCACAGTTGCAAACTATTACATGTGAATCCGGTGCGTAGATAAACACAGTCGTCGGTGAGTTTGTTTTACTACTACATATATCCCTGTATTTTCAACCATTTTTGCCACTTGCCCCATAATGTCCTGAATATACAGGGTGGGCCAAAAGTCAGGTGACAGCATTGTCATAGGAAAGGCTGGTGTCTTGGAGGTCCACTTTGGCTACGTGTGATGTGTGGGGCGAACCCAAGGACACATATGACAACCCCGGCCGCCATCTTGGAATCCGCCATCTTGAACGCAACTTAGGTTTCTTAAATGGAACCATAGGCATGTGACATGATTTCCAATTGTTTCTTCGTCAGGAGTTCAATGCCGCAAACCGTTTTGTCCTAACGTGAACCTTTTCCTAATTATGGCCTGTCTTGCCCCATTGTGTCTCCTCACAACACATACTCGAAAGGACCACCCTCGTGCACAATGGTTTGTGCTACACGCGTCTTCCAGTCCTCATGCACAGCCAGCAATGTCTCCGGACGCACAGCAGCACAGGCATTCACAATCCGCTGCACCAGATGCTGTAAATTCTGGATTTTCACCGCGTAAACCATGGCCTTGAGGTGGCCTACAGGTAGAAGTCGAGAGGCGTGAGGTCGGGTGACCGTGGTGGCCATTCTACCGGTCCCCGACGCCCGATCCACTTCCCAAGGAACTGCTGGTCCAGGTAGTCCAGTACACAATGTCCGTAGTGGAGAGGGGATCCATCCTGTTGGAAGAACGTTGGGTACGAACCGTCCTCCGTCAAAACCGACGGAAAAATCTCATCCAGCAGTCGTTGGCAGTGGTCGGCATTCAGCGTGCCGAAGATGAAAAATGGGCCAATAATCCTCGTGCCAAAAATACCACACCATACCATAACCTTCCCGGAACCAACGATCTGCGATGCATCAATCCAGTGTGGGTTGTTGTCACTCCAGTAATGGTGGTTTTGTTTGTTCACTTCTCAGTTTATAAAAAAGTGCCTCATCGGAGAACAACACCTGCAAGGGGAGATCCGGGTTGGTTTGCGGCATTGAACTCCTGACGAAAAAACAATTGGAAATCATATGTCACATGCCTATGGTTCCATTTAAGAAACCTAAGTTGCGTTCAAGATGTCACATGTGTCCTTGGGCTTGCCCCTCCCCCCAAACATCATATGTGGCCAAAGTGGATCTCCAACACACCAGCCTTTCCTATGACAATGCTGTCACCTGACTTTTGGCCCACCCTGTACATTATATTATGTGTTGCTTACCTTTGGAATTTTGAGTTCTTTCATTTCTATTTTGTCATCTGTTCAGTGTGTCACAGACAACTGGTACAGAAGGACGAAGTGGATAGACTTAAATTGTTGATGCCGATTTGATAACCAGGTTTGCAAATATTTGACATGCAAGCTGAGACAAAATTCAAAATGACCACTTCCACTTGAATTCTATTTTCTTTCTACCGTTCTTCGTATTGTTTGTTTACTTGCTGTTAGGTTACAGAACGTGTTTTCTCGTTTTGTTTTACGATACATAATGTGGCTGATTGTAGCTGTCATTTTTCACAGAATATGTGTGTTCCTGCCAACCCTGGAACGCATCTCTTCACGACGGGATATGACGTCACAAATGCAGTCAAATGTTGTGTGTGGTTGCCAGAATTCAGGCGGCAAAACAGGTTTTTTTTTAACGACCCTGTATGTAGCATCCCCAAAGGGATGAACATTTGTAACGAGAAGGAGAATGCCCCATTTATTATCCCCCCCAAACAGACGCAGGTACCCAGACACAGATTTTTCGAAGAGACAACGTTCCAACAGCTAATCAACAAATAATGCCACCGTGCTGCTGTCATTGGCGCCTGCAACTGTGATCTCATGTCACTGTTTGGTTGGAGGGTAGTTTTCTTGATCTTTGCAACAATGGTATGTCAGTGACCACAGGCGATATAGTTCACTCTTGACACAAAGCCCCCCCCCCATCCCCCGTCCAAGAAAAAAGGCAAGCGTGAATTGATCGATTGCATGTAAATTACATAAAATATATGCAATAACATGCAAATTGAGTCACATCTCAAGTACGCATTTATATGCAATATAAAGCATTTAAGGGGCTCTTCACACACTTTTTTAAACTTCAAGTTATGGGTTTTTGGTAAGGCGATTTTTCCTCGTACACCTTGAAAAGTGTAAAATGGCCACATGTGGTGACGGACCCAAATTTTTAAGCCCATTTATTTATTTCGAGTTTCAGATACAGCACTTGTAATAGCCATTTACACTGATAACCAGGGGTGCCCACAGGGGGGATTATGGCGCAGGTTGCGTCATCGAAATTTTATGGGGAGGGGGATTTTTTCTCTTCAAATAATATAAAATTCAACATTTATATAGGTAAGTAACCCTATAGCGCTACAGCCGTGGCTTAAGTACCGACTGCTGGCCTCCCCCCTACGCGGGCCACCAGGGGTGCGTGGAGATCTACAGCCAGACTAGGGGGACGGGTGGTCGGCCCGACGTATCCCCATTCGTTGTAGGACTTCGCGACCGGATTACGCTCTCTCACTCAGAGCTCCCCAATTTCCTCACGATGGTGGGTTGCCACCGACCCTATACACAGGCCGAAAATTCCCGCGGACTGAACCTGCGATCGATCCCATGCCGTCCCGCAGCCGCCGTCCAAAGCAAGGTGCCTTAGACCGCACGGCAACGGAGGAGGACAATTTTTCCAAAATATATGTAACAATTTTATACCGTAAATGCACCATATTTAATCCATTAGATGAAGAAAAGAGTGTTTAAGGGTATTATCGAAGGTGGGGAGGATAGATGTCCAACCTTAATTGGCATGTGGTTTCTTGGGAGTGGGGTACTGAATTAAATTTTGGGGGGACAGTGTCAAGGGATTTCTGTAGTGGAGGAGAGAGAGTTTGAATATTAATTTTTGGAGACTGTATTTAGCGATATGGTACCCACACGTTTTCGACCCCGAACGTGCCAAAGGAGAAGCTGGAAAAGACTAAGAAAGTATTGACATCCTATTAAATTAATATTCTTGAAAGTCTGCAGAGAAATGGATGTAAAAATTTTCTTGCTTGCTTCGCTCGCTATAATATTTTGCTGGGAGCGTGTTTGGCACTTTAATGAGGTGAATGTGAATTTTTTATATTATAGCTGCATTACAAGACAAGCGATATTCTTGATTATGATGAACAATTTTAGGGGTGGTCTTGAGTGATGGGCCCCCTGTTTAGGGAGGAGGGGCAGATCAAGTATAGTGTTCAGTAAAGCAAAGAAAAATGTTACTTTCCGTAGACACGCTGTCGTAATTAAATACTTTGTGCGGATTACGATATGGTTTGAGGGCGCGAATGATATGATTTGAGTGTGGCATGACGATTTTGGGGGACGCATGACATGATTTTGGTGGGGATGCGCCACTGGCCTTGGGGGGGGATGGGCACCCCTGCTGATAACGTTCTTTTAAAATATAATATTTGAACAGACAACATTGCATGTAGTCATTTCCATTGACGTTGCAAAGATATTGCTGTACGGCCTGAATTAATATTTAGTCTAACGTGTCGCATTGAATCGTCTTTCAAGATTAAAAAGTGTCCACTTTTTCATCTGCCTCGCGATTGCAAATATTTTCGTTCAACTGTTATCAGTAAGTTGCTCGGAGCAAACATTTATGTTTTTTTTTCTTTCTTGTACACAGTATAGTGCTATTCCTTTTTGTAGTCTGTGATACAATGTCTGCAGTTTCCTTACAGTCAGACAGTTGAGTTTCTGTTCTGCCAAGAAAACATTGTTCGTTTGACACAAACATTGATACAACTTACCTTACAACGTTATCTTTTCTTCAGTTTTCCATTGTGGGAAAGGTTTAATTTAAGGGGAAAGAAATGCGATTGTTTACATGATATTTTGTTAAAAAATATTTATTTAATTTTAGTCATTAAGATATGCACCAGTTTTTTTTTCACTTGTTACTAAAACGTATTAATTCTATAATACAATATTTTCCTTTCTAATATAATTGGTAAGTACAATAATAACCTGTAGCGTAATCATTAGTTAGAATCATTACACATGCTTACTACAAAACTGTAATATTATCTTTAATTGATTCAGTGTGACTTAGATGAAAAAAACTGAATAATCTCAGTTTGTGACTGATGTGTCTTTTCCCGAGCACCCTAGATCCCTAAAAATTAATTGTATATTTATTTATTGATTTGGTTTATTTTCTTTCGCTTTTCTGCCGCTTTTGGCTAATCGCGATGATGAGGATGAGCGATGATATGATGAAATTCATGAAGGGATACTCACAAAGAACATCTATGCCCTGGCCTGGATTCGAACCCGGGACCCGTGGCATCAAAGCGCGCTGTGCTAATCACTCCGCCACGGAGGTTGGCAATTGTTTATTAATTGTAAAAGTGTGTAAATTGTGATCATATGTAGTATTTGTTTTATTATTACTATTATTAATTTTTCCACATTATTAAAATATTTATATGTACTAAAGACGAAAGCAACAAACATTAGATACCTGTGTTCAATAATTTACACGCAAACTTTTTTTAATTTTATATATATTCGAATCCGGCTCTGGTCGGAATTTATTCGGCCTACGTATAGAGCCGGTGGCAACCCACCATCGTGAGGAAATTGGGAAGCTCCGAGTGAGTGAGCGTAACCTGGTCAAGAAGACCTACAATAACGGCTGGAGGTTCGTCGGGCTGATCACCCGTCACCCCAGTACTGGTCTAAGACCTCCACGCTATAACAGGTGACGGAGGAACAGTGTGGGAGGGAGACCAGCAGTCGGTAGGTAAGCCAAGGCCCTCCAAGGTGCTGTAGAGCTGTGGGTTATTATATATATATATATATATATATATATATATATATATATATATATATATATATTACATTCAATCTATATCCATCAAGCTTATTTGTAGAATTATTTTAAAGTTTTCATATTTTTCAGTGTATTATAATCTTTATTCCATCTTTGTATTAATCTATCAGACAAAGGCCTGTTGTAAGAACGGCCATTGAGGCCGAACACGCCCGATCTAATAGAAACGATTTATTATTATTATTATTATTATTATTATTATTATTATCATCATGATAATTATTATAGGACACCTGTCCTTCAACCTTGATTTACAAATTAATTTTGACATCATGTATTCTTTTTCTACAGGACATATTCTACAGCACAGTAGGATGTATAATGTTCCTAACAACAGGCGGAATAGCTCTTGAAGACTTGCAGCAACAGGACGTAATTGTTCCAGAAAATCAAGACTGTGAAGTTTGTTACTTTTATATCGCTATTGCCAAAGTAGTTCTTTCAATCGTAACGGCGCTGCTATTCTTTGCTGACGCGCTCATCACTTTTGAAGTGTGGAGCGAAGAACGGATATCAGAGCCATCTACCAGGCATTGCCCGAACTGCTCCTGTGGCAACGATAGTGTCCGAAGGACCACAATACTGGTGTAATGCATTCTTTTGTTATTAGGATCATGAAGTGAACAATTGTTTAGTCAAATCTTAAGAAATAAATGTATATTGTACAAAAACTGTTTCCGAACAAACATTTTATATGATTTTTTTTGTAATTACTGTTTTATGAGTAAATATTATTAAATTTTTGTATAAACGAACAAGTGCAAATTTGAATATTATTTTTCCTTAAATTATATTAGTCTATAGTTTATGTGGAGTCAGGAGTAAAAATGTGTTATAACTAATCGCGTGACATTAATTTTCTTGGATTTCGTACACTTTGAGTTACTAACTCTTTATTATGCAAATTTATCGTAAGATGAAATTATTATTAACTCTGTAAATTGTATTTTCTGTACTCTTCTGCTCGGATATAGTGACATGAGAGTTTAAAGAGTCAAAGAGTGCACGAGTTTATGTGAAGTAGTGTACAGCTCACTTTTGTTTCTGACTGTACAGGCTATCATAATCCAAACTTGCTCAGCTCATCGCAAGACTCAAGCTATTTGGTTCTGATCAAGCACTTGTTAATGGGCTATACTGCACAATCGACGTAAAAAAAAATATTTTTACTCGTAGTACTTAATTCGAGCTTCGATTTGGCACTGTGCATTTTTCAATTAGATGTTCCTGTTCTGTAAAATAATACAAACGAAGTGAGATAGTTCAATACATAGGAAATAAACCCGCCGTAGTTGCTTGGAATTTTCGTTGGATTTGAAAATACTATATACTTATAAATAATAATAATACTGTCCAATAACGGTAATAAGATTTCTCTGCACTAAATTTCTAAGTGAGAGTGTTATGAGTTGCCTTCTCTCGGTGATGTGCGTCTACGCGTAAACAACGATAGTCTACATTCTACACGTAGACTATTTGAAACACGTAGATGACGTATGTAAACAACATGGCGAGAGGTGATAACTTAGCAAAGGGCACTGTAGAAGTAAAACAAAATTACACTGCGTATCAGTTGCTAATGTGTGAGAAGAAACTTTCATTCTCTTCCTTGCAAATTTAAACAATTTCTTACCTAGGAAAAGACTTAGCGTAGGAAATATTCTACTGTTTCATGGGAAAAAGACTACTTCTGCCTCACGACTGCCATCTGTTGTATTTCTTGGATACGATTTACCTTCTTCCATACTTGACGAGAGAAGAGAAGAGATATTTTGTTGTAAATAAGATTCTTGTAAGTTCGTTAGGAACAAATATAGTTGAAAATGTCACTTTCCTTTCATGAAAGCCTTGAAAATTAATTTTAATGTACTTTAGATTGTCTACGTAGTCTATGTAAACTACAACCCAATGTAATCTACGCGTAGATTACGTGTAGACAACGCATGTAGACGTAAACTTAATAGTGTACGGCACATCACTGGCTCCTCTTGTCTTCCCCCCGTCCACCACCCCTTAATAGTATTATATTATTATCATTAATATATCCTTGGGGAGACTTCTACTAGATCCACCAAATGGGTGAATATCCAGTACAACTTTTCATTATTTTTTACATTTTAAAGTTAGGTCACAAAAATGCATATTAAACTATTCAATTTTATATACGCTTGAGCGTATAAAATTGATGTAAAATATGATGATAAGATCGGACAATCTATACCATGCCCTCGTATATTTCTGTACCGATCAGCCTTCGGTGCATAAAACGGATTTTCAACATCAGTTAAATCCGCCACTCGATCATTAGATCGGACAATTTATATCATGCCCTCGTATATTTCTGTACCGATCAGCCTCGGTGCATGAAACGGATTTCAAACATCTGTTCAATCCGTCATTCGATCAATGGATCAGACGCCTAAAAAAATTCCACATTTTCTACCATGCCGTCGTATATTTCTGTACCTATTAGCCTGGGTGCATAAAACGGATTTCATACATCAGTTCAATCCGTCAGGCATTTCACATTTTGCGTTATATTCATTTAAGTGGCATCACTTGTTCCTCGCTGAAGAATTTGTACCGACACGGAACAAGGAACTCCTGTGAAAATCAAACAAGGAACTGTTATGCCTCACACACACACACACAAAAACGTTGTGATCTCATATGCAGACTTCTAAGGTACGTTGCAGATGTGCGTCTCTATAAGGAAGTGGATAGATTCCTTTTGCAGAATCCTTCCCTCCAGTTCATCTTCTCTTCAACTGTGTAGCAGAATGGATAACCAAGATTTCTTCCATGTTGTAAGTACTCCTTTTGCATTTTACTTTGTATTCTGTGTTTTGACTAATTTGCAAAGATGGAATAAGTGCTAAATAGACATTCACAACCATACCTGAGCAGAATCAGGGACCTCTTTTATGGAGACATAGTTAATTACTGGATTCGAACCCTGGGTCTCCGGCAACATTCGTAACCATGCCTGAGCGGGGTTCGAATCCAGGTTTTCTTTATGCAGACATAGTTAATTCCGGGATTCGAACCAGGGGTAACAATCATGCCTGGCTGGATTTCGAATCCGGTACCTTTTTCATCAAAACATAGTTAATTTCAGGATTCGTACCCATCGTCTTCGGCATTCTAACACAATACTAGTTATATACAAACACAATTTCTTTCTGTACAAAATCTTTTATTAACACATTAAAATTCTATAGAAACATCACAAGTTTTTACATATACAAACTGTTTTTATTATTTCAACTCATATTACAGGTT
Organism: Lepisma saccharinum; assembly: GCF_977018435.1. Lineage (NCBI taxonomy): Eukaryota > Metazoa > Arthropoda > Insecta > Zygentoma > Lepismatidae > Lepisma > Lepisma saccharinum. Next base: position 81,394,236 of record NC_139235.1, read on the forward strand.
TTCAAATATTTTTATACATTCTTTGTTAAACTACTGGTATGTACAGTCACGGACCCGGCTTTGAACCAGGGGCCTCAGGCAGAAGTACCAACCATACCTGGGTGGGTTTCGAATCCGGTACCTCTTTCATCAAAACATAATTAATTTCAGGATTTGTACCCTCTACAGTGAGATAAAAGTCTTGTTGGCTGCAACAAATCCTAGATACAGCAACCAAATCCCTTGTTTGTTATACGCGAGCAAAACGTTGAGGTTCCCTGTACAAAATTATTTGATTGACTTAATTTTGTTCATTCAACGAAATCTCTTGTATGGAGTATCGAATTGTGTGTAGTTCTCTGAACAAGATAATTGGTACCATCAAACAAATCAATATGATGGCAGTAAAGGATCTTTTGTTGGAATTATTATTATTAAAAATATTAAAAAGCATGGAATCCTGGGGGACAGGGGGGAATTTACCCCCCACCAAGAATTTTGTCCTACAAAAAATCCGGTTGATAAAGGAATTAGTTTGCTACTTTATAAATACCTGACATATGTGTATATAAAATACAGAATGAATTAATGTATATATAAATATATACACACATATTTAATATTGTATATTTTGTTATATATTTATATATAATATACAGTGCTAATGTCTATGTATATACATTCATTTTATATTACACACACTACACACACACACACACACACACACACACATATATATATATATATATATATATATATATATATAAAGTATATAAGTAGCAAACTAATTCCTTTACCATCTGAATCTTTGAAGGATTGTAGGACAGAATTGTTGGCAAGTGAAAATCCTCCCGTCTCCCAGGATTTCACACACTACTTTCTAATATATACTGTGATATATATAAATATAATATACATATCATAATAATTCACACACATTCATGTAAATGGGAGTTCTTCCTCCTCCCTCACCAGTCTTCAATGATTTCGCATCCTGGAGTACAGCAATTTCCTGTTAATTGCAGTACAAAGGGGACATGGAAGTAGTAGACCCAATATATTTTTTTTTCATTTTACAAAGTGGAAATGTGATCAGAGCCATGCTATGGCCTCCATTCTCCCCCAGACCACTAATCATTTTTGGCTGGCAGAGCTAGTTGTTGTACTAGGACAGATTGAAAATTCCCTCCCGAGATTACATATTCTAAATGAAAGCTAGGTATCCTGTATGGTAGTCGGACGTCCTATTGACTGAACCACCATGGTTCTTTTCTGTTACCACGATGTAGAAAATCTACACTTAATGCCATGCACTTAGCTCAAAAAGTGAAACTTTATTTTGAGGCACTATCTCAAATGTGTATGTTGCAGACACACATTGCAATCTCACTACACATTTTTGCATTATCTTTATAGAAGTATATTTCACCATAGAGACAACTATGTGATGTACTCCATTTCTTCACATTGATATTATAAATAATAATAATATCTTGAAGTATTATTAAACCTTTCAATAGAGGAGGGGAATTAGCTATACTGTTGATAGCTATAGTATATTAAACTAAATCTTAATTAGGAAAATAAATTTAATTACTTACCACAGTCCTCTTATGCAAAGATAAAATGCAGGTCAACCTTTTGTCGCACAGACAGAATGCTGAATGTTATCATGTGGTTCAGAAGTTATTAAATGACAGGAAGGTGGGTGGTTTGGTTTGGTCATTTGTGCCTGAACTTACACTTGTTGAAATTCCATGCCTTATTTTATATATTATTGTAATATTCAGTATATATACCACAATCAAAAATGTATGGGGTTTGGAGCAGCAGCATTGAATATCAAAGCCAACTGATTCTGTTCCTGAACCAGGTCCAACACTTCGATTGATTGATTGAATTGTTGTTTTAAGTCCACTTTATGCAAGGAAAGGCTAACCGGGACTGGACCTACAGTTTAAAGTGGGATCCGAACCAGTATGTGCCTCCACCAGGTATCCAACCCGGGACCCCTTGATTACAAGGCGAGGACACTACCACTGTGCCATCGGGGAGGCCTAAGACTTCGAAACACAAGGACAAAAAAAGTAATATAAAGAACACCACCAATGCTGGAAATGCTATGAATTTACATACTATATACTATCCTATACTATATATGGTACATGTATATACTACAATAGCTCTAACCTGTGTGCACATGTTTGTAATGCGGGATGATGATTGTGTAAGGCGAGACTGTATTTTTAACATGCAGTGTAATATTCAATGAACGTTGCAGAGAAAGAAAAGTTAATGGAAAAACATTATGAATCTTCCTTTAATGGCATGAAGTTTCCAATATGGATTTTCACCCTACATGATACTACTCGAATGCACAAGTACACAAAATTATATATGAAGACAGAGAGGTTTACGTTAATTTTACATGATATGGCTAGAATTCTCAAAAATAATTTAAACTACAGTAAATGCTATACACAAGGAATTATTTCTTCCAAACATAACACATACATAAACACTGACAAATTTATTACAAATTTATTGTACAGCTCTTATTAAAAAATGATTACATATAAAAGTTGCTTGTAGACACAGAGACATTATTGATGATAAAGAAACTTCAAAATAATTGCAGTCAGAGTACCACTTGATTTAATGAAGGCATAGATTCTTCTTGGCCCTCAGCCTTTGAATGTTTCCAGAAATCTAAAACGAAGAAAACAAACATAAAATTTAGTTTGTTGGTTGGTTGGTCAGTTTACATAATTATATGTAATAATGTTACAAATTTTAGTAGACACTTCAAAACACTTATGACCAACTTCAACTTGCATTGTGGAAGTTCAAAACTATTAATATTTGTCCCCAAACCCACTAAAAAAATAGAAACGTCACTTTTCCTCCTTGTCAGGCTGAACCACAGTGACTCAGAGTATTCCAAGCAAGTGGTAATGTATCTTCACCACCTAGTGCAATGGTTCTCAATCTTTGTAAGACAACAGCCTCTTTTTATAAAAGTAATTCAAATCACAATATTTATTGTCTTGTTAAAGCCACAGTTCAAATGCAACACTTCCTTTTTCACGCGCTTCTCGTCCCTCGGTGTGATCCGCGGACAAAACTGGCCTAGCTCGCTCTTCTTCCGCCTTAGCAGTTCCAGGTAGAAACGAGTTTCCGAGGGAAAAAGGAAGATTTCTGCCTCTACCTCCCTTGTCCCTTTGCCCCCCGCTGCAATGGTTGAAAGCCCGTGCTTGCAGGTCCCCCAGTCTATCTCCTATAGGTCAGATAGGGGATAGGCTTCTCTTGATTCTTTGTAAATCCTCTAAAGAACTCAAGGGGAAATTTTCTGCAGTACTTATGTTCTCTGTAATTACACAACATTTTACACGTTGTACAGTGTCTCTCAAAAGTTTTAGGACAACGACATTTTAAACTAGGCAACCCAATTTACACAAGGCGTTGGTGGGTTGCGTGTAGAGTTAGGCTCAATTTCAGGGTTGCCACATGCACAATAGATATTTATAAAATACGCGAAAGAAATAAAAACAAGCATTATTGTATAAAATTATTAAAAAGATCACTATTAAATCGCAAGTGACAAAATTCTTTCTCAAAGAAAAAAAAATAGGTTCTCTAGTATTTCATCGCTGATGAGTCTACAGATAGGAAAAGAGGTGAGAGAAAACGAGAGGTGACAAAGAACAGGAGAAAGAGAAAGCGAAAGGAGAAGAGGAAAAGTAGAGGAGAGAAGGAAGAGAGGATGGACGAGGAGAGGAGATGTAGTGAGGAGAATGAAAGAAGATTATAGGAGAAATGAGGAAAATGGAACAAAGAAGAGAAAAGAGGAGGAAAACGAGATGAGAGAAGAGGAGACGAGAAGAGGGGAGTGGGGAGTAGAGTAAAGGAGAGAAGAACGAAAAGAAGAGAAGAAGAGTGCAGTGGAGTCGGAAATCTAAGACAGGAAAAGAGATACGAGGAGTGGAGATGAGTGGGATGGAGATAAGATGCGAGAAAAGCAGGGAAGGCGATATGAGATAAAAGCAGAGCAGAAGGAGGGAAGAGAAGAACAGAAGGGACTGAAGAGAAGAGGTAGTTGCATAAAATATCGTCTCAGCGTCAAGAATTGACGCATTGGTCAAATTATTGACCTGAAACATTCAATAACATTTTGAAATGTATTGGAGAATGTATTAGATCGGTTCGAAATGCCTTTTGGCTTAGTTCAGAGCAAGGTAAAATCTTCCATGTAAGATCTTTGATTTTACCTGCGATTATACCACTAAAAACATGAATGTAATTTTAATATTTATAAGAATTATCCAAGTTTTGTCCACTTCTCGGTTCGCTGAAATGGAGATTTTGTAATTTAATATTTCCCCTCCCCCCATCGTTAATTCCAAACTGAATCATTCAGTTTCACACGGCGTGGACATTGAACACAATGGGAAAGGTCTAAAACTTACGAAAATTTTCTGCCACCTAAAGGTTTTGAACCTACGCCCATCAGATTGACAGTCCTGAACGGTAAGCACTACACTACAAGCTTTCGGTGCTGAAAGCAAGTAGAAGGAGCTGACCAATGTGAAATGTAGATGCAACTCTCCTCCTACATGTAATGTGCAAACAATACTTGTTTGTAACAAAGAAAACGAAGGTAGTACGACTTCGCGAAAACATTTAATGGAAAATGACACATGATGAGAACTTTTCATTCGATATTTGCGGAGGTATCCTTGCATTAAACTCGAGTGTGAAAAGGGGTCAAATTAGTATGTGCTGAATTGCCACAAATATAAATAGTTATTTCATTAATATTTGTCAATGTCTTTGAAGCAGTACTCAATTATCGTTAGAGTATTATAATTCACGATCTTATACATTAAAATATCCCTTTGAACGTGTGTCAATTCATTTATTTGTTTATTCTTTTTATAAATTCCATATGCAGAACAATGTAGTCACTATACACTGATATTACAAATAATGTTACCGTGCTCTTGTTTAATAGAAGGGGATTTAAGAAAAAGAATAAAAAGAAAACCTAGTATGGAGGATCGAA